>NC_054837.1:33266662-33584299 GCF_018345385.1 Vulpes lagopus
ACGGGCTGTGTGCTGTGTTGATGGGGCGACCCGCCATCTACTTTCCCAGGGACCAAGGCTTTCCCCAACCCAGTTGAGAGGGATGGTGTTTGGTCATCCTCATCCTGTACAAGCTTGTGGGACATGAACCTGTCACTGTCAGGGCAGGATGGTGGTGTAGTTAAGCGTGAGGATTCTGGACCCCAAATGCCTGGGGTCAACCCACTTCCTGGCCGCTGACCTGGCCACATCAGTTAGCCTCTCTAGGATTAAAGTGCAGGATCTTCAGATCAGACATGACGGGGCAGCTTCTGCTCCACAAAGGCGTGAAGATTAAGTGACTTGACAAATGGGAACCCCTTGGCGAGGTCCTGGTGCAGCGTGGGCGCTCAGTGACCTCTCAGCAATACTCAGGACCAGAGTATCTATCTCACCAGCCACGGGCCGCCCAGCTCTGAGGGTCCCTTGCTCTGGTTGCAGCTGGGACCAGTGGGCAGAGAGTGAAGCATGAAATGTAGGGACTCCAAAGCACTCAGCAATCAAAATAAGTAACTTAGAAATTTAAGCATTTAATAACTATAATGCAACAATGTTAAGAAGTCAAAATTAATGCAAAAAAAAAAAAAGATTCACCGTGAACAAAATATCAAAAGGGTAAATAAAGACATTTCAGCAGAGCCAGGCTGAGCCAGACGGGCCAGAGACGAACCCCTTTGTGCCCCTGTATACATGTGTTAATGTGTATCTTCATAGTTAATGGTTTTAATGAACATATTACTGATGAGCTTGCTTTCATTAAAGCCAGGAAGGTAAAATTAGAATAAATTATGTTTAGGGTATAAATAAAACATTAAAAATAATGATGTAAATTTCAATATGCTGACTTTTCAACTTGTCAGTATTTTTTCAACTAGTTTAATATTCTGGAAAAAAAAATAATGATAAAAGATACAACTGAGCATCTGGGTGGCTCAGTTGGTTGAGTGTCTGACTCTTGGTTTTGGCTCAGTTCGTGATCTCAGGGTCCTGGGATCAAGCCTTGGGTCAGGCGCTGAGCTCAGTACAGAGTCCCTAGAGATTGCCTCCCTCTGTCCCCCCGCCCCCACACTCACATGTACTTGTTCTCTCTTTCTTTTTAAAGATTTTATTGATTTATTTGAGAGAGAGAGCACAAGGAGCCGGGCAGGCAGAGGGAGAGGAAGAAGTAAACTCCTGCTGAGCAGGGAGCCTGACTTGGGGCTTGACCCTAGGACCCTAAGATCATGGCCTGAGCCAAAGGCAGACGATTAACCAACTGCATCACCCAGGTGCCCTCCAATCTCTCTCTCTCTCTTTAAAATAAATAAAATAAAAATTAAAAATACATTAAAATTTATAACCTTTAAAACCATATATACATCATTTTGTGTCTTTGTTTTTGGGGGTCACAAAAATATAGGCAGTTGGTTACACAACACTTGTGTGTTAAATGTCACTGACTTGTCAGTTCCTTTCAAAATGGTTAACTTTGCTACATGAATTTCACCTTGACCAAAGCTTACGTTAGCTACAGATCTGAGGGTGGTTCCTCTTTTCTCAGCCTGATACCCCCACTTGGCTCCATGCAAGTGGAGCTGGCTTCCTCCCAGCTCTGAGTGTGGCAACAGCTTAAGGGGCTTTCTGTGGCGCCCTCCGCCCTGCCCACCCTGGGGTCTTCCCTCCACTCCCCAGGCACCTGTCCCCTACCTGATCCTGCTCCTCCTGCCTATGGAAGGAGCAGACCTGGGGTTTGACCACCGAACATCTGTGTCCAGAACCCCCTTTCTCTCCAGGAGGCCTGTGAGCTTGCAGCCGGTCACCACTGCCACATGGACTGGGCAACCCTAGACTATCCCGTCACACGTCTTTCTAACTCCATGGCTGCAGTTTCTCTCTGCTCATTTTTCACCTTAATTGTCTCAACGTTTCCTCACTGCCGAAGGGAGATTCCTAAAATATAAATATGCTCCCCAGAGTAGGACATTATAGAATCTCATCCATTTGGTAGCCTGGGGTTCAAGCTCTGTCTGGTAACAGTGCTCAAAAGCCCTGGTGGTCTGGGTGCTGCCACAGCTCCTGTTCTCCAGCCCACCCACCACCGGACGTCCCTCCCTCCACCCTGAATCCTGCCTCTCCGACTGGAACACCGTTTACGCCCTGCCTGCTCCTTCCTCCTCACCTTACTCATTTCTCCTGGCTCCCCAGGGTGCAAGGCAGGAGCCACCCTCTCCAGGGCTGGGCTGGGGGCCTGCCGCTATGCCTCACGCTCTTTGAGACCTTGTCACAACAGGGGTGTATCTGGAGCAGCCCTCATTCTTGGCAACCAAGAAATGACAAGTGAACTGACCCCACGCATTAGTTTTAAACAAAATGATGGTTGATCATTGATCAAAGTCCACCATGGTCTGCAACTCAGAATCCCCAGAGAAACCATGCACGCTTCAGACACAAACCTGGGGGTTTGGTTTCAGTTGGTTAATTTTTCTTTTCTAAGGCTCCATGCATCAGCAGGGTGATGGGACAGCACCACCTAGAGAACCACACCCAAAACACACTAAGAACAGCATGTGCGATGCAGAGAAAATAAATTACTCAGTGTTTTGTGGCTATCCCAGGCTTTGAACGTACAGTGCATAAATTCAAACATTTTTAATTACAGTGCATAATCTAGTGATTTCATACTTAAATTATAAATTCCTAGAGATGGTGTAAAGGATGGCAGCTTTCAGGGCAGTCATTGCCACAAGACAGAGCTCTGCTCCACATGTGGTGGCTCCCATGGCAACCGATCCCCCCCCTCCTTCATCCTGCTTCTAGGCTGGAGGCGAGAGAAGTCCTCCAGCACAGAGCCTGCGTCTTCATCATGCGGGAAGATTTGACAAGCTTCCTCCTGTTGTGTTATGTGTTCTTCCAAAAGGAGCCCATGAACCTGTGCTGGTGTCACCTCCCACTGGCAGATGGGGAAACCGAGCTGCCGGGTGCAGGCACCACACACAAGGTCATGGGACTGGAAATAAAAGATGGTGCCTTGTTACCAGGTCATCTCACTGCAGCTCAGCCCTCGGTGGAACCTCTGCTTCTTCATTCGACTGTAGAGCGGCCCTTGGTTTGTCAGGGCATCTTCATTTTGGAAGAAGGTGGTGCGAACTGTTCTCCGACAGACATGTCACTTCCCTTACAAAAATCACTGCTGGAAACACAAAAACAAGAAGTGTGTGGGGTGCAAGTGATCCACACTCCAATATTTCACCAGTAAATCTTCCATTTCCTCAACTAAGGCTAACAAAAGTCCTTTCAGAGAGTTCTGGTTTAAGATGCTGATTTGTCCACCTACGTTGTAGAGAAGAGGCGCTGGTCAGCCAGCCCGCCATACAGATTCTGCAAGGAGCCGCATGTAGTGATGAAAGTTTACCTCCTTTTGGTTAATATGAGGGAAAATTGTTATTGCCTTCCGTGGTGGGTCTTTTTCATCAGAAATTTGAGAGGGGAGATGCAGTTGTGATTATGTTTTTTAATTATAGCTTTCAACCCCCAAAAGAACAATTCAGAATCACCAAAATGTAAAAAGCTGAGCAGGACTTATTTGTAAATCATGTCACATTTACAGGGAAATTAACATTTAGATTTTGCAAAAAAAAAAAAAGGAAGCCTCAGATGTTTGGCATCGGGAGGCAATGTTGCAGTTCTTGAGACCAAAGTGTATTTATCACAATTCTCTTTATTTCAAAGATAAGATGCAACTTTAATAAAATGTGAATCAGAAAATGCTAAGATAAGAAAAAGAAAGCAGGTGTCAGAACTAGATACCTAGCGTGTGCACAGCCGACCCTGCCTCCCGCCTGAAATGCGTCCCCCAGAAGCTATGTAAGTACCAAGTCTCTACTTTTATCGTCTGAAAAATGGGGATGCTGGTGGCGTCCTTGCAGGATGCTGTCAGCAAGGTAGGAGAAGTATGTAATGTGCCTCAGGAGAGAGTGGCAGGTGCTGGGGGCAGACGTCCTCACCTCACTTTGCTTATTCCTTTCAGCTTATTTGCCAGGAAATTATAAGACGTGGGGAGTTGGGTGACGGAACCAGGTAACACCTGTTTGCACCCTTGTACCAGATCCTGTTCTAAGCATGCTACAAGCATTTACACATGTCTGTCCCATAGGTGTGGATAAGGTGGCTTCTAGAGTTGTAACTGCTCTGGCTCATTGACCAGCCAGTCTCGGGAGGTCGGGAAAAACAAGCTGCCCTGAGTGGAATGATGGAGAGAATACAGTAAGGGAGCCAGGAGCGGGAATAAATCCTGGAGGGCAGAGCCAGGGACGTGACTTGCCCAATGTCTTCATTAACAAGGACCCCCACTCCTTACCCTGCCCCACCCCCAACCAGGGACCCTGTGCACACGCGAAGGAACCTGTTCTATTTTTCAAATTAATTTATTTTTTTAAATTTAAATTCAATTTACCGACATATGGTATAACACTTAGTGCTCATCCCATCAAGTGCCCTCCTCAGTGCCTCACCCAGTCACCCCAACCCCCCACCACCTCCCCTTCTGCAGTCCTTTGTGTGTTTCCCAGAGTTAGGAGTCTCTCAGGATTTGTCTCCTTCTCTGATTTTTCCCACTCAGTTCCCCTCCTTTCCCTTATAATCCCTTTCACTATTTCTTATATTCCCCGTATGAGTGAAACCATATAATTATCATTCTCCAATTGACTTATTTCACTCAGCATCATACCCTCCAGTTCCATCCAGGTCGATGTGAATGATAGATATTTATCCTTTCTGATGGCTGAACCTATTTTAAATGTTTACATCAGTGATGAAGGTGTTAGGGGACTGAGACATGGGCTGGAATGAACCTCACAAAAGACAGCAAACAAATACCCCCTACCCATTCCTGCAGGACACCCACCCCCCTCCTGAGATGGAGACCAGGGAACCCCCTATTTACACCAGACAGATGGAAATCCTGAGGCCAGAGGACTCTGGAAATTCAGAGCCAGGACATCGATTCAAATTTGAAAATGAGCATTAACTAAACGTGTCAAGTGAACAGTAGCACAGGCAGTCTCAAGCATGACAGGAAAATCACAAGGGTCCAAGAGTAATGAACAAAATGAGCCTGCACACCACGCAGAGCAAGGGAGATGACTTTACGGAATATGGATAAATATTTGGTTTTTGTTTTCCATCAGTTTCTTGTGAACGCTAAAAAAATAAATAAATAAAGCCCCGAAGAGTTGAAATAATTGTAGCGTGAACACCCATAAATCTACCACCAGCTTTTTTAAGTTCTGTTTTTATTTTAAGTGTTGGTTTTTTTCTAATCATAGGTGAGGGGGGAGGGAAAGATAATATGCGTATCAAATGTGTCAGTTCATGGATCTTTTAATTCTTGGCTTTGGACAAACTGAGAATAAATCTGTAAGTAAAGAGAGAAAATCTATTTACATTATTATTTTTTAAAGATTTTGTTTATTTATTTGAGACAGAGGGAGAGAAAGAGAGAGCACAAGCGGGGAAGGGGAGAGTCAGAAGGAGAGAAGCAGATTCTCCACTGAGCAGGGAGCCTGACACAGGACTCGATCCCAGGACCCTGAGATCATGACCTGAGCCGAAGGCAGATGCTTCACCTACTGAGCAACCCAGGCGCCCTGGAAAGCAAACTCATTTGAATAAAATGCATGAAATAATAGAACACCAGTACCTGTGTGGAGCAAGGCAGTGAGGTAGGACATGAACGATTCGGCGTGGAGAAGCGTCTCAGACAAAGGAGACACCGTCTGACCCAGGGAAGTGTTTGCTAAAAGTTTTAGCTTTTGCTGTTTTTACCTTATCAGAAGTCTGTGTAAAACTAAAATCTATGGTGCAGGTCTCGATGGTGTAGTTCAGAAAATGTTAGGGTGGTTTATCTGTAGGCTCAAGATTCTTTACTTTTCCAGAGACTTGACTTGAGCAGGTGAATTCCAGCAGGACCTGGAATCCGCTGACATGTAAGGATTGATTGGAAACCTACAGACCTGCACACCTGACCACATGGCCCCTGTCACCGAGGGGGACCAGGTCTGTCCTCTGGGGCCGGGGTGTGTGTGTGTGTGTGTGTGTGTGTGTGTGTGTGTGTGTGCAGGGACTTGGCACCTGATCCAGCGTGCATGGGGACTTCAGAGCATGGTGGAACCTGTCCCTGACTCTGCCGTGCCAGCTCCCAGGGGCCTGTGCTCGTTCTTGAGGATTGGAAGTGGTGCCAGGCAACGGCCCCGGCACAGGGCAGCTGTGGCATGTCTACACCCCGGACTGCTCTTTGTCATCCATTTTTCCTTCTACTTATGGTCTCATGCAAACACGAGAATCAGTATCTGCATGACATCAGCAAAAGAATCTGTAGGGCAAAGAGCATGGGACCAAATAACATTTTTATAACCGGAGGACATCAACATGTGGCCAAACAGGGGAAACCCAAGTGTAGTGTGTCATTTCTGTCATGGAGGTGACTCTGAGGGAGGCAGTCTGTGGCCATGCATCCACGTCACTCATTCACCCATGTTTTGCCAGTCCTTTCCTGAGATTTACGTGTTGCTTTAGCTTCTCTTTTCTTTCTTTCTTTCTTTCTTTCTTTCTTTCTTTCTTTCTTTCTTTCTTTCTTTCTTCCTTCCTTCCTTCCTTCCTTCCTTCCTTCCTTTCTTTCTTTCTTTCTTTCTTTCTTTCTTTCTTTCTTTCTTTCTTTCCTTCCCAAAACCCATGGGAAAAAAAAATACATATACATAAAGCAAACTTTTTACAAAACATACAAACATTACAGCATACTATATACAATATGTGCTTGTGTTTTCCGTTCTGTTCTACTTTGATTTTATGACATGTCATGGATGGGTTCCCAGTTTGGAAGTCATCACACAAGATTCTGAGCTCCCAGAAGCAGGGGCCAGGTGTGAGGGGCACATATTCCTTTCAATTATCTGCCTCTCTGCCTGCCATGTAGCTGGACCACAAAAAATACTTGTTGCCTACATGAATACATGAATGACTCAGCATGTACCATGTGCCTGACATTGGGTCAGCTACTAGGAATTAAGTGATGATCAGTATAGACATGCCCCATTTCTAAGGGCACTTGTGAAATATAAACAATGACATAAAATACCATCACATTGTCAATAAGCAAACCTAGAGCAACCAAACTGCCATTGGCTGTGTGAGATAGAAAAGATGTTGAAGTTGGCCCTTGGCGGTTCGTACAAACTCCTGACAAAAGAGTCTCCTACATTAGTGTATTGGTAACTATTTCTGTTTAGCAGCCGTGAGGGGTCCCAAACCTTCATATTGAATGACCCCTGGCATGCAGCACTCTAGGAAGACCCCGCAGACTCCCGCCCGAGTGTCACTACCACGATTAGGCTGCCTACGTGGCCAAGGGGATTTTGCAGGTGTAACAAAGTACAAACCAGGTGACCGTGGTATGGGGGATTATGGGGTGGGCCTTGTCAAACCCAGAAGCCCTTCAAAGGCAGGGCACTCCCTTCGGCTGCAATAAGAGGAAGTCAGAGAGAATCTAAGCACAGGGAGGGTTTAGCGTGTTGTGGTTGGCCTTGACCATGGCCAGGACCCCTCCGACAAGGGATGTGGGTGGCCTTATTATTTTTATGTAATTGTTAGGTTACTTATACTTAATCAAATACTAAATTAAATATTGGTTTAATTTTTAATTTAATTAAATATTGGTTTAATTTATTGGGCAGTGTGCTGTGATACACAAAGGCTGTGTTATATTGTCAGTAGTGAAAAAGAAAAATGCCATAAACAAAAGCTGACCCTGAGAGACCCTGAGAATGGCTCCTGGCTGACAGCCAGCCTGCAAATTCCCATAGTTGCAAGAAATCAGATTCTTCCAACAAAACTGAATGGGCCTGGGAGTGGATTCTTCCCCCGTGCTCCAGAGAAAAGGCCCGCCAGCCACACCTGGGGAGGTTCCCCAGCGGCTCTTGTCACGTGACCCAGTTGAGCCCCCGGGACCCAGGCCTGCAGGACTTTGTGACGGGTGGTGTTTACGCTGGGCTGGTTTGTGATGCAGCAATAGGCAATGAAGCAGGGTGTCATTTCCATCATGGAAATTTCTTCTCTGCTTTGCTTTTTGGACAGATGGCCCCAGACTCTGGAGGGCCTGAGGTTAATATAATAGCGGTGCTGCTGTTGAAAAGAAGAATATGAGATTGCAAACACAGAACCGGGCACGGGAGCCTGGAAGGGGCCTGAGCATCATGGTGGATGGGCTTCTGTGCTTTTGCTTTCATCCCAGAAATCCCTTTCCTGACACTCAGGAAACACAGTTCCTCTCTTCCCTGGGGCCGCAATGTACTATTCCCTCCATCAGGAATGCATTTCCCTGTCCCTTAGCCTTGCTACCTAGCCCTCCTCTCTCAGACCTCAGATGAAGCCTTGTGTCTTCAGAAAAGCCTCCTCTTAGTTCCCGTCTGGATCCAGGTCCCTGGACCTCCATCCCTGTGCTCTTCTGTCCTTGTCACCTTACAGGGTCACACTCCTGGGTGTGATCATTCAATTCATGGCAAACAACCACCTCTCCCACTGACCAGAGCAATTCCTGGGAAATCATTGGTATTTCTGGATGCTCATGTACTGTTGTGGGAGAGCTCTTGTCAAGAATGTGCTTGAGAAGACTTATTATTCCATATTAATTCTGGCTGATTCCCTGGGAGCGCTCATGGAAATCGGTGCAGGTGCACTGAAAAATGTGCTTGGAGGCAGGTGGACACTCAAGTGCATGGGCCACACAATGCACAAGTCAGTTACTACGTTTTAGCTTTAATTTTTGCAAAGCGAACATTATGCATTTTCTAAATTACTTTTAGCGCAGCCCAGAACCTGGGGCCTTCTTGTTTACCTAGGGCTTTAGTCTTGGCTAAATTGTTAGCACTGATTGTACTTGTCACTGGATCCTGGTAATTGTGATGATGGGTTCATAGAAGATGATGTTGAGTTGACTTTATCAAGACATTAAGCAGTCTTTCAAGTTTGAATTGAAAAGTAGTTGTGGAAAATGGAGAAACATTTCTTCTCTTTGGTCAAACTGCCATGTCATCTGACCAAGCCTGAGTTATCTAGAGAGGTAAAAGTCACCTTGACAGTGAATCAATGTCCCTATCAGTTTTAGAAGTTAAGTGACCCTTGGGCCTTGTTGGGATCACATTGGACCATGCACTGGTGGGATGGGCAAGAGTCTGGGCATCATGCACCTACCTCACCAATCATGCTCTGAGCAGATCCCACCTAAGGATGACTGGAAACAAGCTGGTATGGATGTCCAGAAGCTCAGGGAGGTCTTACTGGTCGGAATTCTGCACTGTGGTGATGCTGGTATCAGAGCTCTGAGCTCAAATGTAGCCTTTGGCTCTTACTGGGAGAGCTTAAGCTGCCACAAATCTTCTGTACTTGGACATCCTCACTGGTAAAATGCAGATGATGATTGTACCTACCCCACAGAGTTAAGGGAAGTACCTGAGCGAGTCCACGTCAATGACTAGAGAAGTGCCTTGCACCTAGCACTCAGGAAATACTAGTCCCAATTAATATTACTATTTTCATATTGTAATCAATTCTTCTAAAGCTTTAAAAACCACTGTGGCCTTTATTGCATGGATATAGACTTGTAACTTTAAGGAGATTCTTTGCCCAAATTTACTTTTTCCTTCTGCAATTGATCCATTTTTATCTAAATACCAGCAGATCTTTGACATTGGCAACACCATTCACCAACACTTGGGTGGCCCCTTGCGGTGGTATTTTTCTGAGATGTTTGTAGCCTGTGGACCTCAGGAGGGTGTTTAATTTCTTTGAGCACTGTCTTCCTTCCCTGGGGCTGCAGTAACCTGGTATCACAACGTGGGGGTGGGGGGAGTTTAAAATATATATCCTCTCCCAGTTCTGGGGGTTGGAACTCCAAAGTGGTGGTGTCGCAGGGTGATTCCTCAGGAGAGCCCTTGGGGGAGAGCTGGGGTGATTCCCCTGGAGAGCTCTGGGGAGAGAAGCTCCATGCTTCTCTTCTTGCTCAGGTGTTGTCAACAATCCTTGGCACTCTGGCTCGTGTCTGCCCCATTTTCCCCTCTGTCTGTTTCCATCTAGCCTTGTCCCTGTGTGTCCTCCCCAGTGCCTCATCTCAAGTAAGAACAGCAGCAGAGACCCCATTTCCAAATGAGGTCACATTCGGAGGTTCCAGGGAGATGCAGATTTGGAGGAAGTGGATCTACTAGTGCCCTACCCGGTAGGGCAGCAGGGTCCCGATCTGGCGATACTATCCAGGCCTGAGCCTTGCACAGACCTTTCTCCAGGGATAGGAAGCAACATCGTTCTTACTGCCCAACTGGCTTCCTTCCTGATTAACAAGACTCCTTGCAAGTGATGGCAGTGGAAGATATGAATCCATAGACAAGATAAACTAGATGATGAACTTCAACAAAGCTCTTCAGAGGCTCTGTCTTCCACATGCTGAAAACTGGGAGCCGATTGCCATGTCATCTGTGACCATCTGAGCCCATTACATGGCCGGGGGCAGGTGGCACTTAAGGAAATTGTACAGATGCTAGACCTGGTCTCCAAGAGCCCTGCACATGATCCCAGTCTGAGCGTGGCGGAAAACACATCTTAAAATAGATCCATGCTAAATCCCCACAGCGGGCAGGTGACAGGGGTGGGGTGGGGGTGGGGGGTGGGGAAGAGCTTAAAAGTGGCAGTGAGAGCGGACTTGGAGCCGGAGGAGAGTGGTTTCCTTCCAACCCAGCATCCTTGCAAAGGGGCTGCTCTGTGTCTATTTCAGCCCATTTACCCTTATCCTCACCATCCTCCTCTGTGGGGCTGGAACTTCCCTGGGCTACCCTGGTCCCCATTCAGGAGGTGTTTTTGCACTGGAGCTGGGATCATGATCCGCTAAGGGTTTTCACCTTCTAGCTCCACCAAGGCAGCTGCTGCTATAGAGAGCTGACTTTCCCATGGTCATGCCCTTCTCAGCGACCTATCCCTGGGGGATAGCAAGTGGCCTGGCCATCTCTGCCTCACTGAAGATGATCATCTGGGCCATCTGGTTCCATGCCTTGGTCAGTTGAGGCTGACTTGGCCAAGTTGGTCTGCCTGGTGACCAGCATCTCCCCTGCCCCAGTCCATCTCCCTTCCTGCCATTCCACAGGGGAGAGTCCCAAGGGCATACTTAATAAACATCCTCCATGCCAAATGCCACTTTTGAGGCTTCATCCAGGAAGTTGACCTGCAATAACCACCACTACTGACATCATCCTACATTAAGCTTCAACTGTGGCCAGGTGAGGTGCTAAGCATGAGACCAATATCACCTGATGTGTGCTCGAGTGCATCTGAGTGCATCTGTAGTACTTGAGAACACAGAGCCTTGAAGAGTCCAAGTGAATTCTTGGCTGCGTGGACGTGGTTGAGCTGGGACTCTGAACCCAGATCTGATGGTAGAAAATCTCCACCCTCTGTAAGCAATATGGCATTCTGCTTGCTGACATGTGACCTCAGATATGTTCATGGGCATGACTGTCTGTAAAGTTAGAATATCAGACCTCACATGTCTACTGGGCAAGGCAGCTGGGTATCCTTGTACATTCCAGACTCCCTTAACTACTTTAGGCCACCTTAACCTTAAATGCACATTACCAAGTGAAAGAAGCCAATCTGAGGAAGCTACACATTGTATGATTCTAACTCTAGAACATTCTGGAAAAGGTATAACTATGGAGACTATAAAAAGGTCAGTGGTAGGACACCTGGGTGGCTCAGTGATTGAGCACTTGCTTTTGGCTCAGGGCGAGATCCCGGGGTCCTGGTATGGAGTCCCACATCGGGGTCCCCACAGGGAGCCTGCTTCTCCTTCTGCTTACATCTCTGTGTCTATGTGTATCTCATGAATAAATAAATAAAATCTTTTTTTTTAAAGGTCAGTGGTTGCGGGTTAGTGTGGGGAGGGATGAACAGATGGAACACAGGATGTTTAGGGCAGTGAAACTATCCTCGGATACCATAATGGTGGATACAAATCATTATATATTCATGCAAACCCGTAGAATGTCCAACACCAAGAATATCCAACCTGAATGTAGACTATAGACTCTAGGTGAATAAGATGTGACAGTGCGAGTTATCACCGTAATAATGTCCCCTTGGTGGGGATGTTGACAGTGGAGATGGCCGTGCACGTGGTGGGGAGGTCAACAGGAACATGGAAAATCTCCATACCTTCCCTTCAACATTGCTGCAAACTTAAAACTGCTCTGAAGAAATAAAGTCTTAATAAACAATCCATTGGCGACATAGAATTTTTAATAACAGATATTATGTATTTTACAGTTATTTACAAATTATATGCTATATGGCCCTTATATCAGTATAATTTATAAGAAACTCTAGAGAGTCTGTTGTTAAATGTTTATCAATACACAACCAGTGAAGGTCTTATTTTGGGCATTTAATTAATCTTAATACCTGCATGCATGGTTTATTTTTAAAAGATCTTGATAGAACAATAGCACTAGCATTCAATTCCTATGTTGCCAATAATATTTGTGGGATGAATTTAATGAAAAGGAAAAGCCAATCCATCATACATTTGATCAGCTATAGTACCCTCAGCCATTCTTCCGTGCAGCTCCCAGGTACTCATACTTGCTGTCCATAAGGCAATACAAAGTAATAGTTTTAGCTTGAGCAGCCAGGCAGACAAAGAAATCAATACATATTTGTAGAATAAGGCCTATTTTTCTGAAATAGAATTCTCTGGAATGCATTGACACATATCTGGTCCTTTCATGACTCGAGCCCAGATGGTTTTGTGTAAACTATAACACTCTTCTAAAATGAAATATTCTATCCTGTGAAATAAGAAGAGGTCTCACAGAAAGGTGCTGCTTCATGCCTGTGGAGTGGTGGCCCTTCCTAGCGTAGGGCAGCCCAACCCAGGGGACAGTGGGGAGATGCGGGTCAAGCTCAGATGCAACATGAGCCCCACGGTGGATGCTGTTGCCTTTCTGTTACTTTAATCTTCTGGACCACGCAGTGGGAGGCGTTCTGCCTGGAACAGATGTATCCTGAGCACCCCTGTCCCTTGTGAACTCTCCTGCTCACAGACAGCAGCTCGAAGCTTCGAGCCTTTCCCCAGGAGTGGAGCTAGAGAGTGCTGGGAAGGTCACCTGGGGCTGGCTGTGTCTCAAGGTAGAGGCAATGACTCCCCTACATGGCCCATCTCACACCACCGTCTTCTTCAAGGCATGAGGACTCTCCTGCCCTTGACCCCAGGAGCCCACAGCCAGTCTTGGCAATGCTGCTGTTAGCTCCAAATTCCTGAGCTACTCCTAGGTCTTACTGCCCTCACAGAGTTGGCATTAGTCCCTTTAGAAACGTGCTTCCCTCCACTGCCATTCATTTGGGGATTCTGGTGGACACTCAAGCTAACACACCTTCTATTTATGTCACTCTAGGTTCGGTTTCCACTTATTTTGACCCTGTTAACACATCTGTTATTTGTTCCAAAAGTTATTGGAAGAGACTTTTCTTATTTTAAAGAGAAATATTAGTTGACTCATTGCAGCTCCTTTTGCTCTGAAAACGTAATTATCGGACTGCTCACAACTTATGTTATTAAGGAATTATATTCTGTTTACTTGTCAAATTGTCATTTCATCCACCAAATGATGCAGTGAAGCAGGATTATTATACAATTAAATAATATCTAGTTATAGGAAAATAATGATATATATATCATTGTAGGAATTATAATAATTGCTCTCTATATATTAGGAGCAATATAGATTGTATAGTGATATATAATGTTTAATGCTAATATATAAGATAGTAGTGATATTATATGTATGTATATATAGTATTTATACAAGCACTTATGCATTGGCAAGCGCTCCATACCAAGCACCGCCTTAGCGCTGACTCTCCATGCTAGAGAAGACCCACATCCAGTCCCGGTACAAGTGGAGGGAGAACCTACCCAGGGCATCACTATACTGAAGCTCAGAAGCTCAATATCACTGATTACAACCACCCTACATGCCTGCCCCACGAGGATACGTTGACTGCCAAGTGTTCCAGGCTGGATGTGGAGGGCAGCTGACTGGTGGGGCAGCCCGAATGAGATGTGGCCTGTGGCAGCCAGCATCCTGCAGGGGGTGAGCTTGCCACCACTCATCAGCCAATCTACATGGCCTCCCCCTGCATCTCCATCACAGATGTGATCTATGCTGGTTAAAAGTCCCATGAAAGGAAGAGGGAATGCTTCTGAAGATGGTGGTGGGAGGGGGACCCTTTGTCACGAAGAGCCCCTTTACCAACCACTGGTATCCAAGGACCAGGTCTCGTGGTGTGAAGGCGTGATGTGGTTGGGAAATACGGCACAAGCGTTCCACCTGAACAAGTGGGTGCAGAAGATCAATCATGATCCGTTTAGAGAGTAGAGAATCCCCCTCATTCTGAGCATTCCCTGACAAAATAATGGAAACCAGACCAGTGAAAGAATTAATGTGGGGTTTGGATCTAAAATTGTATTTGCAGTAAAAATGGCTCTTTCAAGAATCATAATAAAAAAGCAAACACATGCACGCACATGCATGCATACACGTAATGAAAAATCTACCCAAAATTGATTTAATGAAGAAGTTATTCTTTCTATAAAAAGCCAACCTCAAAGTCTGGATTACAGCAGTTGGGGTTGAAATATTTGAATCAGAAATGTTCTGCTCCCTGGGAAAAGAGCCTAAAGGCTGTGAAATTTTGCAGTTGGGGCGTTACTTCTAGCCAGTTGATGTGGGTGCGGTTCGGTTCACGTTATCCAGATGGGGTGGCCCCGCTGCACTCTCTGGAGTCCTTGCTGTTTGCAGCCTCCTCCTCCAGATGATAGCTGAGAAGTGGGGACAGCAGGGGGAGGAGGGGCCCAGCGAGGATGGAGGGCATGAGGAAGTCCACACTGGATCCTCAGGAGCCCCAGCCTCATGCGACTCCGTCCCTAGGCAGGTGTACGAAGGAAGCAGCAGGGGCCCCTCTCTCCGTCCATCTGTCCCTCAGTCCCCAGGTTAGCAACTTCCACTCTGTCCTTCCTTCCTTCCTTCCTTCTCCTTCCAGGAGGTACTTCATTGTGATTAGAAAAGAAACAACAAATCCATGCTCCACGGAGGCTCAGTGTCAAGCAACTGTCATTATTGATGGCTCCGTTTTGTTTGTGTCAGGAATGGTGGAAAGTGGCTCCCAAAGCAATTTTACAGTCCTGCGACTCTGGCACCCACAGATGGGGGTGGGAACCTGGGCCGCTGTGCTTGCAGGTCCTATGATTTAGTGAATAAGATCAAGAGTTCCTGGAACTCTGAAATAAGGGCCGAGGGCATGAGAAGCTGGAGATGCTACTTTGCCACTGGACTAGGGGACAGTGAGGCGGTTTGGTGACGCCTCACCCCCAGACCACACCGCCACACCCCCAGACCACAGGCCCTGAGCTGGGGCTCCCTCTTTCCCAGCCAGGCCTTAGTATGCTCCTGTGCCCCAGCTAAGTGTCTTCCGTGTGGGCTGGTCCTTTTCACGGGCAGAGTCGTCTCCTTGGACAAGCAGGGCCCTGTCTCACTTTGGAGGCAAGATCTGCCGCGTGGGGATCACCCCAGAGAAAAGTTAGAACTGTCAGAATCAGAAAATGAAAGGCGTTCCTGTAGGACCCGGGTCTTATCGGACGCTAACATCCCTTAATGGTTTGAACAAACGGGAACCGAGGATCAAAGAATTAATTGCTTAAGTTAATGAGGGGATAGCCACTGTCTTTCATTCAATTTCAGACTTCTATTCGGGAAAAAGCAATAGCGTTTTTTAAAAAAGAAAATTAAATCTAATCTATAGACAGATCAGAAAATGAAGAAATCCCATGTCTCTTCTGGTAATTATAGCCATGGCTCCGTGTTCATCAGATGCTGATAAAAAGCAGCGGCGCAGGAAAGTAGTTCCATTTAGAATCACAATCACCCAGAAAATTCATCAATGGCCTTTTGAATTGGATGATTCTGGGGATTTTCACACCAACTATTTTACCATTTTCAACAAGAGAACTGCATCTGAGATCCTGAATTGATCGAATCAGATTAGTATCCTACATCCCGGGAAGGTGTTTGTTCATTTGTTTATCCTTCCTGTTTTGTTTTTTAAACCAGGTATCAAGGGGGCTTAGGTCACCACAGGTCCTACTTCACATATCCTCATCGATTAGGGGGCCCACCCTTGCCCTCCAGCTTGCAGTGCTTTCCCTTAGCATAATCCCCAGCCCCATACTCCCTCCCCACCCAAGGCTCCTTTCTGATGGGTTTTTCAGGAATACCTTCCACTATTCACTTTGACAGAATGCAGTGATGATGTTCAGGTATTATTCATCCCAGGTCATGGTGTGGTTCTGTTTCTACACTACAGGACTGTGTTCTGAAGAGCTCCTTAGACTCTGATCAGCTCCTTGAATTCATTTCTTCTGCCAGTTTCACCTGATGAGTCCTGGCTCGTCAAGCCTATCCCCGCCTGAAAGGCACGGAGAGGCCTGTATGCACTGTCTCCTGTTCATAGCTCAGGATGCTGAGTTATTGAAGCTATAAAAGTGTCTTCCGTGCAGGGGGAAGGCTGTGTATAGCTACTTGCTTTGCTTTTGTTCTTTTTAATATTCTACTTATTAAGCACTGCAAAAACTATATTTTTACTATAAAGCCTTGAAGTTCAACTGGAAAATTTTAATATCCTATTTATAAATCTAGTATTTCAAAACATTTTAAGAGGAAGTTTTAATGAGTTAGTCAATTAAATTCCTTTAACTATTTCAAAATATGTTCATAAATTTAAGGTATTTGGTTTCTTTTTAGCAATGTATATGCCTCATGAATATGGAAAGCTCTCTTAAATACTTAAACAACCTGGGAAGTCTAATAAATAAATTTAGAGAGAACTCTCAAGTTCTCTTGAACAGTCCAATCTTGCTTATACTTAGGTAAGTTATCTTACACTTCTCAACTTAAAATTGCAAATCTAAAAATAATTTCCAAATTCCGTTTTAGTTGGAATCACGAGGCTAACCTCTTATGTAATGTGACACATTATCTTACATATTGTAAACACTTTTCATGCAAAATAATTCCCATTAATATTTATGCTTAACACAAAAGTATTAGTAAACAGGCTTGATTTCCTTTATCTTCACTATTTTTAATTATTAAGCTTCCTGGATTGTACACTCTCCAGCAAATTGAGGTTACAGTCCCAAACAAAATTGAGTTTTAATATTTCATAATAATTAGGATTTTTCTCCCCCGTGGGTCGAGATTGCTTCTTGGCAACTTTTGGGCTATGACAGGTGATCTAAAGCCCCTAAATAGGAGATGGCTCTTTCCACCCAGATGGTCTTGTTCAGGATTTTTCTAGAATATCTATGAGAGTGGGGGTCTCCACACCTGTCTCCGCCTCAAACAGAGGTCTTCTGTTATTCCATGTGAGTCTGAATGCTCCCTCCAGGTTGGTTCATAACTCTGACTGAATTCAGTGGATGTATTATTCCTCCATCATTTTCTGAATCCTTGCCTTATTCTTCCTGCCCGACAGGGTCAATACTCTCCAATATCGGCTCACCTTCCACTTGGATTCTGCTGCTTTTTGCATCCTCTATGCTTCCTCTATCCTTAAATATCAGAGGTAATCTCAAAGACACATGTGCTTGAAGCTTCTTCCACCCACCCTTAACTCCCCAGGAACCAAGATGCTCTTATGAAATGTCCTCCTTTTGAATTATTCTTTAATGGAGATGCCACCTCTTGATGGGAAGGGTGTCCAAAGATTTGTGGACACAGCTTCCACTGGCCCAGTCGTGATCATCTTGAGCATTTTAGGGGTTCAGAATGAGTGGTGCCAACATGGACCACTTTGGCATGCAGATTATTTGGAGTTAAAAACAATCAAGGCCCCAAAGACTCAGAGAGAAATATTGGCCTTTCCCCCTCACAGACTAAAACAATTTAGACAGAGAATTTGCTCTGAAAAGAGAGCTATCTCCAGTATATTTGGTGTATAGTATGAACTAGGGATGAACTTAGTGAAGTCTGTTAAAATTTTCTCTCTGTGTCTCATGATCTCTGGATGCCCCAGCACACATTTATTTAGCAAGCATGTAATCTTTCTCATCTTCCCGTAAATTGCTTTCCTTTCTTTTCATTTGAAGACCCAGACCCCTACTGTCTTCCCCTTAGTTCAGGATTACACCTACACTCCATTTTGCCTGACTGTTTCTGGAACCTCTCAAGTACATGGGATTCTTGTAATATGTAATTAAATTTGATTTTCTCCCGTTAATCCATCTCATGCCAATTTAATCCTTAGACCAGACAAAGAAACATGAAGGGTAGAGGATAATTTTTCCTCCCTGACACTCTTAGTGGTTTCGTCTTGCTGCGTACCCTCGTACCATCTCAAACCAGGAATTGATGTAGGTATATCAGCTACACCTCATCATAGTCCATTTCTGTGTTAAATTTTATGTCCTAGAAACATAGTCTATAGTTCTTACCACAAAGGATGCTCTGTGGTGCTCATTCTATCCCTTGCTCCCTGGAATTCCCACCCACCCCAGGCCTACCACTCTCCCTTTACCTGAATCTCTGATGACAGCTGTACCTATCTAAAGGTAGGCCCCTCCTTCACGTTTCCATGGCACCCTGATCAGACTTTATCCTGTCCTGTCCTGTGATCACTATGTCTTTGTGTCTCTGTAATGTACTGTGCTGTAATGTAATGTTGCTGTAATGTAAGGGCCGTATAGGGTAAGAAGTCGTTTGGGTTCTATTCATCTCTGAGCCCCTATCTCCTACCTGACCTACTATGTGTCATAGAATAAGCATCTGACAAGTCTGTGTGTATTTTGAAGAGAGACAACTGGGGTCTTAGATGAAATCATTCAAATCAAAATATCCACCTTAAAAGACATCAAAAGAACAGAATCCTTAACTAGATACAGAGCTTGGGAGAAAAAGCTGTGTTCTTGAATAAAATCTCCCACACACAGCTAGCTTTTAAGCCACCAGTGTGCTTAGGTCAAAGACACCAGGAAAAAGAAAATGCAACTTTACATTTACCAAAAACCAAAGGGAGGGGTGTTTCCATATCATGGCAATGAGTATTTAGGATTCAAAACTGATTCAGCAGACTACACTAGGCTCTCTTTTCAGACGTGATTAGTTATTCATACCAAGTGATATTTATTCTCTAGCTGCCTAGACATTTAGAATGATATTTTTGACAAGTAGAAAAATATGTTCCATGCTTTACTTCCAAATAGGCAAAATACCAACTTGAAAGAAATTATTTGTTTATATGACCCAAGGGGAGCAGAGAATAGGAATGAGAAGGCTGTGAAGACTGAAATTCCATCTGGCTCTGAAAAGTTACCTGTCTCTTAGTGGCTTAAACAAAGCAAAGAAGAGAGAAGGGAAACATGTTGAAAGGAGGGAAGGAAGGGAGGGAGAAAGGATGCTAAGGAAGAAAAATTCTTCAGTTGATCTATGAAGGGAATATTTTAGTGCCTTTAGCAGAGAGTAAAGATAAAAGCGACAGACGACTTTCTCCTGGGTATAGCAATTATATGGAACTCATTGTCTTTAATCGATGCCATTAAAATTAGAAATAGACCAGGAGGGGTTTAGGTAAATACATGGATGATTGCCAAGAAATTTAAATTACTTTAAATTAAATCTAAGGTATTTTATGAGAGCTTTAATACTTTCTAGTTCAAAGGTGTGGTGCCAGAGATTCTGCATCAGGTTCTTCCCAGGTCCGCACCTGTGCCTCTGTGTCATGTCATCTGTATGCTGAGCAGAGCTGTATCCCCCACCCCCCAACCGAGATTCATGCCTCTGGGGTATCAGAATGGGATTTAGTTGGGAAAGAGGGCCTTTGCAGATGCAATTAGTAAACCCAAGGTCCTACTGGAGGTCACATTAGGCCTAGATCCAGTGACTGGGGTCCTTGTAAGAAAAGAAGAGAATGCACAGAGACAAGGATCCAGAGCGAGGACAGCCACATGATGATGTGGGGGCAGAGGCTGGAGGGATGTTGCCACCACCCGAGGGATGCCAGGACCATGAGAGACTGGAAGAGCCAATGAAGGATTCCTCTCTGATGGTCAGAGGGAGCGTGGTCTGCCAGCATCTTGATTCGAGACTTCTGGCCTCCAGAACAGGGAGAGCACATTTCTGCTGCTTTTAGGTACCTTGGTTGTGGTGGTCCCAGAAAGCTAGTACAGTCAGATCGAGAAGTTTCTAGAGAACTAGAGGCATTGCTAGAACATCTGAAGTGGGAACATCATCTTTAAATATCAGTTACTATCCAACAGTCATGCCACTGGACACCCACTGGAAGGAGAAAAGTTCCTTCTTCTCCAAGAATACAGAGAGCTGCCCTATTTATATTGGAAGAGTGTCAATCCCCAGAGGGGCACCTGTGTTCTCAGCATCTTCAATCCCCCCTTACTGCTGCTCTGCCCACATCCATGGAGAAGCCAGGTAGGGCCTGGGAGCAGGGCCCTAGGAAGCCGGGCCTCCCTTCTCCTTACCCCAGACCACCCTTCCAGCCATGGAAGCCCAGAGCCTGGAGCTCCCGAGCTCCCAGGAGGAGTGGTTCCTCCTCAACCAGCCAGGAGCCAGGTGGGATGGAAGCCATGCAGCTCCCTCCTCCCGGCTCTGTGGGCACATGTCTAGAGGATGGCTCAAGGCGTGCATGGACCAGGTAGACACAGGTGGGGGGATAACCGAAGTCTAGAAGTGAATGAGTCTTTCACTGAAGCCATAACAGAAAACCAAGGAGCACATGAGGGCAAATCTGCTGGATAAGTTTCCTAGAGCTGCAGTGACAAAGTGGACCACAGCCATGTGGTCTCTCTCCCGTGTGGAAGCCAGAAGCACAGCATCAAGGTTTCCCCCGAGCCTGGGAAGGAGGAGTCCCAGAAGGCTTTGCTAGGTCTAGTAATTCACTGGCCTGTGACAGCTGAATCCTGTCTTCCCACCGCACTCCTCCTGGGTGCATGTCTGTCTCTACATGCAAGGTCCCTTCTTATAAGGACGGTCATCTTAGATAGGCCCCACCCTAATGACTTTATCTTAACATGATTATCTACAGTCACTCTCTTTCCAAATCAGGTCACCGTTAGAGGTAATGAGGATCAGAACTTCAGCACCTCTGCGGGAGGGTGGGGGATGGGGAAGGGACATGATTTGACTCATACCAGGCACTAAATTCTACAACACACTAATTTCTTCTCTGCAAAGATTTTCCTCTACGTAATCTGGAACAGACAGCTTCAGGGCATTAAGTTCAGTTACTTAAATGGAGGATTATGCTAATTAAAACTTTGGAATTTAGGAACTCTCTGAAAAGTCTAAATATATGAAATAAGAGGATCTGATTGGGTTGAGTTGTTTCAAACCTTGGCTCTACTACTTAGGATTCATATGGCCTCAGGCAACTCAATCAACCTCAACCTCCCTTCCCTTGCTTGCAGAATGGAGATAAGGGGACTGTTTTATACAGTTGTTATGAAGATTAAAAGGAATAAGACGTTTAAGAATATCTGTGACATGGAAAACCTCCATAAAGCACCCCTGCTGGTTGCAATATATTAATAAAATATTCCTAATATTTTTGATATTCCTAATAATAATGGAACTAATATTGAGGAGGACTCCTCATTCAAGTTCTGTGATGAAGGCATTGATCGCCACCTGGTGGCAGCATACTATACCATGGATGTTTGTTCTCTCCAAGGTAAACCAGCCTCATCAGTGCTTCATCTCTAGTTATAAACTGGAAAAACAGAACATGAGAGACTCCTAACTCTGGGAAATGAACACGGGGTAGTGGAAAGGGATGTGCTCGGGAGATTGGGGGACTGGGTGATGGGCACTGAGGGGGGCCCTTGATGGGATGAGCACTGGGTGATATGCTATATATTGGCAAATTGAACTCCAATAAAAAAAATAATAATAAGCTGGAAAAACAAACAAACAAAAAAGGAGTCAGTTAATGGTCCTAGCACTCCACGATGAATGTATTCATTTCATTCGGGGAAGGTCTGGATGCTCAGGCTAAGTGCCTACGCTCAGAAAAACTCAAGGAGGGAATTTGACTTCTTCTTCCCTAAACCATTTTTCCAGATGCCTGTGGGAGGTAAAACCTAGGATAGGTTAGCCTCAGTCTGAATAAATTGCCTTTTCTACTCCTTCTTACTGAAAGGGCTTGGAAATATGGTAAATGTTTAATGAATATTTGTTGAGTGAAATAATGAAGGGCTCACTATTAATAATATCAATGCCTTATACTTCTTGAGTGCTCAGCATGTACCAAGTCTGTTCTAAGTGGATTATCTGTATCTACGGATTAGCTAGGCTGTCACAGGAACTGTGGCACGTAACAAGGAAAGGCCTCTGCTCAGAATATTTGTAGGAGCAAGGGAGCAAAGAATCAGGACTGGATAGTAACTCACAAATGTGCAGCCCCGACTTCCATGGACACCTAATTACCACATTGAGAAGGGGAGTCCCCTTAAACTGTGACAGCTGGTAAGAATGGCAAACACTTTATAAACGCAATTCAGGAGCAAAGCTTGTCAAGCACGCAGGACGTATTTATCCTTGGGTGAATCAGAGATACAAGGTGGCACTAGGTCCCACTTACACCTGGAAACAGGTAGGTCTCTGACCCCAGCTGCCAGGAAGGGCGTGAGCCCCATGTGGACCGACCTTTCAGTTTCCCAAGAGAACCCCGAAATCTGGCTCTCAATCTTTAAATGTTGGCAATGGTATGTTTCTCCCCACTTGGCCCTGAAAAAAAAATGCAAGACAAATAAAACATGTCTAGAGGCTGTTTCCATAGGGAGCCACCGCTCTGTAACCTGTAACCTAAAAAATGAACCCCCCAGATTCTAGGTCTTCAAGCTGACCACACCTTGCTGCAACCACTTCTCCTCCCTTCTCTCCCACTGCTCTGACTTGCTGGCATTGATGGGTAGGAATGTCTTCCAATGTGGAGCTTCCCTTAGGGACGCTGTCCCGTTGATCCCTTTCCCGCAGCGTGGCTCCCCCTTCCTGGTATAGCCTTCATGAATATCCCCAGGATTCTTCAATATCGAGGGTTTCCATCCCACTCTTATGAAACTCTCCCTTTCATTGGTCTCTCCCGTTTCCTGAAACCATGAGTCCCAGCTAATATGTATGTCCTTTGAATGTCCCCCTCCCCAAAAGACAGGTGACAGCATTTCTTACAATTCTGTTTGCATAAATAAGTCTTGTCTTGTGTATATACTCCTTGAAATTTGGAAATAATATGGACTCATTCTAAAACCCACTGCTAAGGACAAGTGTGAAAAATATCCTGTGCAAGATTTCAAGGAAGCTCCCCAGGTCCTGGGGGCAGAAGGAGGCTGGAGCTGTGTCCCATTGCCCGTGAAGCAGATCAGTCCCCAGGTCCTAGGGGCAGAAGGAGGCTGGAGCTGTGTCCCATTGCCCGTGAAGCAGATCAGTCCCCAGGTCCTGGGGCAGAAGGAGGCTGGAGCTGTGTCCCATTGCCCGTGAAGCAGATCGGTCTCCAACCTTGCCTCGGAGCGCATCTGGGAATGTGTGAGACTTCCAGAATGTGACGTCACTACTGCCCTTGTGGAAAATGAAAGTGTGTGTGCTCTCTACTTTGCCTCTCAGCCTGCCTCTCTTTGCTTCTGTTCTTGGCACTGGAAGGTTCTGGTGGGTCTGTCCTGCTTGGACGCCCCACGTGTACCCATACATCACTGGCCTGTCGGGCTTCCTTGCTTTATTCAGCATCCAAAGCATCCAGAACATCTGGCACTTAGAGCGGCTTCTGCGGAGTCTGACTGCTTGTCAGCACCATGGAAGAAACCCCCTCCTCGCCCCTGCAAATGAGGTTTGCTCAGAGAGAAGGCACAAGGACCGAGCACGTTTGCCCACAGAAAATGAGGCAGGGCAGAGAGAAGAAAAGAAAAACAGACCAAAGGAGCTGCTATTTTTAAGTAGAACATTCTTTTCTCCTTAGAAACCACGTGTTGAATTGGGACAGAGGCAAATGCATGCTGAAAATGGATTTTTATTGACAGTAAAGTACTTGTAAATGGGAATCTATTTTTGACTAGAGCTAAAAACAAAGTCCTGCTTTGGGGAAATAAGCCATGATTGACATCGTGCTTTGTTTATCTCCTGCACACCATTGTCTCCGGTGGAACAAGAAGCATGTTGGTTTTATTTATTTAATCAGGCAATTCTCTTGCTCCTTCGCTTTGTAGCACTCCAGATTCAAACTTTGGCAGCATCCTCTGAACAATGACAGAAATTAGGCTCTCAGAGTTCTGTCCTGGGTTCATCCAGCAGGTCCCCCTTGAGGGACTGTGCCCTGCAAGACCTCGCCATCATTGTTAATTCTTACAAATACTGGTTAAGCTCTTGCCTGGCACAGGACAAGATGGTCCAGAGGGGGCGAAGCTCAGATCCTTAGCTTGGAGCTCTGGGTTCACCAGAGTCTGGCTGCCATAGAACCACTCATCTTTGTTGGGGGCCCAAAGATATTCCCCTGCTAAATGGGGTTTTTCTTTTTTATCCATGTTCTGAATAAGTTGAGACAAAAGATTAAAAACAGGGGAAAGATATTACCTTAACTACTGATAGAGCTCGTGTAGGTGGAATAATGCGATGCCCTCCCGCCCAGCCACCCAAACACGCCCACGTTCTCACTCCTGGAAACAGTGACTCCATTTGGTTACATGGCAGGTGGGATTAAGGGTTTCTTAGAGCAAGTGAGATTGCTGAAGAGCTGACTTTACCATAGGGGGATAATCCTGGGTTACCCTGGCTGGGTCCACCAGGTCCTCAAATGGAGCAGAGAGCCAGTGGATGGGCTATCAGGGAGGCGTACCTGGGACAGGTACACAGGTACACAGGTACACAGAGCTGTGCAGCCCCTGGCTTTGAGGATGGAGGAAGGGGCCATGAGGAATATGAGCCTTGCTGCGCAGCTGGAGCAGGCATCCCAAATCCAGAGCTCGCTTCCCTATTCCACATCCCCAACTCCACCTTCCCTGAGGCAGGTACAGATTGGTGACCCCAGGAGGATGTGGAATGTGTCTGGAGCATAAGGGTTAGCCAAGGCAGATGCAGGATCAGTCAAAGGAAGGACTCCAGCCCTCAATGTGGTCATATCTGTCCTGGATTTCCCAAAGTGCATGAACTTCCTAGAAGAGTCCCTGCTGTCCCTTCCCCTCCTCCCCTAATTAAGTCTCTAATTCAGCCCTGTCCCAGTGAGGGAGGATGCCAGCCACAGATGAATGGTAAATGTCCTAGGAACTACATTTAAAATGAGCAAGAAAACAAAAACAAGTGAAAGCCATTTTAATAATATATAATATTATATAATAATATATATAATTATATATATAATATATAATAATAATATATAGTATTTCACCTGAGATATCTGAATTCTCAACATATTCTCAAGGCAAAATGAGAGATCTCAATACTAATGAGATATACTTTTTTTTTTTTTTACACTAAGTTTTGGAGATCCAAGGGCTCTTTATAATTATCACCAGCAGATCTCAGTTGAGAGCAGCCACAGTTCAAGTAACCACGTGTGACTCATGGCTGCTGTACTGAGGCCCGGCCCCAGTCTCAGGAACATAGTCATTTATGTCCGTGGTTTGGTAACCAGAGCACAAGCTGGATTTAGATTCCACTCATCCTTTGAGCTGAACGTCTTTGTGCCATGAACAACCTGCTCAACTGTATGAGGAAAACTTCCTTTGCGCCTACTTGAAGCCATGTTGAGAGAATAACTGTTTGCCTTCCAGACCCCACAGCATCTCACATAGTAACCCTTCTGGGGTCTTGCTCCCTCTGAGCAGCAAGCCAAGAGGGACTCATGATTATTCTGGAGTTACATCAAACTGAATGAAACCCTGCCTCAGCTCTGCATTCCCCGGCCCCTTTCAAGTGACTCCTCCTCTCCACCCTCACGAGGATAGTAGCACAACCCCTTCAACAGATGATTCCCAACACAAGTAGAGTGTCATCTTCAAAACAAATGTCTGCCACGGAAAGTTTCCTGGTCCAGAAATGTGAGAGGTTTGGACTGATTATTTCACATGCCCACCTTCAATCCCAGGACCCTACCCAAATGCATTCGGATCCTCTTTCTCATCTCTACTCCGAGCATTAGGTTCCAAAGAATCAGATGTGATGGGCAGATTGCCAGGAAATCTCAGCCCCGACAGGAGCTCACTTCCAGTGGCAGACACCTGGGGTGGACAGCACCCTGAGAGCTGTGGTTCTAGAAGCATCGCATTTCATCTGAGCAGGTGCACTTGCCTGTCCATCCAGCTTCACGCACTGTGAGGACAGTGTTCTGTTCACGCTGGGGCTGGGTCACGAGGGTGCCCCTGGCTGTTAGAATTTAATCCTGCCCCCCCACATGCTGTGCCACCCTCGATAAGTTACTGACCACTCTTTGCCTGAGTTCCTACATCCGCAAGGCCAGAGGAACCATCGGAGCCACCTCATTGGGTGAGGGGATTTTTCTGAATGAGCTAAAATGTGTCACCGCCTACGCCAAAGTGAACTGGGAGCTGATGTGCTCTGTGACCAGCCCCCACCCTCTGCTCCTGTGGCTCACACTGAACCTGCACAGCAGCTTGGGAGGGTTTTCCGACCCCATCGGAGGGGACTTCAGGGGCGGCCAGCTTAGGAAACGTTAGTCGCTGCTGCCGCCACCCTGTGTCGGTGACCCTCGTTATCCGGGGCCAGGCTTCTGGGCGCCAGTGGGATGTAGGAAGCTGACAGAGGGTCTTCTCGCCTGCCCTCTGGGAAATGCAACCAGAGAAAAATCAAGTCATCACAGGAAAATGACCTTTATGTAGAAAGTCATAGTTTAGCGCCAGATGCAGCCACTCATGCCTCCCAGGACCAAGAAATATCCTTGTCTGCCAGCTTGGCTTCTGATTCCAGAAATCAGAGAGCGGCATTTGGAGTGTTGCTCTTCTCACCTGCTCAAATCTTCAGCCTCCTCATTATTTCTAAGGAGACTAGCAGCCTTCTAATTGGGGCTATTTGCAATTCCTCCTAGGCTGAGATCGGCCAAAAGACAAAGCCCCTCAAGGAGCTGCTGCAGGGGCACCTGAGTGGCTCAGGGGGTTGAGCATCTGCCTTCCATTCAGGTCATGATCTCAGAGTCCTGGGATCACGTCCTGCACCTGACTCCCTGTTCAGCTGAGGACCCTGCTTCTCCCTCTACCTCTGCCCCTCCCCCCATTCTCTCTCTGTCTCAGGAAAATAAATAAAATCTTAAAATAAAAAAAAAAGGAGCTGCTGCAGCTAACACTGTGGGCTCTGTGTGGGTCAGGGTGACAACGATATCCAGGAAACCATGGGTCCTCTTTAAAGCACCAGGCTCCTCCTCTGGAGGCTGGTTCTTTCCTCATTCCCCTTCCCTCCCCTAGTTCCTGGGAGGAAGGTTGCAGGGAGAAAGCCCAGGCACGCTGCTGACCTCCTCACTCACGGTGAGCAGTGCTGGGAAGGAGTCCAGTTGAGGGGGAAACAGCCACAAAGCCATGGGCAACTTGTCCCTGAAGACAAAGTGTGGTGCTCTCAGGCCATGTGCTGCTGCTGTAACGGTCACCAGCGTAGGGCTCTGACTCAGAGATTAGCACCCACACACATCACTCACCAACCAGGGGGCTGTGGTCCAACTCTTTAGGAGTCAGTTTCTTCAGGGCGAAAATGGACTCAATAAAAAGACCAGTCCCATAGGGCAGTGCTGAATTAGCATGAATTAATTCATATCAAGCAAACAGAATAGTGCCTTGTAACACTTGTAAATACTTGATAAATGATCGTTCTTAATGATGAGTGCACTAATTTCTTCTTGTGGACGTAATAAATTATCACAAACTCACTGGCTTAAAATAATGAGAATGTATCTTCTTACAGTTCTGGGGGCCCTAAAATAAAGTCATAAAATCAGAGTATCTGCAGGGCTGCATTCCTTCTGGAGACTTCAGGGAGAGTCCTTTTTTCTTGCTCTTCCCAGCTTCCAGAGGCCTCCAGAGGCTGCCTGATTTCCTTGGCTCATGGCCCCGTCACTTGCAAAGCCAGCAGTGCTGTGTCTCTCTGGCCCCTCTCCTCCTCTGACTCTGATCTCTGACCCACCTGCCTCCCACTTGCAAGCACACTGTGACTCCATCAGATTCACACAGATAATCCAGAAGAATCTCCTCAAGACCCTTTACCATGTCCGCAAAGTCCCTTTCTTCTGTATAAATTAGCTTTTGTGCAGATTCCCAGGATTAGGACATAGGCATTTTTGGGTGGACACTGTCCAGCCAGCCCAGGACCCAAAGGGAATGCAGTGGGTGGAAACCATCCTAAATTAAGACAATGGTCAGCAGCCAACAAATCCCACAGCCCCTACCCACCAGTATGTGCACACTGTCATCACCAGAAACAAGATCACAGCTCACATGTAACATCAAACTAGAGGCGACTGTGGATTAAAACCATATTGGTCTACGTATAAACCTGTGCACAACTATCCATGGCAGCTTTAGTTGTAAAAGCCCACGCTGGAAGCAGCCCAGATGTCCTTCACCAGGTGAGTGGTGAGACCACTTCTACGTCTCCACGGAAGACTATTTAGCCATAAATGGGACTGGGTTATCAAAAGAGCTTGGATGGGGGATACTTGGGTGGCTCAGCGGTGTGGCACCTGCTTTCAGCACAGGGCCTGATCCTGGAATCCCGGGATCGAGTCCCACGTCGGGCTTCCTGCATGGAGCCTGCTTCTCCTCTGTCTGTGTCTATACCCCCCCCCCCACCAGTGTGTCTCATGAATAAATAAATAAAATCTTTTTAAAAAGAGCTTGGATGGATCTCAAAGGCGTTATATGGAGTGAAAGAAGCCAATAGCCAGAGATCACATTCTGAAGGACTCATTTAGAGGGCAGTCTTGAAATGACAAAGGGTTAGGGCTAGGGACGGATTAGTGGCTGCCAGGGTCAGGCATAGTGGAGCAGAAGCTGGGTGAGACTACAGAGGGATGAGGTGATGGGCCCCTTTGGCATGGTCCTATGTTCTGATCCTATGCTATCAGAATCCACGCATGGCATAGAGTAATGGGCAACCATGCTCACTGTACCAATGCCAGTTTCCTGGCTCAGTGCTGTTGTTAAAGATATAACCAGTGGGGAAACTGAGCAAAATGTACACAAGACTGCTCTCTACCTTATGTGCAACCTCCTGTGAATCTAGTTATTTTAAAAAGTAAAACAAAAAAATTAACCATTAAATCAGCTCAACTATACTTCTTTGGCATGTCAAAGGACCATGGACTCCTAGAAAGTATACCACTACATTATTTTAACACTTGACGGGATGAGCACTGGGTGTTTTTCTGTATGTTGGTAAATTGAACACCAATAAAAATTAATTAAAAAAAAAAAAAGAAAGTATACCACTACATTATTTTAAATTTTTTAAAAAAATTTATTTATGATAGTCACACAGAGAGAGAGAGAGAGAGAGAGGCAAAGACATAGGCAGAGGGAGAAGCAGGCTCCATGCACCAGGAGCCCAACGTGGGATTTGATCCCGGGTCTCCAGGATCGCGCCCTGGGCCAAAGGCAGGCGCCAAACCACATTGCCACCCAGGGATCCCTACCACTACATTTTTGTGTAATATTTGCTACCCCTTAGCATGCTGATAGCAAAGATGACAAATCCCAATGTCCCATGTCCACTCGGGTAACAGGCATGAGTGAAGTGCCTGTGTTATGAAGAGGCTTTAGCCAATTTGCCAGCCTACAGCACAATCCTGATAATCCCACTATGTTGATTTTTCTCATGAACACAAAAATCCATATTTAATATTAACTCTTGCATCAAAAACCAGTGGTTGTATGGGGGTCAAACAAAATGTGGATGATGGCTATATCCTGTCAGCACTGCCATTGGTGACTCACTCTGCCCAGCCATGTCTGCAAGAGAGAACAAATATGGGGGTTAGGGCTGTGTCACAGGGGCACAGCCTGGTCCCTGCAAGAGGTAGACAGAGTTAAGGCAGGGCCAAGGAAGGATTGTGCCCCCTGGACCATGGCAAGCCCTGACCGCCTGAGAACACAGTCAGAGGAAGACTCGGTTCTTTAAACAGGCAGGGATACGACCTCAGCAGGAGCTGATGATGTGGTGAGGAGGATGCTCCGAGACACTGGTATTCTACAGCGATTTGCCGACTACAGGCCGCTGACTTGATTAGTGTTCTGTTTTCCACACTTTCAAATATCCCATGGCCTCTAGAGACCATAATCTGACTAGATTTTTTTTTAACACAGACACACAGAATAAAACACAAGATTGCTGTTCTACCTATAGGACTATAGATTTATCTAAAATATTTATGTAGCTAATATCTGATCATAATGATGTGGGAAACAAGAACAAAAGAAAAGTAAATAAATATCCTTACAATTTATGGCCCATTGACAAGTCCTTGAAACAGGCACAGTGATCTTTCTCTAGGGACTCAGCTGCCTTGATGTTGGCACTTTGCTAAGGGCAACAGGCAATCTTAGCCCAACCCCCAGGACCCTGTGAATCTACTTTAACATATAAAACTCCTTTGGAATTGAGGCCAAAGGGCTGAGTGCAGGGGGAACACTGGCCTGACTACTGGTAGGTCAAGGGTTCCTCTGCAGGTGATAGAAATGTTTAATGCATAGGATGTTGAAATGAACATAATTTCTTTTTCCACATTGGCCCATAAATATTTAAGGATTTCAAATTTAAAAAAAAAAAATGTTTTTCCCCCCAAAAAAATAATTCCTTTGGAAACTTCCTTTGTCTCTACCCCCAAGATACATGCTGGCAATCATCCCGCAAGCATAAGACCCACAGATATGCATCTAAAGGGTCTCATGACTCAGGTTTTATTAGACAGTAACAAGTGATCCTTTCTCAACAATAGCTAGCCCCTGCAAGGTCCTGGAAACCTGGCATCCAAATTCCTTAGAGACTTACATCTCCCTAACCTCTGCCCAACTTGAGAGTATATCATAGGCCACTCCTCATGACCCCAGTTCAGATTTTTCTGCCTATGGGGCCTGTCCTCGTGCTTGAATAAAACCACCTTTTTTGCACCAAAGACATCTCAAGAAATGTTTCTTGACCATTTGTTCTGAACCCCCACATTTTCACATCGATAATAGCTTCATGTTTTTTGATGAACTACTCTCAATGTTGAGTGTGTCTCCCTGACCTTTTGGCGATGGTATCAAGAGTGTATGCTGGTGGCTCTTTGTAAACGGCCTTGTGTGTGATGAAGTCTAAGCTCACCAATATGCATAGATCCTTATATAAACCAAACCCAAAAAACACATGTGAGAAAACACTAAGGCCACACCATCCTTGTAAGGCAATCCTACCTCTTGTTATGAAGGAAGAAGAGTATGTGCAGACCAGGACACTTGTCCTCACCCCACCCCTGCTTCACTGAACCACAGGACACTCCCGTGCCTTTCTTAGGGTCTATTTTTAACTGAATGGGGTTTCTGAGGCAAAAAAAAAAAAAAAAAAATCAAAACAAAATCAACAAATCTGGAAAAAAAAAAAAAAAAAAAAAAACCAAAACACCCAAATCCACAACTCTCCTCCTCCAAGGTGGGGCAGCAAAGTTTTGCTTTGAATTCATCATTTCCTGGAGGTAATCAGTCCCTAGACTTCTGTTGCTAAATTGGTGGTTTGCAATGCTAAATTAGAGCCTTCACGCCCATTTTATGCGAGCATCCAAAAAATGGTGCCGATAAAATTATATATTTTTAAACATTCCATATTCATCACAAAGGGGCTACTTTAAAAAATAACTGCTAATTTATATGAAATACAATTTCTTGAATCCCATATTAAGTGTGTGTGTTTATTGGATACGTTGCCTTCAAAGCATGGCCAGGAAGCCTCATTAGGAAGCTGTGTTTCATTTATTAATGTAGTTCCTTGTTTGGCTGAACATGGACCTACCTGCTCAATAGAAAGCTCACACCTGAGAGAATCCTAGTTCTAGGCAGCTTTACTTTTACCCTTACCGAAGAGTGATAGAGGGGCACCTGACTGGCTCGGTCAGTGAAGCGTCTGCCTTTGGCTCAGGTCATGATCCCAGGGTCCTGGGATCAAGTCCTGTAGACAGTGCATTTCTGTCACACACACAACATACCCCCAAAGGGTTGGGTCCAGGCCCTGCACGGTGTTGCCTGAGGTGACCAGGACTTCCCGTCAATACATTCTCTCATCATCACCAACCAGGAGAGGAGAAGACATCCCTCTGCCAATGGCTAGTTGTGGGTCTTCATGCCTCTTTTAGTCATTTAGATGCAGCTGACTTTTTTTTTTTTTTAGTTTTGTTTTTCCTAAAAAAATAAAATTTCAGTTCAGCTCTGCCCAAAGCTCCTTGATGATGGGGCTAAACACTGGGAAGCTGGTTGGTGATTTATCCATCCATACAGATTCCTATTTAGGAGTGCACCTGGCCAGCAGTGAACCAAATGGAACCAAATGGAACAGTTCTTCAAATGCCCAACTGAAATGAAAAGGTTGAAGACACAGGCAAAGGCAGCCAGCCGGTCATCAAGAAAACCGACCTGTGGCGCTTTGATGAGTTAGGGTTAGTTAGGTTTGATTGAGGAGCCTTCTGCAAATCCTGGTACAGGCCCTGGGAGACCCATGCTCCTGGATTCTGCTGGTTGAGAGGTCAGCCTTGCTCAATCGTCAGGTATTCATTCAATAGATCTCCCTATACTTTGATGGGGAAATTAAACATTTCCCACCAACCCGGGAAAAGTCTCCCCGCAAAAATGTAGACAAGATTGCAATGGTTTTATTACTGAATAAGCATTAAGCCTGGATGGGATGTGCCTCAGTGACAATCCCCTAAAGAGACAAAAAGACATAAAATCTCTCGCTTGTAGAGAGTCAAGCATATATGAGCCATGACACATACGATAACTGTCTTTATCCAAAAGAAATAGAAAACTGCCAGTGTCTCTGCAGGAAGGCAACCAGGAAAGACTACCATCGACATGGGGAGACGGCGGGCCCCAACCAACCTCTTTGGCGTTCACATTCCAAAGGCACGGCTCCTAGGAGCACGTTCCTGGGAGGAAAACCCAAAAAGAGACTTATTCAGAAGCGAATGCTTCTGAATCTTCTTAAAGGACTTACACAAGTCTCCAAAAGACAGGGAAAGCATTTACAAATCTAAGTTTTCTAAAGGAAATGCTGACAGAAGGGGAGCTTCCCCTTCTGGCACCAGGGGAAAGTTCGTTATTATTTTGTTTGTATTTACCCTGCCGGCAGCTACGTCATGCCAGGAGTGCCAGAGATTCCGTGAAGAGCAATGTGGTATCGGAGCACGTAGCAAAGCTGAATCAGGAACCATCACTCCCCACGGGCGCCCGTGCTGGGCAGGCTCTGTGCAGTCCCAGGGGGTTGGGATTCGGGGCCCTTCCAAAATTTGCTGAACAGCCCTCCCCGACCGAGGAGTCCAGAAAGGAGAAAGGGGGCATCTGTCTTAAACCTATGGGTCCACCGAAGGGTCTTTCCTGGCTCATAAAAAAATAATCACAATAATTCAGCACAGAGTCAACTTGGGAGTCCCTTGGGAGTCATCTCTGCAGCATCTCAGGGGGGTGTCCAGCACTGGAGGGAATGCAATCAGAAGCAGAAGGCTTTCTGTCCCCGTGGAGATGCACACAGAATGGAGGACGGAGTCCACACCAGAGCTGGGGGGCGAGAGGGACCCAGACCAGGGGAGGGTGGAGGCGATGGCCTACCTATCCTACTATCTCAGCTGCAGGACACAGTGGCAGCCCAGGAGCTCCAACAGCACATCACAGTCCTCAGACTCCCTCCCTTGGCACACCAAGGGTTCTTCCACAGCCAGGGTGGTCACGGGACTTAAGGGGAGGAACTGAAGCTCCACCAGGAGGCTTTGGGGGGAACCTGATAACAAGAAAGTCTCTGTTTTTCTTCTCCCCGCTCCATCTTGCTTGTGACACAGTTGTGGGTGGGGACCTGCTGCCCACTGCTCCTTCCACTCATGTGTGTCCACAGGGTCCAGCCCTGACGACGAGGAATCAATGCACAAGGCTCAAGAGAGTGGCTGAGGGACAAAACTTGGGAGGGATAACACAGGTGGAATTTCCTCCTTTCTTTTAACCACATAATAAATGCTGATTTCCAAGCCCCTGAAAAATACAAAAAGAAAGGAAAAGTAAAACAATTCATCACTCACAACCTGGTGATGTCGATGGTTTTGCTCTTGAAACTTCAGACTTCACTTCTTGTTGCCTTTCCTATGGCACAACCAGGGAGCATGCTGAGCTTTTGGGGGTCTCTCTCCCCTAGATCCTCCAGCCCTCCACTCCCCAAATTAGAGAAATCGTCAACTTCCACGTGACCTCAAATGCTTAACTTCCCAGTGCTCTTCCAGGGAGTGGTGCCTGTCGTGTAATACTGTTTTTCCAGGTGTCCCGGGCCATGGGCCCTGAAGCAGCAGATGCCTTGGGATGGGGCTGAGGCCGAAAGCACCACATGCACGCTTCTGTAGACTCCCATAGTCACTCGCTTGCTTATCACCCAAGTTTCAAGCACAGTCTCTTTGGAAGACTGGCAGGCTGTGGGGACAGCAGTTTATTGCCCAGATAATCCAGCCACAATGACAAGAAAACCTTCAGTAGGATGGAAATCATTGTGCACACGGAGCATGGGTTCTGAATGGCCATTAATGCCCAGGGAAGGGGCCTTTTCAGGGACCCTCAAAGCCTCACAAAGAAAGCAGCGTCTGCACTGATAAGGGAGACTTGCCAGTGGGTGCAGCTGGTAATTAAGTGGCCCTGTCGGAAGGGTTCGATGTTTACTGATGCAGTGGGAAGATTTGCCTGAAGAAAATAAATAAGAATAACAAAAGAAGATGAAGAATTGCCTTTCAAACTACTTTGATGTCGACAAACTTAAAATCGCGCTACTGAGGTAAGGCCCCTGATCCTTCATTGAAGGCACCATTATAAAAATGTGGCTGAGCTTGACAAAAGCCCGAAGCCTACTTTTGTGAGCTTCCCAATACGTATGTATGTGCGCTGTTGAGTTTTTAGGTATGTAAATCTGGGCTTAGCAAGGATGGAAGCTGCTTACTTAGCAAAGGCACAGACAGAGCTCTGATGCCCTCAGCGCAGAGAGACACGCAGGCCTGGCAGGATGCTTCCGAGTCCCTAGCAAAGCTCTCTGCCAGGAGTAGAATGGCCTCTGACAGGCACAGACCCTCTCCCACATCAAAGGGACCTCGGGAAGTCTGCAATTAGCTCATTCATCATGAGCCACGCAACCTGGGTCAGCGCGGTTACTTGTATACACACGTATTAAGCAGCAAACGATGTTACTTACCTGATGAGGCAAGTGAGTCTGGGTAGAGCATTGGTCAGAAAAGGCCAGTTACCCAGGCGCCAGGCAGTGCAGCTGCAAAGAGGTAAGACTTTAGTGTAGAACCACCGGTTTTCCAACTCTGTCTGGGTAGCTCCTGGTAGCTACAGAAACGTGAACACCTGCATTCCTCCACCTCTGCTCTATCTCCCCACAGATGGGGATGACAAGTGAACAGACAACGGTGAGACCACAGATGCCAGCTGGGCTCTGACCTATCACCTCTGCAACAACCAGCCCAGGACCCCAAACCCAGGCAGGGCCCATCAGCCTGGAACTGCCAGGACCCAGGCCATGGCCATCAGCTTCTCTATCTGTTATCCTTACTTACTTCCTCACTGGTATGTTCAGGATGCTGCCCAAATCAGAGAGGACACCCTGCCTCTCCCACCAACAGCTTTCCCTCCAGTCCGGGCACCCTGGAGGCTCCCTCTTTTCCACAATAAAGCATCCAACTTGCCAGCCTGCCTTTGAGTCTCTAGCAAATATAAATGATAACCACCAACCCACTGCCTTGGTAAACAAAGCTCCCGGTTTTTAGGCTGTGTTGTCTCCCTGAATGGCCCTCATTTACCCCCATATAATAATAGTACTTAATTATCAGGTCATTGTGAGGATTTGCAAAGCTAATAAAGGCTGGAGAGCTGTGCCCACAAGCTCAGTGGCAAGGGTCAGAGGCTTTAACAATAGCCAGGAAGCATGTCACCCCTGCGTCCCTCTCTGCCCTGCACTCTCCGGAGGCAATGATCTGAGGGCTGTTTCCGCTTGAAACAAGAGAAGGTAAACAGAAAACGGAAAAAAAACCAGAAAGTTAACATGCAGAGTATTATTTCCACCTCTCACAGGGAAGTAGCCTGAGGATGCGTCCACCCTCTGAGCACACATCATCAGCCTCAGAGCCTGACCGAGTGCGGGGATTACTCACGTGGCCTGTTTTGCAAAGCGTGAAAACGGGGGAACACATTCCTGTTATGGGGGTGTGGAGGGGGAGAGCAGCCTGTAGGGACCGCTTTGCCTGTTGTCTGGAGATCCTCCTCTGGAATCAGTGAGGCTCAGGATTGCTGGTCTGCATGAACAAAAAGACATTTCCCCAGAAGGATTGCTTGTTCCAAGAGCTGATACGTTGTATGGCTCCTCTGTGCAAAATGGAAAATAGAAATAAATTAAGCAAGTCTTGAGAAAAGTCCTGGCAAATGAGTTCAGGCATCCTGAGGAGCAACTGTGGGCACTTGAGAGGAGGTGGGGGTGGAGGAGGGGGTGAGGATGGGACAGACGTGTCCTCGGTTCTTAATACAAAAATGGGCTGGGGATTGTATGTCTGCAGCGACAGAACAGATACAGGGGGGTTTCTTCCTAAGAACACCAAGATCCCCCAATCCTGCATTTCTTACTGATCTGTATGCCCTTCCGTTATAGTCTATAATGAGCAATTGAGCTCACTAGGGATGCCCTGAACTGTCAAGTAAAGGAAGACCTCTTCCTTAGAAAACAAATAAAAAATGATTTTCAAAGTGTTTGTGAGATGTTCTTGGACAATGTAGGTGCCCGATCAAATTTGATGAGAATGCTGTCGACAGGTGACTGACCTGACACAGATGGAAGAGCCCATTCCGTGCAGTTGACAGCCACACTCATGCCAACGCTGTCTGGTCTTCCTGCAGGGTCCGTAGCTGACATTTCCTGTGGTGTCTCCAGTGGTCACGGCAGCCCTTAAAGACACGAAACCACCTCTTTCTCTGGTTACTTGTTTCTTGGAACAGGTAGAAAGTGTGAAAAAGCAATTGATGTGCTGTGTAAAAAACTCACCAGCACCTGTACTCAAAAAAACCCTCAACTGAGAGCAAATGCTTGGTTGTCATTGTTTGCAATTTGGGTATTTTATAAGATCTAAGGCAAAAATCAATGCTACCACCACCAACCCTGACTTGTATACACAAAATGTATATAATTGTACATTTGTATGCAATGGACAGTTTGCACTGCCTATAGGAAAGAGGGGGAGATGGGATTGTAACTGGCATCCAGGAGGGGTAAACGACCCCACTTTCTCTTGAGAAATATGAGCCCCAGGTCACCGGGTCCATGTCATGCAGGCTTTGAGCAGCTTTTCCAGCCAAAGAGCAGGTGTCTCTGGCCTTTCTGGGGGAAATGGCCAATCAGCACAGGGACACGAGCTTCTGTCCTTCCCTGTTACCCAAGTTGGCTCCCCAGAGCGAGGGTGTGGATGGCCATCGGGAGGTCACCTTGCTGGGCTTGACTGGGGCCAGACTCCACGCTTGTCCCTGGGCTGGGAGGCAGCAGGCTGATTTCCACCCTCAACCTGATGATAAGGATGGGCACCAGCAGCGAGGAGCCAGCAATCAATCTACGAGGAGACAGGTGCGAGCAGATAGCAGCCAGGCAGACAGGAGGGCACAGAGCATGTTGCCACGGGGACCGGGACTGACCGAGGGACCAGGCTTCCTGGGCAACAAATGTCACTTCCACTAATTCTTCCTAAATTGAAGGAACCTGCTTTATCTCTGATTCGCCCCGGGGGAGATGTGGCAGGCAGGTTGTCGGGCCCCATATATCCTGACCCACCTGGACAAAGCCAGGACAGTATCTAGGGATGCATTTCCCCATTTGGAGCTTTCATTCCCAAATATCAGTCCAGTTATTCTCTAATTAATGAGTTTCTCTACTTTTGAATTGTGGGATTGTAACCTACTTAGAAACTCCAAATGGAACTTACATAGAAAATGTCCCCACCTTATAACTTATGGGAGGTCCTGCGCAAAGGAGCCCCCAGGTGGGAGGGGTGATGCTCCATGTGGATGGGAAGAGGCAAGGCCTGCAGCTCAGTGGGAGCCAAGGCCATCCTGTGGGGCATCTCAGGCTAAAGGGCGCCTACAGGAAAGTGGGCCACAGGGTCTAGTCTCCCCATCTCGGGGGGGGGGGCAGTGCTGCTATATTGGAGTGCCCTCCTTCAGTCCCACCTGTCCACCTGACAAGGCGAGGGATGGCAGGGGGCCACTGACAAGCTCTGCCTACACCTAGACCAGGGCTCACCAGGGTTCAGCGTCATGGGTGCCCACCCAGGAGCTATTCCCAGCCCCTGCTCCATATTCCCAAGTCCTTCTCTTCCTTCTATGGAAACTGAAATGCCAGATACACAACACTACAGCCTCTTTTAGAGCTGGGGCTCAGAGTGCCTCCAAATCTGGCTGGTGGGAAGAAAGACAAAAACCATAAAACTTTTAGAAGAAAACACATGAAAAGTATAGGTGTGACACGGAACAGGCATGACTGTCACGAGGCCTTACATGACCCACAGGGGTCCCCACTCCGGAGCTGCGGGCTCCGAGCCTGAGAAACGGAAGAACAACATGAGATCCAGAGGCTGAGTGAGTTTCTCTCCTGTGCAAGCCAAGTGGCTCCACTGACACACAGGACAATGTTTCAGAGCCACGAAGGAGAAGACACTGGTGGCAGTGGACTGAGGGAGGAGAGGTGGTATTTGAACCGTCTGCCAACGCAAAGAGGGTCATCCCGGGGGAGCAGACAAAGAGCTCAAATGTGGAACTGGGGATCTGCCCGTGGGGGGGCCCATCCCACCTGGCTCAGCGGGATGCTGTGGTCTCCGCCCGCCCTCACACCTGTGCATCCTGACCTGCGCCCCTCTCCGGTCTGCTCTGGTTGGCAGCGATCGCCTTTGCTGCCAGTGCCCGAAAGGACCAAGTTCTCCGCGGTCCTGAATGCACGGCTGGGAGTCGCTGGCAACGCCTCCCTTCGTGCACCGTCCTGAGCCTGCTTCCCCAACGGGGCTATTCTCAAGATGCTTCCAGAAGACAGGGTGCCGAGAGCCATCCTTGGGGTGAGCCGGGTGAGCACAGAGGGGGGCTCGCCTTCCTGGTCCCCGTGACGTGGCGGGGAGGGAGGACGTGCAGGATGACTCAGAGAAAGTCATGCACTTGGCAGAAGTCAGCTTCTCACACTAATTACTGTCTGTCAGTAAATGTCAACGCTCTTTAAAACTCCGTCCAAGGGCATGTGTCAGGAATGGGAGACTTAACATTCCCAACACGCTCGTCCACGCAGGAGGCTTTGGGAACGTCTCTTAGAGATTCTTAATCAGGGGAGGCATTTCGGCAACGAGGATGGGGGACGGCAGGACCCAGGTCTCAGCCGATGGACAGGGAGGCAGCGAGGAGCTATGACCCGCTGAATAAAACCTATCAGGGCACCTGGCGCTCTGAGGTAGACCTTCCTTCCCCCCCGGGTGTGCAGGCGTGTGCACCTGCACGCACGCATTCCTCTCTCTCTACCTTGGGGGGGTGGCAAACCCACTGCCGCGCAGGCTGTCCTGGGGTGGGAATCGGAGGGCCCTCGGATCACATGGCCGGGCTCCAATTACGTGTTTTATTCCAACATAGACCAAGACGCGAAGGGACCGCACGGCCTGGACTAGACTTTCATAGGAATATTCCTCACGAGACAGGAAGCACCACTCGTGTCCACGACCTGACGAGTGCATAGACCGCGGGTGCTGCACCCACGCACTGGAGCATTTCTGTGAGGGAGACTGAGTGATCCACGGATTGCTCTGGAGGAGTGTGAGGATTTAACAACCCGAGTCTCCCCGAGCATGAATATCGTTTCCATTGCTCCCCGAATTCAGCGCCTCCAAGAAGTTTCCAGCAAAGTTTGCAGTTTCCACTGTGAAGACCCTTCCTGCACTTTATCCCCAAATACTGTAACTTTTAAATATCACTGCAAAAATAAATAAATAAATAAATAAATAAATAAATAAATAAATAAATAGCACTGCAAATTGTATTTTAAAGAAGCCCCTCTCCGGTGATCACGGCTAGACACAGAAATACCCGTACTTGTGAGTGTGCGTCATCCAGCACATGATTCTGCTACTTTGCTGGCTTTCCTCTTGGCCTCCTGGGCCAGCTGTGTCGTATCTCCTCACGGTTCTCGTTTGCATTTGCTCCATGACTAATGGTGTGGAGAGTCTTCCCCCCTAGGTGACGACTGGGATTCTAAGATGCAGCCTGGGAAGGTCTACAACATCCACAGGTTCACAGGTGTCACTGTCCGGGAGGGGAACTCCAATCTCTGCCTTGGGCTCGGTGTGGCCACGGGACAGAGTCCCCAGGTCGGGCTTCATGCGCGACCTGAGTCCTGCGTCTGTTTGACGGCTGCGTGCAGGGGCTCCCCCGCCCCAGGAGCGGAGTGATCAGCCTGTGCCTTACTGGCACTGACGGGGCCAGGATGAGCTGGTGCAGGGTGCACAGTGACCGGGCGGGCAGTGGGGCCTCAGGAGACCAAGCCCGGGCTCTAGGGTCCGATGGCCATAGCACTGCCGGGCCACCGGGAGCCTGTAAGACTTTGGGCAATGCATCTCCTCTCAGGCTGGGTCCCTCCTACAAAAGAGGGAACTTGATAAAACATAGACGTTGCCCACAGGGGTGATGGTGGGGCTTGAGCCAGGAACACAGGCGGAGCTCAGCCTGGTGGGAATTTGTGCCAATCAGGACCAGCCAAGATCGTAGACGCGGTTCTACTCAGTGCACGGCAGGGCTTATGCAGGTGACCTGGGATGAAAGCCCCACACATGACGTAGCCACCAGCACACAAGCCAGGACAGGGAGCCGCTTCCCCCAGGGCTGGAGGACACAGGGAACGGGGGGCTGTCATGGGCCCCAGGAGCCAGGCCACCCTGGGAGCTGGCACCACTGCGTGCAGCCCAGTGGGGCCCCTGCAGGGCTGTCCCCACAGCCGAGGAGGCCGCCTGAGGCAGAGCGAGGACACTCTGCATTCTCTCCACCCGCCCCCCAGCCTCCCAGGGACCTGCCCTGGCCCAGTCCAGCCAGCAGCCCCTGGTCGGGGGAGCCGGAGACACCTGCCTCCCTGTGACCAAGAGCAGGCCAGAGAATGGGAGGGGGTGGGTGGGTCACAGAGCGAAGGGCTGTGGTCACCCCTAGCCTGGGGAATCACCATGAGCACGAGTGATGGACGTGGTGCCCCGGCGGTCCTGGGCTCCCGGGGTGCTGGGCCGGCTCTCTGGCACTTTGCAGGGGCCACGGTCGGGTCCAGGGGCCTGAGCCAGGCTCTCCGTTCGGCGTTGATGAAAAATGAGTTTTTGGCAGCTCCAGCGTCTGATGTGCCCCTTTTCGTTCGTCCCTTACTAGGTGTATTTTCCCGAGCCTATTCCCTTCCAATCTCCTTTTTGGCTGGTGGCAAAACCCGCGTTGGGACCCATGAGAATAAAGCCTTTGTTTCCTGTTCAAAAAAAAAAAAAGCCTGTGTGAGGTCTGTGGTCGTCTCTGTGGCCACATTTTCCCCAGCACGTTGTGGTCGCGCATCCTCTACACTCCAGGGTTTCTACTGGGAGGTCAGATGTCTGGTCCGCGGCGTGCCAAGGTGCTCTCTTTCTGGAAGCCTCCAGAACATAATCTCTAGCCCTGTTGTCCTGAAATGTCAGTCCAGTGTGTCTGAGTGAGTCACTCCAGTGCGTCTGAGTGAGTCTTTGTCTCTTTTGTGAAAATTCATGGGTACAAGTCCTTGGTGACCACTTTTACCTTGGAGCGGCTTGTCTCTCATCTCGGGCATCCGCTTGAAGCTTTCGTGACGGTGTCCCCCATCCTCCGCCGGGACCCTCGCGGCAACAGTGAGCTCCCTGACCTCGTGCTCCAAACCATCACCTCCGTCGTCTGTCGCGCTCGCCCGTCTCGGCTGGTTTGTGCTGATGCTTCTCGTTCAGCTCCACCGTCTGGGAGTTTTCATGAACGTAAATGTCTAATGTTGCCCGTATTTTACATTTCTGCCAGGCTGCTTTACCCTCCCGTATCTTCATTACTTTTCTAAAGCTTCATTTTCACTAAAAGCACAGCTTCCAGTTCGTGGAGTAAAGGAAATTAGTGAGTATTTAGAGATTCAGGTGCCTGCGTGGACTCTCTTCCTTCGGATTCTTTCCTTGCCTTCCTGCTTCCTCCCCGTCTTTCCTGTTGCGTCCCCACCGTCCAGTCCACGGAGGGCTGATGAGTCGAGAAGCGGCGGGGTCCCCGCGGGCCTGCTCAGGGGTGACGTCTGGGGCTTTGCCAGTGGGACCTGCCCCGGCTGTTCCCTCAGGACACCTCCTGCTCCGCGGCCAGTCTGCTCTCTTCTGGGCCCCCCGCCCCGCTGGGAGACGCACCCTGAACCCAGCCCGAGCAGCAGGAGGAGCCCAGGGAGGCTGCCTTCCTCGGGGCTGGGGCCACGGGCCGTTGGGCCGGGAGACCCCCTACCAACCCCTCCCGAAGTAGCTCCTGTGCCTCACCTGGGCCTGGACATGGAGCCTGGAGCCCCTGGTTCTTGCTCCAGCTGGAGTAAGCCCCAGTCCTGCACCCGGAGCCCGTGGGGGTGCTGCCTGGCCTCGTGCACAGCTCAACGGGGGGCTCGGGGTCCCAGCCCTCAGGGAGCGCCCCCATTTCAGGGCATTACTCTTGGTGTTTAGGGGCCCTGGGGCCAGACTGGGGGTCCATTCCCCACATGAGCAGTTAGTGTTCGTCCACTCTCCGATTCCCATGTGTTTGTGTTCACGTGCCCCCAGTTAGCCTGAGCTGTGAGTGGCTGCCCCCAGCCTCCACTGTCATCCCGGCAGGGTCCTCACTGGGGGACAGCAGGACTTGTGTCCACACCTGGCACACTTTACCTCAGTCCTGGGTTCTGTTCAAGGAGATCATGGCAACAGCAAGTTTCCTGATCATCCATCCAGGCATCCTCTCCTCAAGTCTGTGCTGAACAACCCGGCAAAGGCCAGCCGTGGGCCGTGGGGGTTGGGGGGGGGTTGCGTCATCCCCAGGAACAGGCCATGTAGGTTCCAGCCTCCCTCCACCCTTTCCTGGCTGTGCGACTTGGCACACATGCCTGACCCTACTGTGCCTCCGTTTCTCATCTACAAAGAGGCCCGAGGACTGAAGAACCTACTCGTAGGCTTTTCTGAGAATTCAAATGGAAGGCAGGACACTGATACACAAGCCTCGTTGTTGTCCTTTGCCTCCAGGTGAGAGCAAGTGTCCTTGCCCGAAGACAGAAAGGTCGGCTCACCTGTTCCTCAGCGGCTGCAGTCACCGGGTCTCCTGGAGAACTCTCTCCGCTGGGGATCCCTGGGTGGCGCAGCGGTTTGGCGCCTGCCTTCGGCCCAGGGCGCGATCCTGGAGACCCGGGATTGAATCCCACATCAGGCTCCCGGTGCATGGAGCCTACTTCTCCCTCTGCCTGTGTCTCTGCCTCTCTCTCTCTCTCTCTCTCTATCATAAATAAATTAAAAAAAAAAAAAAAAAAGAACTCTCTCCGCTGCCTTGTTCCCCGTGCTGGGCATTTCGGGCGTGACTGCATCTCAGGTCCTGCCGGCGCGTCTGCACCCCAAGCCCGGAGTGGCCGTGGAGGGAGCACCCAGCGGCCCCGGGATGAACCGTTCCCAGGACGTCTGAGGGGCTCTGGGGTTTTCCCTGCACTGAGCCTGCTGCCCCTACCTGGGAATCTAGTGGAAGCTCTAGATTTCTGCTGAAACTCAATCCATCTGATTGAAGAAAGTTCAGAAAAGCCTTCTGAGGACTTGGTACAGATCGCTGGGTCCCGCGCCCCCCGCCCGCCCTCGCTCAGTCCTCCTCTCTTCCCTCCGTCACCTATGGTCCGGGTCGCCTCGGAGTCCGGGTGGTCGCCTCCTCTTTCTGGGACTCGCCTTCCATGTGTGTTCAGCAGCGGGTGTGCAGGAGCTCCCTGTGTAGACCGCTGTGAGCACAGATTACCGCCCTTCTGTGGGAAATTGGGTAGAAACAGGTGTAGCAGGTGTGCACAGGGGAGCAGGGAGCGGATACCACCAAGGAGAAGACAGTGCGTCCATTCAGGACAGTCGGGAAACTGTTATGTAAAGTGAGGCAGGAGGAGGGCTTCAGGGAGTGGAGAGGGGGTGTCCGCGCCTGAGGAGCAGGGAACCAGTCAGGGACGGCAAGGTGACGGGGCCCCGAGGCTGCGGTCATGTGGGTGAGCCCTGGAGGAGGCTGCGGGGATGTTTGGATGTGCTGCAGGGCAGGTGGGGCCCAGAACGGACAGAGCAGGGACCAGGCCAGAGCCTGGCGGGCACCACGGGCATATCTGTGGGGGTGACAGAGCGCTGGGCACTGTGGCACACGTTGGCCCGTCTGTGCCGCGTGCAGATGGTCACTGGGCTGGCCAAGCAAAAGGTGTCCAATTGGCCACAAGCATATGGTGGCTTTCGACTTTCTCCTATAGGCCAAAAGGAGCCAGAGAAAAACAAGAAATACAGCATCACCTCCCGGTGCTTTGTGTGCTCATTTCTTTTTTTTTTTTTTTTTTAAATATATAACTTGCTTTTATTAAACAGAGGAGGGAAAAATCAACACATTTTCCAAAGAGGCAGATACCCCAAGAGCTTTAGTGAAAACCAACATAACACCAACTTGTTTGACCAAGCTTTTAGAATAAATGAGCTATTAGATTCTTAAAGTAGGACTAGAACATGAATGAGTTCTAGACCCCAGTACAGTTATAAACCAACAAATTAGGCATGGTTTTGCTTAACAGTTTTAGCTTTAATGTAAATACATATTATTACTTAGAACATTAGCATCTGAACTACATAATGACTTTATCATTTTAATTAAAACCAGAATTTCTGGAACCTCCAAATAGCCTTTGAAGTTTTCCAGTATGGACCTGGACTAACCCCTATTCCTCACTAAATATCAAAAGTGAAATAAATTGTCCCAATAGATCAACATTTTCATAAGGTGATTTCTAAGGCTTCTGGCACATAAATGTGTAATATCTGTGTGACGACAAATGTCACGATTATATACAAAAAAAAATATTTGTGTGCTCATTTCATATCTGGGATCAACACTTGGCCCTAAAATGTGTCTGTGTTCTTGAATTCCTACAAACCAATCACTGGGCCTCTCCTGAGGCCCTATCTCTTTGGGGGTCAGGGCAGAGTGAAATTCATGGGGGCTCCCAGCACACACTCTCCTGTCCCGGGACACTGTGCGTCCTTGTAGGAAAAGACCAATTCCCTGCCTTCCTGCCAGCTTCAGGCCTGTGGTGTCAGAGGAAGGCCTCTGCCCCAGATGCCAGCGTGCTAACCACAGAACCTTTGAACGTCCGCTCTTATGCTGAATGAGGGGATTTGCAGGTTTGATTCAACTGAGGCTCACGCGGTGGATAGTTCTGGACAATGGGGGTGGGTCCACTGTAATCACTGGCATCCTTATAAGAGGGAGGGAGGCTGGCCAGGGTCTGCGGGGAGCATGCTGGTGGGCGTGGAGGGTCCAGTGCTGGGAAGCAGGAGGCCAGGTGCCTCTAGAGGCTGGAGAAGGTGAGGACCAGCTTCTCCCTTGAAGGGAGGAATAAGGGATGGTTTTAACCTTTCCGACTTTACAACTTTCTGAATTTCAGAGCCCTAAGATGAGTTTTGAGTTATTTGAAGCCTCTTTGTTCATGGATGGTTGTGGCAGCCCAAGGAGACACAGAGACCCAGCGCCCTTGGCCGAGGGGCCTGTGTGGCAGGGTCACCCTCCAGGGGCCTGAGGACCTGCTCCTCAAGGAAGAGGAGCTGTGAGTCACTTGGTGGCCGCTGCTCACCTGGTGTCGGAAAGCCTTGCAATTTCTCTGCTTTAAAGTTTTCACTTGATGGGATGAGCACTGGGCGTTATATGTTGGCAAACTGATCTTAGATAAAAAAATGTAAAAAGATTTTCAATTAACTATAAACATAAAAAAAATTAACGGTTACAAAAAACGTGCCTTTGGAAGGGGATCCAGGCACTGGCCCAGATCCTAGGGATGCCCAGGTGGCCGTCCTGGCTGGTGGCTGCAGGGGCGGACATGGGCTGTGACAAGGGGACCTTGTCGTAGGGGGCGGTTCCTATGATAGAATAGGGTGGCCACACCTTGATCCCTTGAACCTGGGACCTCTTGTAGTCAAGGTGAAGGTTAACATAAGATGGGGACCTTAAAACATGAAGATGAGCCTGAATTATCCAGGTGAGCCCCGTGTTCTCAGGTGAGCCCCTAAGAGCAGCTGGCCCTAGCCGGCTGCACAAGAGGCCACGCAGAAGCTAGGAAGATGAGCAAGAGTGGAAGGTCCCGACCTGAAGGAGGCCGGGTACCTTGTCCGCTGCTGCTGGGAGGCAGGGACTCAGGCACAGCAGGACGTGCAGCATGGGTGGTCTGGGCCTGGGGACGGCTCCTGCCAGGCAGCAGGGTTCTCACTCCTGGCACCCTAAAGCCCACAATCTCAGCCAGGGTGGAAGGCGATCCTCCCCCCACCCCGAGCCTGCAGGAGGGGGCACAGCCCCCTGCATGTGGTCTCCCTTCCTGAGCCTGATGACCCAGCTGAGCCCCAGCCCCCAGGCTTCTGGCTGAGGAATGGAGGTAACACGTGGCGCTGTCTGAAGCCGGGAAGCTTGTGCTGTGTTACAGGGGCGATGGAAAATGACACCGTGGAGACACCAGGGAGAAGAGGAGGATCGGAAAGCTGGTGCCCAGGGTCCCCTAGAGCACACGGGCCCAGGGTGTAGCTTGGGCCTGGCGTTGGGGGGAGGGGATGCTGGGCATAGTGGAGCCCGTACAGGGGGTGGAGCCCGTACAGGGGGTGGTGCTGGTGGTGCGGATGCAGGGGCCGGTGAGGCCATGTGGGGGGTTGGTAGTGATGGGCTGAGAGTGGGGGGCCCTGGGGTGTCTGGGACACGTTATACATTGGTGGACAGTGTGTCATGGGCTGGGAGCTGCTGCTTGGAGGGTGTGAGAGAAAGCCATGCCTGGAGTAGCCTAGAATCCCGTGAACCAGGGGATCAACCACACACCATCCCTGCCCAGAGGGTTGTAAGGAGACCTTCTTTTCCAGCCTTGATGGTGCTGCTGCTTTGTTTTCTCTTTTGCCCAAGTGACCCCAACATACCCAGTTCCTGAGGGCTCAGAATAAAAGCAGGACGGTCCTCACTCCATGCCCGGGCTCTGCAGGCAGCCTGCAGCAGGAGTGTGGGCGAGGCACCTGCTGGTCTACCTGGTGGGCTGTGACCTGTCACCTGGCCCTGGGCTGGGGCCCCAGCTGGGAAGTACTTTCTTTTGACAGAATGTTGCCTGCCTGGCTGGTGACAGAGCTGCTGCCTCCTCCATTGGAGAGCAAATGATGGTGCAGAGGCCCATCCGGGGTGCTCAAGCGGAAGGGTCTCAGAGCAAATACAACGGGGTGGTCTAAGCAGGACCCCGAGGGGATGACTGCCCACCGAAACTCCATGTGGCAGCCTGGCCCTCTCGAGTAGGGCTCCCAGCACACCCACCAAGTGTGCGGAGTAGGAGCGGAGCTCCCACACCAGGCCTGCGGGCCGCTGGGGTGCCACCCCCGGACCCGTTTGTGGACGTGGGTGTTGAGGCAGCCAGAGAGTCGGCCTTCCGAGGGAAGCTCAGGTACAAGAGTGTGTAGGCTCCTGGTGAAGCCCAGCAGACGGGCACCCCTCCAAGGAGCGCTGGGGTGTGAGGAGACCCGGAGAGGTTGTCTAGTCCTGTTTTGTGGGGCCCTGGGCTTGCACCAGAGGTTCAGGACTCCTCCTTCGGTTCCCCCACCCGGTGTAGCGAGGGCAGTCTCATCACTTTGCTGCCCAGAGCGGCTCTGGAGGTCTTCCTGTGCCCCTCGGGGAGACCCGCACCCCCAGGGGGCCAGTAGGGTGCGGGGTGGGGCGGTGGGTCCTGCCCTCTGCTGCTGCTCTGCTCCCAGCCTCCATGGTGCTTGTCTCCTGCCTCTACCCTCCTTCCCCACCTGGCTGACCTGACCATGCGTCTTGCTGTTGGGGGAGCGTGGATTCTGTCCCCCCTCAATACCGTGGGCCCAGTGAGCAGTCGGTACCGGATGGCAGGCAGGGAATTCAGTGGCCGGAGAATGGAGCAGACGAGGTCATGCTCTGCAAGCACCTTGTCCCCATCAGGTCTCAGGGTGGGGGGTCCTGGGGGGAGGGAGGCAGGGGCAGCTGTGCCAGCTGACATGGGGGTGTTTCAGGGGAGGAGGCTTCTCTGAATCAGAGTGCCACCTCTTTTCCTAGATGGGCGCCGCTGGGTACATCAGGGTGCTGGTAGGTGTTACAATCAGATGTCAATGACCCCAGGGTCAGGGAGGGTGGGTACAGAGTCTGTGCTGAGTCCCACTGGTCATGCCTGGATCATGAGGGCTTCTTGGGAACTTGGGACTTCTGGGAGTCGGCCTTAGTTTCTGGGGGCGAGCAGCCCCTGTAAGCAGAGGTGGGAGATCAGGTAACTGGACCACGCTTGCCCCAGGCCGGGTGCGGTTCCTCTGGGTGCTCCACAGCAACAAACAATGGGGCATGTGGGGGCAGGTTCCCCGCGCGGGCTCATTACGGGAAACTGGCTCACGTGGTCGTGGAGGCTGAGCTGTCCCAGGCTCTGCCTCCTGCCCTAGAGGGCCAGGGAGCAAGGGAGCAAGGGGGTAGGCTCCAGTCGGGGGAAGGTCAAGTACCAGAACAGAGAGCAGAACAGGGTCCGTATCCCAGCTCCACAGCCAGGCAGGGCTGTTTCCTTCCTGGACCTTCTTGTTCTCTCCAGAGTCTGAACCTATCGGAGGGTACTCACCCCCTTGGGGAGGGCCGTCCACCTGCTTTCCTCAGTTTACCTATGCAAATGGGATGTCTCCTACAGACACACTCAGAAATAAAGCCTAGCTAGTTACCTGGGCACCCGGGGGCCCAGCCCAGTTGGCACATAGTGCTAGCCCCCCTGGGGTGTCTCCCAGGGACAACTGCTGTGCCTTTCTCTCTGGTCCCCCGTGAGCCTCTCCGAGCAGACTGTGTTCTCTCCCCAGGACTCCTCCTGTCTGTGTGAGCCATGCCCAGGGTCCGTCCACACTGGTCTCCCAGCTGTCACAAAGGGCCATGCTGATCGTGCTCTCAGCACAACGCCTGGAAGGTGGCAGTTGTGTACTTAGTGCTAGTTGAGTGAATCTCTGGGAGGTGGGAGTGGTCTGGGGTCAGGAGGAAGGTGGGCAGCCTCTGGATGGACTGCCTAGCTTCCCAGGATGGAGTTCCAGACTTGGCCTGACCTTCACCATTATGCTGATTGCTGGGCCCCTTGCCTTAATACACCTGTCCTCCAGGGTGGAGCCTGACATCTGTGGTCTTTGCAAGGCCCAACCAGCACTTCCTTCATCCAGGATGATGTGGGAAGTTATCCCCTCTTCTGAGTTTGCAGGGGTGAGATGCTTATTAAGCTAATTTCCTTGGGTTTTGTTGAAGATACAGATTAATCAGCCTTTTCTTCAATGAGCATGAACCTCCTTCTTAAAGACTGGTTTTCCTCTTACTTGATCCATCAGAAAAACGAGACCCACCCCCACCTCCGCCCCAGGCTGCTCATCACCTGTCACAACTTGGGGGCTGCAGGATGAGATTCAGGGAGACCAGACAAGCAGAATGGTCTGAATATAAATGTCTCCCCTTCTAAAAGAGAGCAAGTAAGAGCTGACCGTCCCTCACATTGTAGGAACTGACTTATAGAACACTAAATCCTCCACTGTACCCGGTTTTGGTGTCCATCCTCCCAAGGACTGGAGACAGGGCAAAATCAGAACACTTCCAGCCATCTAGGGTGGGGGTCCTGGGAGACCATGTAGACCAGCATCTGTCTTAATGGGGATGCTGTGTGTTCCTGAATCCCATGTGTCATGTACATGAAATGACTTCAGGTTACTCAACATGACAGCCAAGCCTCCCTTCCCCACACTTCATGGGGACATGGAGCAGAACCTGCAACCTTGCACAACTGGAAGCTTTGTGCAGAGTTGGACACTCAACTCAGCCAGGTGAATTTTTCGCCTGGCCCAGAGACCTTTGACTACCCTGCCAGGTTGGGAATAAATGTGTAAAAGGCCATTTTCACCCTCCCCTGGCTTAGAGTCGGGTTTAGAACCAGCTGCAGTGTGGAGAGTCCTAGCAGCTGCGCTCACTGGGCAGGAATGTCCAGTCTTGTCTCCCTGGCCCTTCAGAGCTGCCCCAGGAAGAAGCCAGGAGCAGGGGTGTGTGCTGGGGCTCTCCTCAAGACACCTGTTTCTGTGCAATATGGGAAGATGATTTCAAAAGGAGACTAAATTGATGTTTTTACGAAATGTAGTTGACGGTTATGTCAGATGTACAGTTCTACACACTATGTAGCGTTCACTGCAATCGATGTGGTCACTGCAAACATGTTGGTGTGTTGTTGCCTCTATTTCCTATGCTGTATGTTGTGTTTCCGTGATTTATAACTGGAGGTCTGGACCTCTTAATCTGGGTCTCCTACTGTGTCCACCCTTCTCCCCTCTGGCAATAACCCGCTCCCTGTAACGAGTCTTTAATTTCAATGTTAATTCTATAGTTTAACGTAAGGCGGTGTTCCCAGTGTACAATATGGTGACTCACCAATTCTGTACGTTACTCAGTGCTCATCATGGTAGGTGTAGTCTTCATCACCTTCACCTATTACCCATCCCCCCACCTCCCCTCTGGAAGCCACCAGTTAAGTCTTTCTTGGTCTCTTTTTTCCTTTTGCTCGTTTTCTTAAATGCCCCATATGTGTGAAATCATCTGGTATTTGTCTTTCTCTGACTTCTTTCACTTAACCTTACATCCTCTAGGCCCACCCATGTTGTTGCAAATGGCAAGATTTCCTTTTTATTAATGGCTGGGTAATATTCCATTGTGTGTATATATGCCACTTCAACCATTCCTCAGTTGATGGACACATTGGCTGCTTTCATAATCTGACTGTTGTGAATAATGCTGCAATGAACATCAGGGAGCATTTATCCCTTTCAAATTATTGGTTTGCGTTTTTTTTTTTAATCTTTGAGTAAATACCCAGTAGTGTGACTACTAAGTCATAGGGTTTTGAATATTTTTGAGAAACCTCCATCACTGTTTCCCAGAATGGCCACACCAGTTTGCATCCTCACCAACAGGGCAAGAGGGTGCCCCTTTTCTCTGCATCCTTGCCAATGCCCATTTCTTGTTGACTTTAGCCATCTGACAGGTGTGAGGCAATACCTTATTGTGGTTTTAATTTGCTTCCCTGATAAGGGATGTTGAGCACCTGTTTGTCTTTGGAGACATGTCTGTTCATGTCTTTTGTCTATTAATTGGATTTTTTTGGTTTTGGGTGTGGAGTGTATCAGTTCATATATCTTTAGGTTACTAACCATTTATCAGGTATGTCATTTGCAAATGTTTTCCCCATTCAGTGGACTTTTAAATTTTGTTGCCTTTGCTGTGCGGAAGCTTTTTATTTTGATGTAGTCTCAAGTTTATTTTTTATTTTGTTTCCTTTGCCTCAGGAGACATATCTAGAAAGAAGTTGCTATGGCCAATGTCCAAGTAATTACAGGCTGTGTACTTTTCTGGGAACTTTATGATTTCAAATTTCACGTTTACTTCTCTAATCCACTTTGAAATTATTTTTGTGTATGGCTAAGAAAGTTCTCCAGTTTCATTCTTTTACATGTAGCTGTCTAGTTTTCCCAAGACCATTTGTCAAAGACTTTTTCCCTTGGCATATTTTTCTTCCTTTATCAGAGATTGGCCATAAAATTGTGGGTTTATGTCTGAGTTTTCTATTCTTCCATTGATTTGAGTCTATTTCTGTGCTAGTGCCATACTTTTTTGATTACTATAGCTTTGTAGTATAACCTGAAATCTTGAATTGTAGTACCTCCAACTTTGCTTTTTTTCAAGATTGTTTTGGTTATTTGAGATCATCTTTGGTTCCATACAAATTTTACAACTGCCTTAATTCAGTGAAAAATGCTGTTGGTATTTAGATTGGGATTGCATTAAGTCTGTATATTGCTTGTATGGACATTTGAACAATATTCTACTTCATGAGCGTGGACTCTCTATTTCTGTCACCTTGAATCTTTCATCAATGTTTTTATTGTTTTATAATACAAGTCTTTGATTTCCTTTGTTAATTTATTCCCAGTATCTGTCTTTAGGTGCATTTGTAAATGGGATTGATGCCTTTATTTCTTTGTTTCATTATTAGAGTATGAGAGATACATAGACTTCTGTATGCTTTTTGTATCCTTAATAAATTAATCAGTTCTATTTTTTTTTGGTGGAGTCCTTAGAGTTTTCTATACATAGCACATGTCATCTGCAAATCATGAAAGTTTTACTTCCGACCAATTTGTATGCCTCTTATTCCTTGTCCAACTGCTATGGCTAGGACTTCCAGTACTATGTTGAATAAAACAGGTGATTCTGGACATGCTTGTCTTGTTCATAATCTAGGGGCAATCTCTGTTTTTCCTGTTGAGTATGATGTTAGCTGTGGGTTTTTCATATGCAACCTCTATTATATTGAAGTGTATTTCCTCTAATCCTATTTTGAGGGTTTGTATCATGAATGGATATTGTACTTTGTCCAACCAATCTCTGCATTTATTGAAATGACCGTATGCTTTTTATCCTTTCTCTTATTGATGGGATATATCACATTGAGTTGGGAATATTGAACACCCTTGCATCCTGGGAGTAAATCCCATGTGATTGTGGTAAATGACTTTTTAATATATTGTTGAATTTGGTTTGCTAAGATTTTGTTTAGTATTTTTGCATCTATTAGAGAATGTTGGCCTGTAGATCTTTTTGGGGGGATAGTGTCTTTTTCTGGCTTTGGTTTCAGGGTGATACTGGCCACATAGTGAATTTTGAAGTTTTACTTTTCTATTTTTTTGGAATCGTTTGAGAAAGATAGGTATTAACTCTTCTTTAAATTATTGGTAGAATTTAGTATATTGTTTTAGGATGTAATGTTCTGAATACATTTAAGTTCATCTGGTCCAGTGTGTCACTCAAAGCCATGATTTTCTTGTTGATTTTCTATGTAGGTGAACTGTCCACTGGCGTGTTAGGGTGCTATGATACTTTTGTATTACTGTTTATTAGTTTCTTATTAACTGCTTTAGGTTGTGGTGCTCCCATGTTGTTGCATAAATACTTACATTTGTTGTTGTCTTGATTGTGCCCTTAATGATTATACAGTATCCTCCTGTGTCTCTTATTAGTCTGTTTTAAAGCCTATTTTGTCCAGTATTAAGTATTACTACCCCAGCTTACTTTCCACATCTATTTTTATGATAAATATTTCTCCACTACTTCATTCTCAATCTTCAGGTATCTTTAGGTCTGACATGAGTGTCCTACAGGCAGCATCTAGATGGACCTTGCATCTATTCTGGCACTTTAGGTCTTTAGATTGGAGCCTTTAGTCCATTTACATTCAAAGTAATTGATATATGTGTATTGCCATTTTGTCTCATGTTTTTTTTCTCTGTTCCTTTCCTGCTTTTTGATTAGTTGTCTTTCTTTAGTAATAGGCAAAAATTCAAGTATTAGTGGGATTTGATTTGTGGTTGCCATTTGTTTCATATATAACACCTTCTGAATATAGCAGTCTATATTAAATTGGTCTTAATTTGAAATCATTCTTTACCTCTCTCCTGCCCATGCTTTAAGTACATGTTTCATAGTTGACATCCTTTTATTTTGTGAGTCACTTGACTGTTGCTTACAGATCTTATTTTTGCTGCTTTTTGTTTCCTACTTTGTCATGTTCTTTTCCACTCAGACTCCCCTTTAACATTTTTTGTAAGGCTTGGTTAATAGTCCTAGAATTCCTTTGGGATATTCTTTATCTTTCTTATCTTGTAAATGATCAGCTTTATGGGTAAAGTAATCTTGGCTGCAGATTTTTTTCCCCCACCACTTTGAGTATATCCTCCCACTCCTTCCTGGTCTGTGAAGTTACTATTGAGAAATTAGCTTATGGCCTCATGGGTTTCCCTTATATGTACTGCTTTCTTTTCTCTTGCTGCTTTTAAAATTCACTAGCCCCACTTTGACATCTTAATTACTATGTGTCTTGCTGTCCACCTCCTTGAGTTAGTTTTGCTGGGTGATTCTGTTGCCACCTGGATTTGATCTGTTTCCTTCCCCAGATAAGGGAAGCTTACAGCTACTGTGTCTTCAAATAACTTTTCTGCCATGTTTTCTCTTCTCCTTCTGGGATCTGTATCATGTAAATGTTATTACACTTGGTGTAGCTGTGTTTCCTAAGTCTATTCTCATTTTACATAGTATCTTTTCACCTCAGCTTGTTTTCTATTTGTCCGCTAGATCTGATTTGTTCCTCTGCTTCATCTAGTATTCTTCATTTATTCCATATAGTATATTTTGAATTATATCCTTCATCTCTAGTTTTTTTAAATCTTTGTTAAGGGTCTCACTGAGTCTTTGACCCTTCTATAAAGTTCAGTGAACACCATTATGATCATTACTTTAAATTCTCTATCAGGGGCCTCCTGGGTGGCTCAGTGGTTGAGTGTCTGCCTTTGACCCAGGGCATGATCTTGGAGTCCCAGGATTGAGTCCCATATCAGGCTCCCTGCATGGAGCCTGCTTCTCCCTCTGCCTCTCTCTCTCTCTCATGAATAAATAAATAAAATCTTTAAAAAAATAAATTCTCTATCAGGCATATTATATCTGTTCCATTGAGGCACCTTGCTGTTCCTCTGTTGGGGAAGTACTATATCTCATTTTAATTCTGTTTCTGTGTATGAGTGAAGTCAGCTACTCCTCTTCCTGTAAGTGGAGGCCTTATGAAGGAAAGGTCCTACAGTTCAGTGTCTGTCCCCTGTTCCCTAGAACCTGGTGCTTCAGGGAGTCTGTGAGTGTTGCTTATGTTCTGCTGTCATGTCCTGGACACTTTCTTCTTCAGTCCTCTGCAAGGGCTCTTTGCCAGTTGTGGGCAGGTTTTAGTCCCTGTGGTGTTCATGAATCTGCCTGGGGACACCTTGGGCTCCAGTTGAGTCAGACCGGGTGTTTATCAGAGATGCAGTAGCACCAAACTATAGGGTGCTTTACCTGTGGTGTCTCCTGAGAAGCTTGGTGGGGAAGGCCTGCAGTCAGACCAGTTGTCTGCCCCCAGCCCATTTTGGGGGCCTCTGAGGGCGTGTGTGGTTTCCTTTCCTTCTTTCTGGGGCAAGAGTCACTTTGGAGTGTTCCTAGCAAGCTCTGTGCATCCCCCCTACCTGGCCACTGTGGGAGGTCCTGCAACCCCAGACTGAGGTGGGAGTCATGCAGTGCTAGCAAGTTAGGAAGGGAGTCCTGCAAGTGGCCCTGTGTTGATCCTGGGGGGAAAGGAAAGGAAATGGCACCTGCCAATTCCTTTGCTCCTGGAGGTGTTCCCCATCAATTTTTGTCCCTCCAGGACATGCTCTGAGATTAGTAAAGAACCCTCCCTCCCATGTGCCTCAGGCACCTTTCAAACTGCTGCCTCTATGCTCTATCTCCAGGGGCTGTTGTGCTATCATTTTAAGAGCAGGGACCTAGTTTCCTTACCCACCTGCTCTCTCAGAGCTGAACCACTTTGAGTTTTTAAAATTCTACATTTTAGGTCCTACTAATTGTAAGAACTCCTGAAATCCTGCCCCTCTGGTTTCCAAAGCCAAATGTTAGGAAATCTGTCTTTCCATGCAGGCTCCCCAGTGTGGGGATCTGTTTATCTCCTCTCTCTGTGCCAAAGCATCTCTCCAATGGACAGTGCTATGAGTCCTAGTTCCCAACCATATCTCTACCCTTTCCATGTGGCCTCTTCTCTATATTTAGTTGTGGAGTTTATTCTTCCACTCTCCAGGTCATTTTCTGGAGTATTCACACTGATATGAGCATTATATATTTGTATGCCTGGGAATGATGGGAGCCTAGGATCTCACTATCTCACCATCTTCCCTGGAAGTCCTTGTTTTTATCCTTTAGATCATTAATCTTTGATTTCTTTCACTCAGCCTATTTACCTTTTAGGTCCATCCCTGTTTTTTCAGATGGAAAAAAAATCTCATTAATTTTTATGACTGAGTAATATTCCATTCTTTTATATACATATTTATCAATTTACCTATCCATGGACACTTGGATTGCTTCCATATCTTAGCTATTATAAATGCTGCAGTAAACATAGGGGTGCATATCTTTCTGAATTAGTATTTTTGTTTTCTTTTGGTAAATGCCCAATAGTAGAATTACTGGATAATTTGGCATTTCTAATTTTTTCATGAACCTCCATGCTGTTTTCCACAGTGGTTGCACTAACTTATATTCCTACCAACAGTGCATGAGTGTTCCTTTCTCCACATACTCACCAAGACTTCCTATCCTTCTTTTTTAAGGAGAGAGAGAAACCTTTTTTAAAAGATTTATTTACTCATGAGAGAGAGAAAGAGAGAGAGAGAGAGAGAGAGAGGCAGAGGGAGAAGCAGGCTCCATGAAGAGAGCTCGATGTGGGACTCAATCCTGGAACTCCAGGATCAGGCCCTGAGCCAAAGGCAAATAAATACTCAGCCACTGAGCCACCCAGGTGTCCCAAGACTTCTTATCTTTTTCCTTGCCCATTGACTGGTGTAAGGTGGTCTCTTGTTATTACTTCAATTTGTATTTCCTTGATTAGTGACGTTGAGCACCTTTTCATATGTCTGGTCATTTGTATGTCATCTTTGGAGAAATGCCTATCGCTGCCCCCTGTCCAGTTTCTAATCAGAGTTTTTGGTGTTGCAGAAATTCTTCATATATTTTGGAAATTAGCCCCTTATCAAATATGTCGTTACCAAACATCTCCCATTCAGTAGGTTGTTTTTTTTGTTGGTTTCCTTCATGCAAGAAGTTATCGTTTTGGAGTAGTCTTGACAGTTCATTTTTGCTTTTTGTCTCTCTTGCCTAAGGAGACATATCTAGAAAAAGGTTGCTGAGGCTGATGTCGGAGTTTACTGCCGGTTTCCTAGGAGTTCTATGGATTTAGGTATTCAATCCATTTTGAGTTTGTGTAGGAAAGTGATTGGGTTTGATTCTTTCACAATAGCTGTCTAGTTTTCCCAGCAACATTTGTTGAAGACATCATCTTTTCCCCACTGGATATTCTTGCCTCCTTTGCGGGTTATTTCCTGGACTCTCTGTACTATTGGTTTGAGTCTATTTTTGTCCTACCATTCCACCACCATACTATTTTGATGACTACAACTTTCTGTAGTATACCTTAATCTGGGATTGTGGTAACGCCAGCTTTGCTTAGGAGTACGTGGACTGTTTGAGAACATTTATGGTTCCATAAAAATTTTAGTTTTCTAATTTGTGAAAAATGCTATTTGGAAAGAGGTGCTTTGGGAATTATGGATATTTAAACAGTATTCTCCTAGCCCATGTGCATGGAACATCTTTCCATTTGTGTCATTTTAAATTCAGTATACTCTACAGGTTTATTTTTTAAGATTTTATTTATTCATGAGAGACACAGAGAAGCAGAGATATAGGCAGAGGAAGAAGCAGACTCCCTGTGGGGATCCAAATGCAGGACTCCATCTCAGGACCCTGGGATCATGACCTCAGCTAAAGGCAAATGCTCAACCACTGAGCCACCCAGGTGCTCCTCTGTATAGGTCTTTTACCTTCATGGTTATGTTTGTTCCTAGGTATTTTGGTCAACTGTAAATGGATATAATTATATTTCATTATTGTACAGAAACAACTGATATTTGTTTAAATTTTGTAGTCTCTAACTCTTCTGAATTCATCTAGTTCAATAGTTTTTTTGTGGAATTTTTAGTTTTCTATGTATAGCATCATGTCATGTGTATGGAACTTTCACTTTCTTATCAATTTGGATGCCTTTTATTTCTTGTCTGATGGCTACAGCTAGGACTTCTAGTACTATGTTAACTAAGTAGTGAGAGTGGACATCCTTGTCCTGTTCCTGATCTCAGAGGAAAAAGCTGTTTTTACCATGGAATATGATGTTAGCTGTGGGTTTATCACATATGCTCTTTATTATGTTGAGGTGTTTCCCCTTAACTCATTTTGTTGCGAGTTTTTATCATGAGCAGTTGTTGAATTATTCAAATGCTTTTTCTGCAAATAGTGATCATAATTTTTAATCCTTCATCTTGTTAATGTGTGTTATGTTGATTTGCAAATGCTGAACCATCCTCACATCCTTGGAATAAATCCAACTTGGTCATGATGAATGAATATTTTAAAGTATTGCTAACTGCAATTTGGTAGCATTTTATTCAGTATTTTTGTATCTATGTTCATTAGGGATGTTGGCCTGTGGGTAGTTTGGTTTGTCAGGTCTCTGGTTTTGGTATAAGGATAATGCCAACCCAAGGGGGTTGATGAAAGGGGTCATCTTTAGTTACGTGGATTAGATAATAACTCTTCTTTAAATGTTTGGTAGAATTCATTTGTGAATCCATGTGGTCCTGGATTTTGGTTTGAGAGTTTTTAAAATACTGAACCAATTTTGTTACTTGTAATTGGTCTGTTCAGATTTTGTTTCTTCCTGATTGAGTTTTGGAAGATACGTTGCTAGGAATTTCTCCATTTCTTCTAGATTATGACAGTTTATACAACAAATTGGACAATCTCTTACAATATTCTCTATATCTGTAGTGTCTGTTTTTGGATTTTTATTTGGGTCCTCTTTAATGACTGACTAAGGCTTATCAATTTTGTATTTCCAAAGAACCAGCTCTTGCTTTCACTGATGTTTCCTACTTTTAGTCTCTATCATTTCTACTCTGATCTTTATTTCTACAAGCTTCGTGCTTTGTTTTCTAGTTCTTACAGGTGTAACGTTAGATCCTTTGAGATTTTTGTTTGAGATAGGCCTGCTTTGCTGTTTCTGCCCCTCTTAGAACAGCTTTCACTGTGTCAAGTTTTGGACCATTTTTTAAGATTTTCCTTTGTATTTTTCACATTTCATTTCCATGTATTTCCTTTTGGATTTCTCCAACCCATTTGTTTAGTAGCATGCTTAGCCTCCATGTGGTGTGTGTGTGTGTGTGTGTGTGTGTGTACATACAACTTATAGTTTCATACCATTGTGCTAGGAAAGATGTTTGATGTGGTTTGAGTCTTCAGTTTGAGACTTGTTTTGTAGCCTAACATGATCTATCCTGAAAAATGTTCCATGTACACTCATAAGGGACCTTATGTTTCAGGATGGAATGTTATATATATATATTTAAGTCCATTTGGTTTCTAATGTGTTGGTCAAAGACCTTGACTTATTTTCTGCATAAATGATCTATCCATTGATGTAAGTAGGGTGTTAATGTACCCCTATTATTGTATTACTGTTACTCCCTTTAACATCGGTTAATATTCACTTTATGTATTGTGGTGCCCTATGTTGGGTGCATAGATATTTACAACTGTACAAGGATGCTAAATCTTGTGGCATCTGAATGAAAATACAGTTGTGGTGAGTTTTCTCCCAGGATAGTTATTGGACTGTAGGTTATGTGTCAATATTTCATAATTCATGTTTCAGGGATGTGAAAATGCTTTCATCTTCCAAAAACACTTAATCCTTTTAAGTTGTGTGGTCCTGAACAAATCAATATTTGTCCTCTTGTAACACTTGCATATGGTGCCAATTAAATCATTCAGAGAAGCCTGTGCTGAAATTCAGAAGACCCTGTTCCACCTGGCGCCTTTACCCACACTGCTGAACCATCCTCTTAAGCTTCAAAGACTTTGATTCTATGGCACTTTCCTCCAGGATGTTATAACAGTATAATAAGCATATTTCTGTACTTGACAGCTTTAGATGACATTTACTCATCTGTGAAAGAGAATTTTTTCCATTCACCTGCTGCTTCTCCTTCCAGCTCCAAAAGGTCGGCACTAAGGAGGTCTCCTGGCTGCTCCTTCTGCACTCTGTAATTTGAATTGTTTTGTGAACTCCAGTCAGTGACTTGAATTCCAGAAGGTTCAGGTATCCCAGCTGCTCCTTCCATTCCATCTTCACCTGGACCACCTCCCACCTTCTGCTCGCCTTTTCTTTACTTTCAAATTTACTAACACTTCTATTCATTCTATAAATATGATCACAGTCTCAGCACTTTTGTCATGGACTGGCTTGTAGAGCAGAAAAACATTAGTTTTGTTTGGAGTAGCCATGGTGTCTATCCTGCAGGTTCCAGAGGATTAAGGGAGACAATGGGTGCACAGTGCTGAGACCACGTTCTCCCCATATATTCTGCACATGCATTAGGAGCAGCATTCAACAAACACTGTCAAGCTACAGACTATTCCTGAATGTGCTGGTGCTTCAGCAAATGAACAATGGAAATAGTTTATACGTGTCATGAGAAGGAAGCAGTGATTCTTACTGCTGTGGTGATAGACTTGACTTTGCTGCTGTACCCTCTGCTGCCCTGAGCCAAGCGTTAGTTGGGGCATGTGTAACAAGATGGGGGAGAGGGAGTTTAATGGCTGCCCCTGGAATTCCTCTATACTCAGCATGAAACTCATTACACAGAGTCAACTGTGCGAAAAAAAATAACTTTATTTTCAAATAATTCAATGCTGATTGAATTATTTGAGTGCTGACCGAGGACAGACAGCTCAGTTCACTGCAGAGGAGGGACACGGTGCTCCAGAGGGTACTTAAACAGATGGACTTCCCCCACAGATGCAGCATCTCTCCCCCCAGTCCTGATGCAAAGAAGTCTCATGCCCCTTCCTACCCAACCACAGAGGGCAGGGATTTGCCTCGGAGGTGGAGAGGTGGAAATACCTGGCAACCAGCTCCAGTGGCCACTGAGCAGTGCTGCCCCTCTGCATTATGTGAAAGTAGATGCAGGAGATCTTGAGGTGGCAAGTAAGGAAGAAGCAAATGCGTGGTAAAGCATTTGTACATAGTGATGTGAGCAGGCTCTGATCCATCAAATTTGCAATGAAGTCTACCCAGAAAGACCTAGCATAATGTCAGATTAATTGCCTGTAGAAACCAGCAAAAGAGGCTGAATTATGTGATCCCAAGCAATGCCAGCCCACATGGATATGGAGCCCTCTGGCTTCTTGGGCTCTCCAGCTGCTTCCCTGAAATGGTCTTTGCTCACTTGTGCAAGGAAAGTGGGTCTGTGAGAGGAGACGTATTCCTGGGAGCTGGAGGAGGGTGGTGATTCTCGGGGACTCCCTGACATCTATTCCAGCAGTATCCTGAGCGGCCCAGAGCAGACCCCACTGGTTCCCTATACCCACACAACAGGGGGCTCCTTGCACAGATTGTCTGGAAGGGATTCCTCTATGGGGACCCTCCAACTGCCCAGAAGTGTCTCACAGCAAGGCTTAGGGAGTTTGTCCTCATTCCAATTATTCCCTTACACCTGAGGTCACTCTTCACCCTTTGTAAGACACCTGTGTTGATTTTTAAAGACATGTGACTGTTTGGGGGAGGGAGGAGGTGCATGTTTTAGCTCAGGGACCATGTGATGGTGACGTGGCTTGTCTCCCCAGAGAAGGTTGTCCTCCTGTCAGTGGGGAATGGTTCTCCTTACTCCACTGTGTGGTCCCCTCCTCAAAGAGAGATGCTATGTGACAAAGGGCCATTCATTAAAGTCTGGCCTCCAGGCTCAGGTGAGAGAGATGTCATAGATACTGAGTGGTCCTCGAAAAGACTGAAGAAAACAAAACCAATCTGTATCAATCAGGGTCTCAGGAGGAACTAGGTGACCGCGTAGAGAGATTGTAAGTTGTCAAATGATGGCAGTAGTGTGGGAAGGCTTGAGGGGATCACCCAGGGCTTGCAGTGTGGAAGTCCTTACTTCCCCAAGGCTGAAAGAGACAAGTGGGGGATGGGATGGGCACAAGTGTCCATGGGGGAGGCACAGTCCTGGGAAGGACATCTCCATGGACTTGTCTGGAGGCACACAGAACATGCCAAAGCATAGCATCTGAGGCAGAAGTGGTGCATAAATACGCTGACCTATCTGTACTCCTCCCATGATGTGCCCCTGGTGAGATCAGATTCTCAGATCAGAGATTCTTCTCTTGGGTCTACTAACTAGGAGGACAAGGGAGTGTGTGTGATGCAGTGTAGCCACATGGGGCACAGAACAGCCTCACTGGTCTCGATGAAACCATAGCATAAGGCAATGCATGAAACAGGGAGATGCACAGTGATCCAGAAGAACCACTGTGTATGTACCAGGTCCAGAGACCAGTGAAGGGGCGAGCCCTTACAGGCTGGGGTGCTCTGCCCAGACGTTATGCAGGAAGTGGAATCAGAGCTGGTGAGTAACCTGCATGGGAGGAACCCACTCCCCTGGGACCCACATCTTCCTTTCAGGCCATCGAACATTCCTGCTCCTCTCAGATGTCTTCTTCTGATGGAGATGGAGCTTCCTTCACACTTGTTCCAAGATGCTTGGTCCCAACATTCTAGGCTTCAAACAAACAGCCAGCATCTCTTGGTGGATCCCACAGCCAGTTGACCATAGAACACTGTCCTTCAGCTTCTAACACCTCATTCTTTGCCCTTAATTCCTCAGTGATGGGAAAGTTTCAAAACCAACCTTTTTGCCTCCATTCCTTGTACATCGTTGGCTCATGATAGGACAGAGTGAGGTCTCAATAGTGAGATCTGCTCATGTGCTTCTTTCTGGTCAAGAATTAGGACAGGCTTCTGGTTTTACTCACATAGACAAGCCCTGACTTCCAGCCTGTGCCCCCCCATCTGTGTCCTCTTCTCTGCCCCTTCTGTTCATAGCCTCATAGAACCACCAGTGGCTTCCTAAAAGCTCCGGAGCCTCACAGTTCTGTTTTTATGCTGATAGTTGAACACCAGTGCTCCCGAGTCACTGCCTGCGGTGGAATCCAAGCTGCCCTCCTGCGGGCTGAGTGATCTGAGTTACTGAACCCTTCGCAGGCTTAAACCCTCATCTGAGAAAGGGGGATGTTGGAGCACCTCATCATAGTGCTGCTGTGGGGTTAATGACATAATGCAGGAAAGGTGCATGGGAAGCATTCAATACTTTGTTATTTGCATAGGTATCAAGTCTACACATTTAGAAACATCCTTGGAACAAATCCTTCCCTGATCCCTGGGTCCTGTCCACCGCTCCTGTGCTCCTGCCTTGGTATGTCCCCACCACAGAAGCTCACAGCAGGTCCCTGGTAGGCGACAGTACTGGGTCTGGCCTTTCTGGTAGACAGCTACTGGCTGTACAAAGGCCGGCAATTTGACTTTTTCTTTTCGTGTGAGCCTTTGTGCTTGGGAAAGGCCCTACCAACTGTAAACTCTAAAAAATGATTCCTTTGAACAGAGTTGGGTGTGCTGAATCCAGTAACTGAAGGGTTTTGAGGTGTGAAGATACCATGTGCTCAGCATCTTGGAATTCCAGAGATGGGCAGGAGCTTGGCCAGATTTCCTGACTCTTTAGATAAATACACTGATCTTTTCCAAGCCACCAAGATGGGGCATGGTGACGGGGACAGGCAGTCTAGCAGCATGGATAAGACAACTTGGAGGCGTGGATGACATTGGGATTCTGATTTTAGACAGGCCTGGTTTGCATCACCAAACCTGCTGGCTTGTTGGGGAGCTGGGCCAGTGGCTGGACCTGCAAGCTTTACTTTATTCAGGAAAAAGAAAAACAGCGTATGCTTCAGAGGATTGTTCTAGCTAAATGAGGTAAGAGTCTAAGGTCATGCTCGGCAAATGGAAATGAGTTCCTGTGGAATAACGACTCTGCGAGGATGCTGCTGCCTCCCGCCTTTCCAGCTTTCCAGGGCGAGAGATACTGGAGGCCCGTCGTGGGGCTCTGAGCTAAAGTTGGCACGTTACGGGGAGGTCGCTATTGGGGGATACGTGACCAACGGAGCGTTTCTAAGGAAATGTATTTCTACCCCATAATATTTGGGTATAAGATTAACTGTTACGGTCTAACATAAAGTTCGAATAGTGAATTTCTGATAATCTGAAAAATGATTGTCCAGGCCTTAAATCTACATTGAACATGGCATATAACTTGTGGTAAAGTAGTCGTTTCTTCCAATTTTTAAAGTTTGTGTAATTTTAGTCAACGTAAGCAGTAAGACTGCTCTCGCTTTACTTAAGGAAACCCCTTAATGAGCTACAAAGGGACAAAACAGAAAGGAGCACGGGAGTCCTATAGCTCTCGAAGCAGGATGGGAAGCCGTTTGTCAAAGACACGTGGGGCCCTGTGGTTGTGGAGTGGGCTGGGTGTGGGCAGAGCCTGGGGCTCAGACCTGGGGCTCACTCTCAGTCTGGCTCGAAGTGGTTCCCCTTCATCTGCAGAGGACTTCTTCCTGCCTCTTCCAGGGGACTTGTGAGAGTGGTGACATGTTCTGGAGGGTCTGTACCTGGCGAATTCCAGCATGTTCCATGTCTGCTGCGTCTCTCCTCTGCCCTCTTCTTCCCGGAGTGGTAAACTCTGCTGTAAGGACAGGGTTCCTATGTGGTGGGGAGGTGACCTGCGTGTGTCTCCCTAAAGTAGTAGGGTCAGGTGTCCCAAACCCAGGAATCCCCAGCCTCTGAAGTCACCAGAAGGTGAAGTGTAATTAACCTGTGGTTGTGGTGAAATGGTATTTTGAAATGCCAACAGATTTTTCTCTTACTCCCCATTCCCCCAACCCACCTCATGATCCTTTCCTTTTTTATTCTTTTAGAGAATTATTTTTTTATATCATTTAAAAGAATTTTTATCTCTTGCTCATATACAATATTATATTAGTTCCAGGTGTATAATATAGTGATGTGATACTCATGACAAACGTGCTCCTGAGTCCCCATCACCTATTTTGCTCATCCTACCACCACCCCCTCCCCTCTCTTAACCATCAGTTCTGTATCATTAAGAGTCTATTTCTTCCTTTGTCTCCCCTCACCTTGCCTTTGGTCATTTGTTTTGATAAATTCCACATGTGTGAAATCATAGGTATTTGTCTTTCTGAATTTCTTTTTTCTTAGCGTTATACTGTCTCCATCCACCCATGCTGCAAGTGGCAAGAGATTATTTCTTTTAATGGCTGAGATATAACTAGTGTGTCTGTGTGTCTCTGTGTGTGTGTGTGTATATAGATGTACACAGCTTCATTCATCAATGGACACTTGGCTCTTTCCATAATTTGACTATCGTTTATAAAGTTGCCATAAATATCAGGGTGCATGTACCCCCCTTCAAATCAGCATTTGTGTATCCTTTGGATAAATACCTAATAAATAGCTACTAATTGCTGGATCATAGGGTGGTCTATTTTTAACGTCTCGAGGAAGCTCCATACTGTTTGCCAGAGCGGCTATACCAGTTTGCATTCCCACCAACAACAGTGCAAGAGGGTTCCCCTTCCTCTGCATCCTCCCCAACACCAGTTCTTTATTGTGTTGTTGATTTTAGCTATTCTGACAAGGGTGAGGCGATATTGTGGTTTTGATTTTTGTTGTCTAGTGATGTTGCACATCTTTTTGTGTGACTGTTGACCATCAGTAAGTCATTCGAAAAGTGTCTTTTCGGATCTTATTCCAAATTTTTAATTTTTTTAAATAAATTTATTTTTTATTGGTGTTCAATTTACCAACATACAGAATAACACCCGGTGCTCATCCCGTCAAGTGTCCCCCTCAGTGCACGTCACCCATTCACCCTCACCCCCTGCCCTCCTCCCCTTCCACCACCCCTACTTCGTTTCCCAGAGTTAGGAGTCTTCATGTTCTGTCTCCCTTTCTGATATTTCCCACACATTTTTTCTCCCTTCCCCTTTATTCCCTTTCACTGTTTTTTATATTCCCCAAATGAATGAGACCATATAATGTTTGTCCTTCTACGATTGACTTACTTCACTCAGCATAATACCCTCCAGTTCCATCCACGTCGAAGCAAATGGTGGGTATTTGTTGTTTCTAATGGCTGAGGAATATTCCATTGTATACATAGACCACATCTTCTTTATCCATTCGTCTTTCAGTGGACACCGAGGCTCCTTCCACAGTGTGGCTATTGTGGACATTGCTGCTATAAACATCAGGGTGCAGGTGTCCCAGCGTTTCACTGCATCTGTATCTTTGGGGTAAATCCCCAACAGTGCAGTTGCTGGGTCGTAGGGCAGGTCTATTTTTAACTCTTTTAGGAACCTCCACACAGTTTTCCAGAGTGGCTGCACAGTTCACATTCCCACCAACAGTGCAAGAGGGTTCCCTTTTCTCTGCATCCTCTCCAACATTTGTGGTTTCCTGCCTTGTTTGTTAATTCTCCCCATTCTCACTGGTGTGAGGTGGGATCTCATTGTGGTTTTGATTTGTATTTCTCTGATGGCAAGTGATGCAGAGCATTTTCTCATGTGCATGTTGGCCAAAGAGATGGAAAAATATTGCATGCTCATGGATTGGCAGAATTAGTATTGTGAAAATGTCAGTGTTACCCAGGGCAATTTACACGTTTAATGCAATCCCTATCAAAATAGCATGGACTTTCTTCAGAGAGTTAGAACAAATTATTTTAAGATTTGTGTGGAATCAGAAAAGACACCGAATAACCAGGGGAATTTTAAAAAAGAAAACCATATCTGGGGGCTCACAATGCCAGATTTCAGGTTGTACTACAAAGCTGTGGTCATCTTTTGGGTTTTCTATGTAGAGTATCATGTCATCGGCGAAGAGGGAGAGTTTGACTTCTTCTTTGCCAATTTGAATGCCTTTTATTTATTTTTGTTGCCTTATTGCTGAGGCGAGGACTTCCAGTACTATGTTGAATAGCAGTAGTGAGAGTGGACATCCCTGTCTTGTTCCTGATCTTAGGGGAAAGGCTCCCAGTGCTTCCCCATTGAGAATGATATTTGCTGTGGGCTTTTTGTAGATGGCTTTTAAGATGCTGACGAATGTTCTCTCCATCCTTACACTCTGAAGAGTTTTGATCAGGAATGGATGCTGCATTTTGTCAAATGCTTTCTCTGCATCTATTGAGAGGATCATATGGTTCTTGTTTTTTTCTCTTGCTGATATGATGAATTACATTGATTGTTTTACGAGTGTTGAATCAGCCTTGCATCCCGGGGCAAAAGACATGAACAGAAATCTCACAGAGGAAGACATACACATGGCCAACAAGCACATGAGGAAATACTTCGCATCACTTGCCATCAGGGAAATACAAATCAAAACCACAATGAGATACCACCTCACACCAGTGAGAATGGGGAGAATTAACAAACAAGGCAGGAAACCACAAATGTTGGAGAGGATGTGGAGTAAGGGGAACCGTCCTGCACTGTTGGTGGGAATGTGAACTGGTGCAGCCACTCTGGAAAACTGTGTGGAGGCTCCTCAAAGAGTTAAAAATAGACCTTCCCTATGACCCAGCAATTGCACTGTTGGGGATTTACCCCAAAGATACAGATGCAGTGAAACGCTGGGACACCTGCACCCCGATGTTTATAGCAGGAATGTCCACAATGGCTAAACTGTAGAAAGAGCCTTGGTGTCCATCAAAAGATGATGGATAGAGAAGATGTGGTTTATGTATACGATGGATCATTACTCAAGCATTAGTAACGACAAATACCCACCATTTGCTTTGACGTGGATGGAACTGGAGGGTATTATGCTGAGTGAAGTAAGTCAATCGTAGAAGGACAAACATTGTATGGTCTCATTCATTTGGGGAATATAAAAAACAGTGAAAGGGAATAAAGGGGAAGGGAGAAAAAATGTGTGGGAAATATCAGAAAGGGAGACAGAACATGAAAGACCCCTAACTCTGGGAAACGAACTAGAGGTGGTTGAAGGGGAGGAAGGCGGGAGGTGAGGGGGGGAATGGGTGACGGGCACTGAGGGGGGCACTTGACGGGATGAGCACTGGGTGTTATTCTATATGTTGGCAAATTGAACACCAATAAAAAATAAATTAATAAAAAAAGATACTAACCAATAGGATCCAACAGTATATTAAGAAGATTATTCACCATGATCAAGTGGGATTTATCCCCAGGATGCAAGGCTGGTTCAACACTCATAAAACAATCAATGTGATAGATCATATCAACAAGAGAAAAAACAAGAACATATGATCCTCTCATTAGATGCAGGGAAAGCATTTGACAAAATACAGCATCCATTCCTGATCAAAACTCTTCAGAGTGTAGGGATAGAGGGAACATTCCTGGACATCTTAAAAGCCGTCTACGAAAAGCCCACAGCAAATATCATTCTCAATGGGGAAGCACTGGGAGCCTTTCCCCTAAGATCAGGAACAAGACAGGGATGTCCACTCTCACCGCTGCTATTCAACATAGTACTGGAAGTCCTCGCCTCAGCAATCAGACAACAAAAAGACATTCAGGGCATTCAAATTGGCAAAGACGAAGTCAAACTTTCTCTATTTGCAGATGACATGACACTGTACATAGAAAACCCAAAAGTCTTCACCTCATGATTGCTAGAACTCATAGAGCAGTTTGGCAATGTGGCAGGATACAAAATTAATGCCCAGAAATCATTGACATTTCTATACACTGAGACTGAAGAAAGAGAAATTAAGGGATTGATCCCATTTACAATTGCACCCCAAAGCATAAGATACCTAGGAATAAACCTAACCAAAGAGGTAAAGGATCTATAGCCTAAAAACTATAGAACACTTCTGAAAGAAATGGAGGAAGACACAAAGAGATGGAAGAATATTCCATGCTTATGGATTGGAAGAATTAATATTGTGAAAATGTCAATGCTACCCAGGGCAATGTACACATTCAATGCAATCCCTATCAAAATACCATGGACTTTCTGCAGAGAGTTGGAACACATAATCTTTAGATTTGTGTGGAATCAGGAAAGACCCTGAATAGCCAGGGGAATACTGAAAAAGAAAACCATATCTGGGGGCATCACAATGCCAGATTTCAGGTTGTACTACAAAGCTGTGGTCATCAAGACAGTGTGGTACTGGCACAAAAACAGACACGTAGATCAATGGAACAGAATAGAGAACCCAGAAATGGGCCCTCAACTCTATGGAGAACTAATATTCGACAAAGCAGGAAAGACTATCCAATTTTTATTTAAAAGGACCATCTCTCTTCAATAAATGGTGCTGGGAATATTGGACAACCATGTGCAGAAGAATGAAACTAGACCACTCTCTTACACCAGACACAAAGATAAATTCAAAATGGATGAAAGATCTAAATGTGAGACAAGAATCCATCAAACTCCTAGAGGGGAACACAGGCAACACAATTTTTGGACTTGGTCACAGTAGCTTCTTGCAGAATACATCTATGAAGGCAAGGGAAGCAAAAGCAAAAATGAACTATTGGGGCTTAATCAAGATAAAAAGCTTCTACACACACACACACACACACAAAGCTTCTGCACAGCAAAAGAAACAGTCAACAAAGCTAAAAGACAACTTACAGAATGGGAGAAGATAATTGGAAATGACCTATCAGATAAAGGGCTAATATCCAAGATCTATAAAGAACTTATTAAACTCAACACCAAAGAAACAAACAATCCAATCATGAAACGGGCAAAAGACATGAAGAGAAATCTCACAGAGGAAGACATGGACATGGCCAACACGCACATGAGGAAATGCTCCACACCACTTGCCATAGGGAAATACAAATCAAAACCACAATGAGATCCCACCTCACACCAGTGAGAATGGGGAAAATTAACAAGGCAGGAAACAACAAATGTTGGAGAGGATGTGGAGAAAGGGGAACCCTCCTGCACTGTTGGTGGGAATGTGAACTGGTGCAGCCACTCTGGAAAACTGTGTGGAGGTTCCTCAAAGAGTTATAGACCTGCCCTATAACCCAGCAATGGCACTACTGGGGATTTACCCCAAAGATTCAGATGCAATGAAACGCTGGGACACCTGAACCCCAATGTTTACATCAGCAATGTCCACAGTAGCCAAACTGTGGAAGGAGCCTCGGTGTCCATCGAAAGATGATGGATAAAGAAGCTGTGGTCTATGTATACAATGGAATATTCCTCAAGCATTAGTAACGACAAATACCCACCATTTGCTTCAACGTGGTTGGAACTGGAGGGTATTATGCTGAGTGAAGTAAGTCAGTCGGAGAAGGACAAGCATTATGTGGTCTCATTCAGGGAATATAATAAATAGTGAAAGGGCTTATAGGGAAAGGAGAGAAAATGAGTGGGAAAAATCAGTGAAGGTGACAGGACATGAGAGACTCCTAACCCTGGGAAACGAACAAGGGGTAGTGGAAAGGGAGTTGGGCGGGGGCATGGGGTGACTGGGTGAAGGGCACTGAGAGGGGGCCCTGACGGGATGAGCACTCAGTGTTATATTATATGTTGGCAAATCAAACTCCAATAAAAAATATGCAAAAAATGGGAATCCCTGGGTGGCTTAGTCATTTAGTGCCCACCTTCGGCCCATGGCCTGGTCCAGGAGACCCAGGATCGAGTCCCAATCAGGCTCCCTGCATGGAGCCTGCTTCTCCCTCTGCCTGTGTCTCTGCTTCTCTCTCTCTCAATCTGTGTGTCTCATAAATAAATAAATAAATAAAATCTTTTAAAAAATATGCAAAAAATATTAAATCACAGTCTCAGAAGGTCTCTACAAACTTTAGGAATTTTGTACCAATTATACTTCTCCCACGTTCCTTCTTTTCCTGTTACTGAATGCACAGGAGTAATCATCTCAAAGATTCTTACAAACAGTAGTAAAGATAGTAATAGACTGTATCCAAAGCAGTGATTTCAAAAGAAAATAGAATAAAGTTACTAGACTAATTAACATGTAGTCCTCTTTGTCATATTAAAATATTTCAATTAATCCTCATTGTAACTGTGATCTGGTATATACTCCAGGCCTAGAACGTAGCAACTCTATCAGTGATAGAGTACATGATAAATACTTTGCACACTGATTTGTACAATGTTCATTTAAAAGATTTTTGCCTGCTTTTATTCAAAATAGTTTGAATTTTACTGTAGCCAATTTTGGTCTTCGGATACTGAGAGTCCCCAGAGCCCCCAGTGGGATGTGGGGCCCAGCATGAACTCCCTCGTCCTCTGTAACAGGCATGAAACTGTCACTGGGCGGGTAGGGCCTCTCGGGGAAGAACGAGCCACGTAGACCAGGGCTGCAAAGAGAACCTCCTGTGACAGAGGACATGGTGTCTGTCCACACCATCCACTATGGAGGCCACGTGCCACATGTGGCTCTGGAAACGGGAATGGAGCTTTCAATGTATGTAAGGTTAGCGGGCGCAGACGGCTAGTGGCCGAAGTGTCACACAGACTGGGAGCAACCCCCACGCCCTGACGTAGCTGCGGCAGCAGCACAGGCGCTGTCTCAGCATCACCTGCTTGGCCAGGTAACAGCCACATGGCCAGGATCCGCCCCCCACTGTCTCAAAACCTGACCCGTTTGAGAAAGGGCAGGGTGAACCCCAACATGACCATGACCCAACAGTACACCCGTTGTACAGTCTTGCATACACCTTCCATACGGGTTTCTAGAATCCACCTAACCACCCGCCATGTGGGTGCTGTTATCTCAACGTCAAAGCTGAGGGAATAGCCCTGGGTGAAATAAGGTGCCCAAGGCCCCCCCAAGTTCACTGAGACAGGATGGAGGCTCAGAACAGCGATGGGAGTGCTCTGAGGGCAGGGATATGCTGTGACCACCTAGCAGACGCCTGTGGTTTGTTCTGGCCACACGGTGACCACAGTGTCTCTGCTCCTGCCTTTCCTGTGGGGATGCTCAGACACCGGTGGTACCACGGGGTTCAGTCCCCTAAATCGACTGGCTCTAAGTCTCGCTGGTGTGACAGAGGGGTCCGCTTCAGGCGGCCTTTGGCCTGAAGCAAGGTGGGCTCCCTCTGACAGGCAAGGGACCTCAGGTGAGAACCAAGATGCTGGGAGCAGCCCCAGCATGCTGGGCCCCCTGCTGGTGTGTGGAGGACAAGCTGGTTGATCCTCCAGCCTCAGGGACATGTCTAAGGGAGCAGAAATGTGCACACTAGACAGTGGGGTGCGGCCCTGGGACACTGGAGATCAGCCTTACAATCCTGGACCCATGAGCCTCTCTGAGCCTCTGCTCTGCTCCCCTGAGACGGGTACTAGCAGGTCTTCTAGGGCCATCAGGAGGGTGAAAGCTCTTCTAGAAACAGTAGGTGGTAGTCAAGGACACAAGGCAGACAAGTCTGGAATCTGAATTTTGAAGCTGGTTCAGTCCTCCATCGAGGCTACTGCACCAACACTGCCCCTTGACCCTCCTGTGGTCACCTCCTCCCTCTGCTTACTTTCTGTGTTCCTAGGGGACAGGAGGTGGGACTGCACAATGGATCCTATCTGGGCTGTAGGAGCCCATAACTAAGCATCCGGGGTTCGGATCTGGGCTCCACTGGCCCCCTTGGGTCACTATACACTGCACCCTCAGGCACTTGGGGGTGAATCCCGAGGAACTAACAGATGACCTCACAGCAGATGGAGGGATGGTTATGACCTTTCTGTATCCCTCTCCATGAAACAGTGTGGATTCATGATGCAACCTGGTGGGCTTTTGGGTCCCAAAGGGAAAAACTGCTCCCTTGTCTGATTACATGGGCATAAACACCAACACCACCAGGAAGGAAGAGACCCAAACAAACAGGATCCGCTTTCAGGCTTAGCCTCATTTTCCCCCATTGCTTGAAGAGGCTGGAGCGTCTTGATGCAACTCGACAATGACTGAGATGTCATATGTGATCCTTGCTTTCCTGAGGTATGACAGTCACTAGGAAGTGTTGTTGGGGTCAAAGACCCAGTGCAGGAGTCTCTGGAAGCTGCCGCCTAAATGTCCCTCAACCAGATGGAGCCACCGGCACCTCTCTGGCACACCGAATGAGTCCAACAGTGGATCCGCTCCTTTTCAAGGGGGAAGGATGGGCATCCGAGCTGTCCTGATTCTAAGGGTGGGATGGGTGTGAATCCCCTGGGTGCAGTGGGTGTGACTTTGCCGTTGACACGGTGTCCTTTCCACAGCAAGGACGCCTCTCAACTGCGCAGACTGGAACACACCTGATCACAGGCTTCTCCGTCTGCACCGACTTCCACTCTCTACTCCCAGTCAAAGGGAAAGTAATGAGAATATTGATTTTCCTTTTCTGTAGTTAAATGAGGGCTGCTGCCCTGAGACTGAGGACTTAATTCAAATGAGGAACCCTCTTCACTGACTCAAGGTCAAGGGTGTGGTAGTAACGCATGAACTGCTGCCGGATGGTGTTCACACACGTGTTCTGTGCCAGGCATTACGTATGTGTATGTGCCTGACGTACAACTTTGTGTGAACAAAATGAATTCACTGGGAAATGAAGAAGAGGTCGTCAAGTGCTATACTGGCTCTGATTTTAACCATAGAGCGAAGCTTAGCATCCTCTCTCAGGAATCAGGTATGTATGTGCTTCATGGAGGTTTTCCGTAAAAGAGAGATGCCCGAATCCAACCTTGGAACGTTCTGTGGAGTTTCTAATTAACAGACTGAGAAGTTACTGCAAAAATATCAAGAATAGAAATTTTTACTTAAAATTTAAGGAGACGTTGAGGCTCGGTGTCACCATCCAGCAGCATAAAAAGAAAAAAAAAAGTCCAGCACTGGAGTTCAGCGCAGCATGTTCAGATTTGCTCTGAGTGACAGGACACTTCCCCTCTGGAGGGGGGACAGCGGTGCAGACGGCTGCGGGTTTCTAGCCTCGTGGACTTGGTTGCTCCACACTAAGGAGGAGCCCAGTGCCCTATGTAGATGGTAAGTCATTTGACACTTCGCTGGGAAGTCACGTCCACACATCCTCTCTTTGTCTCTTGTGTGTCCCAACAGGTCCAGCATGAAGGTCCTGGTACATTCCCTCACTCCCGTGGGCGCTGTCTCGTCAACATAGTCAAAGGGGCTTCTACTACTTCTCAAGCACAACAATCACCTCTCAACTGTGCTGTACACATTCCTGCTGGCACAGCAAAAACGGTTTCACTGAGGCCTGTAAGCTCACATTTGTGTCTGGAAGATGTGGGCTCACGACCAGCGAGACAGTTTCTAGCTGTGTGATCCTGCACCCTTGACATCAACTCTGCTTTATTTTTCTCAGCAGCCAAGTGGGAATAATGTAATACCTTAGCTTGACTCAGGAGTGGAGGACAGCAGGCCAGGGCCGAGTCGGACGTTCTGGGGACTGGCTCCACTACCTCATCAGTGAGGACCGAACACAGGGACAGAAGGTTGGTGTGACATACAGGTCTCTATCTGCTGATGATCCAGGGGCAGGTGTGTGGTCTTGCCTGGTCAGATGTGTCTGCACCGTGTTGTCAACCCACAGGGGCCTTGTATCTGGCGGCCTCGTGTTCTCAGTGGATTGTCTTGACTCCCATAGATGTGAGGGACCCAGGATTCAGGGCAAGACCTGTATGTTATTCACAGCCCATGGGCAAGATCCTAAAGACCTGCCTGCAGGTGTAGCCGCCAAGGGGGCTGGAGGACGTAGTCTTCATTCTGAGGAGCCATGTGTACAGAGCAGGAAGGAAATGGGGGACTTTAGGGATGTGTGGTGGATGGGGACCGTGGCATCTTCATTCTAAAGCATCTAGGGATCCCTGGGTGGCGCAGCGGTTTGGTGCCTGCCTTTGGCCCAGGGCGCGATCCTGGAGACCCGGGATCGAATCCCACATCAGGCTCCTGGTGTATGGAGCCAGCTTCTCCCTCCGCCTGTGTCTCTGCCTCTCTCTCTCTGTGACTATCATAAATAAATAAAAAAAAAATTTAAAAAAAAATAAAATAAAGCATCTAACTTGCCCCGCCCACGGGAAGGGCCAGTTGATGTATGATGTGCATCTCAGGAGGCTTCTGCAGGTCCTGTCACTGTATGTGTGTATGGATTTGACAGCTTTCGTGCTCTCTATCATGGAACCACATCTCCCCAGACACAATTTCATGTACATTCTTTCATGTGTACATTTACTTTAAGACTGATCTATCTTAGAGAGAAGAGTATGAGGGGAAAAGGGCAAGAGAGCAAGAGAATCTCAAGCCAACTCTGTGCTGAGTGGGGAGCCTGCTAAAGGGCTCGATCTCACGACCCTGAGATCATGAGCTGTACCAAGAAAAGGAGCCAGATGCTGACTGATGATGGAGCCACCGAGGGGCCCCAGGTGTACATTTCTTAAATATTAAATATGGGGAAGAAAACTGAGAGAGTGAAGATTGACACCAAACGACACATACAACTAATCTCAGCACAAAGTGAGCACAGGTCGGGGACAGTCTGACCCCTCTCTGGGGCCCAGGAGCCTACCGGTTCCCACAACCACTCTGAGCCATTCCCAGTGGGTTGTGGAGACACGATTCTAACACCGCCCTGGAGTGGCCGTTAGAAACTCATACTGTCGGCCCCATACTGGTTAGGTGGCAAGTTTCTACCACTCTCAGCATCATTCCGATCATATGGTGTATTGGAGACCCGAGGCAACCCGGAGACGCAGGCTACCTGCATCATCCTCCCTCTCTTCTGAGCCCACCCTGGGTGTGAGCAGGTGCTGGGAGCGCCAGGGAGGTCAGCGAGAACCCCCTTGCCCAAAGCCAGCCAGCAGGCGGGTGACGGCTGTGGGTAGATCTGGACTGTCACACCCCAGACCCTGCAGAGCGCACTCAGGATGCAGCCTTTGCACATGGAACACAGGACCCAGCTCATTCATTTGACTCTTGCTGGGAATATGCACCTCCTGAGACCTGGATCTCCCTCCCCTGCCACAATCCACGTGGGTCCTGGAGACACCTCAGAGCGGGGCTGGGGTGGGACCCTGACAACCGAGCAAAATGACCTTTGTGAGGCTTTCTCAATACCGTCCCCAGAGGGAGGAGCAGCCCAGCAAAGAGCATCCCTCGCTACCACCCTCAAAGGACACAGGACGATGGCTCCCCTCAAGCTTGTTTTCTCCCTGGGAGTGGAGGCTTCAGATAAACTTGCTGCTGAACTACTTGAGTTACAAAAAAATCCCCTGGTTTTCTGGCTTATCCATTACTGTAGGTAACTTGGTCAGTGAACTGCTTGATTCTGATTTGGGTTCTCACTCGTATTTTAGACTCCACATCAAAGAAGTCACAAACTTAATTTATTTGCCTGAAATCTTAGGAAGATAAGCCGATTATGATGGGGGGTGGCGGGGGTGAGCTCAAGTAGCACGTCGCCCAAGGTGTTGTACGGGAGAGCTCATTCGTACACGACACACTCTGGGGGATGGATGCTGGGTTGTTCTGGCCCCAAATGACAGCACTCTGGGCAAGCATCTCTGCATTCTCTAGCACTTTCCTCATGGGCACAAGATAGCTGCAACTGCTCCGTGAATCACATTCTCCCATGAGAGGTTCCAAAGAAGAGAGAGCTCGTTCACCCTTACAGCTTTTCATGGAGAGTAAAATACTAAGCAACAGCAAAGCTTCTGCAAACTTTCCCTTATGTGACCCTGGTGTGGATCGAGTCACGTGGTCCCCTCACTGCCACGGAGGTCGGGAAATGAGTGTCTGGCAAGGGGAGTGGTATTGCTCTGAGTGTTAGAGCAACTCTGATTCGTCCCCTGAGGTCTTGGCACTTTTTGAATCAAAACCGGGTCCCCTCAGCCTGGGAAGAAGCCGGAAGGCTCTCGAGGGCACCGTCTCTGCCACAGCGAATGTCCAGGTAAGAAGCAAAGCCAAGGGAAGGATGACTCTGAACACGCTCATTCTAAGACTTTCCGCCCATTGCGCACTGTAGGTCCTCAGGCTGCTGGGCACAGTGCAGTGAACGAGCGCATCCCCGGCACCCGGATCCCAGGGTTGCTGAGATTGTGTGTGGCCCCCGCTGTGTGCGTACCCACAGCCCCTGGACATCTCAGACGCCCCTGCAGACGCGGCACCATGAGATCCTTCGCGTGCCTCTGAGAACCTGAGGCCACTCAACGGAGAAACGCGTGTTTCACCTAGAAACCTTCGGCCTAAGGTAACGCCGTCTCCAATGACTCTCACAGCTGTTCCTCATTGAACCACATCCAGGTGGCGGCCCTTGCCCTCCGCCGCCCCCTTGGGCTGTCCTCTCCGCCCCCCTGTCCTCTCCTGCCCTCTGCCCTGGGCACACTCCTCTCATCCTCCTCCCTCTGTTTCTGTCCTTCCTGCCCTCCCTCTGTGCTGGCACAGGCTCCTTTCAAGCTAAGGCCCAATTCATCTCCAAACACTTCTATTCAAATTCTTTTCATGCAGAAAGCTCGACACTCCCTCCTATCAAAATAAAAATCGAGTCTCCCCAGTAACTCCAGAATTCAGTGTAGCCTGGTGGGCATTGCTCTAGCTGTGGTTTGAGGTCCTGGGCCATTGCTGCAGAGGTGACAGGCCTGAGGTCCCTTGTCACTTGTACCCGCGGGTGTCAGGGCGTCACACCTACGAACCTCCACTTTCCCACACATGCAATGGGAAAACACAACTTGCCTCTGAAAATTCAGTTATATGCAGAGCAGTAGTAGGTGCTCCGTACGGGAGCTTTGCTCTCTCCTTCCCGAAATGTCTTGTCCACATTGAGGCTGGGCCCTGGGGGTCCTTTGTTTGGTTACCTCTCCTGGCCAAGTGACGCTCTATGTGCTCCAGCCTTAAAGCGCAGCTCATCCAGCAAACCGGTCTCTGCCTCCCATAAGCTCCCTGGGAAAGCACCCACAGGAGCTGGTGTGGAGCTGTTGTCACATGGTCGTGATTAGGACCACAGGGGCCATTGGATATGAAGTCCTCACCGTGCCGGGTGGACAGTGTACACAGGGTGCCCTGTGACACCGGGTTCCTTCTCCCAGAGGAGGGTCTGATGTCCACACCCACCTGATGAGGGCCCCGCCGCCAAGGTCACCTCCATAATCACAGGAGTGATGAGCTGACGTGATGCCCCCCAGCCTGTGGACCTCGCCTTAGACCACCCACTGGTTCCACCCTGAGTGGCTGTTGATCCTAAGTTTAGGAGAAGGCCCCACCTGCTCGGTGCACCCCGGCCGGGACTACTTGGGGCTGTGGGAGCAGACCGTGTGCCTGGCTCGGGCAGCGGAGCGCAGCTGCTCTTCCGCAGCCTGTTCCTTTCTCTGTGAGCATTTGTCACGTGTCCACCTCCAGACGCACAGGATCCATCAAACGTGAGCGCGGGCTGAGGCCTGCGTTGGCAACTTGTGTCTTAAACATCAGAGGTTTGGAGACATCCATGCAGAGACTTCTGATGTTTTGAAAGTTCCGTTCTCAGAAGTAACTTATCTAGTATCTTCCCTGGGAAGGGGGTTGTGGGGTTTGGGGTTCAATGTGGCCCACATCAGAGTTTAGGAGCCAGGCTCCATGTGTAATAGGAAAGCAAACCTCGGCTCCCGTGTTCCTTTCACAGAGGGCGAGTATTGGTGGACTATTGTCCCTGTCAGAGGCTGCATTGGGGGCCCGTCCTGTGGGGATGAGCAGGGTCGGCTCCGTGCCTGCCTGGGCCCTGGGAGCAGGGGAGAGGTGGGCGTTAATCACTCAGTCCACCATGGTCCGTGCCCTCCCGAGAGTTGTCTGGCAGAAGGATCAGGTGGTGGACAGTAGACACCGGGGGCCCCGAGCCACAGCACGTGTGCCATATGCTAGTGCAGCGAAGGCGTGTCCACCCCACGGTCTCTGCAGGAAGTACAGGTGTGCAAGCACAGGTCAGCCAAGTGGACGCTCGTGCTATTCCGAGTCTGCTACCCTGGGGGAGTCTGTCAGCCTCCCGAGTCTGGCAAAGGCCCAAAGGCCGGGGTTGGGGGTGGCGGGGGGCTCACAGTGCAAACCGGGAAGGCTCAGGTCAGCTTAGGCCGGAGACGGTTGGTGAGGAGCAGCTGGAGCAGGTTAACCTTTTTTTTTTTTTTTTTTTTTTTTTTTAAAGTCACCTAAAAAATATTCTTTTCATAAAAAGATGATGATTTGCGGCAAGGTAGGAACATGACATCACTCCACATCTGTAGGCTGTACCACTGGTGTGGTGTGGTTTTAAAAGATGCCGTATTGTAGAAAAGTAATGGTATAGCTCAGCGAAATGTGGGTTCTTTAGCTTTCCAGGGTACAGCTGACTATCCAAACCAATTAGTGTTTTTTTCCCCTGAATAAAGGTATTTGCTATATCCACATCATCTCAGAACGTTTTGAACAGTTAATTCCGATATTTGAATAATTTCGTAAAGCGTTAGTAATCAATTTGGTGCTGGAAAGGGAAAATGATTCAAGCCCAGGATAATGTGGTGTCACTGCAATGGGAGAGAACTGACGCGGCGGTAGCGGTGGCCGTGGGCTCCGTAACGGGCTTCTCTGCTCCTGGTTCAGGGGGAGGACAGGACGGAGGGAAGCTGGTGGCTGCTGAGCGACCCTGGCGTGGCCCGCTGGTTCCTGCGCGGGTGTGGTCAGTGCATTGTCCCCTGCGGCCAGACCGCGTTGTTGCAGATTTGCACCTTCACACCACAGGGTACTCGAGCCCTGGCTTCGGCCCTGGTTTGGAGGGGGGCAGAGCCAGGGTTCAGGGGCTCTGTGCTGTCGTGTCGGCGGTTCCCGCGATCCGGCTCCCCTGACCTTCCTCTCAGGGTGCAAGTGGCCGCACGCCGCCAGCATCCTGTCCTCCTCCTGCAGCTCCCGAGCAGGTGGGGAAGGGTCGGGCAGCAAGAGGGAGGCTCCCACAGTTCCTCAGAAGCCTCCAGCCAGCGCCGTACCCCGCGCTCCACGGCTGAGTTGGGGCAGAGAGACGGGGTTACCGTGACCAGTGTCAGCAATCACACGTTTTGCACCTGCAGGAGGGACCTCCTGGCCCGGGGATGTGGCTGCCCGTGTGAGTGACGCTGAGGTTAGGGCAGGCAGGACGTGATGAGGGGACCCCCCTTCACAGTCAGGGGCGAGGCCTGAGCGCCTCCCCGTTTGTGTGACTCTTCCCCCGCAGAATCTTACGAGTCACTGTCCTTCCCACAGACGCTGCGAGGGCCACCACCTCCGCTCCCTCGTAGCTGGCCCCGAGCCCGTGACCTCTGCTCCGTCCCTCAGGGACACTCCTGCTGCTGGGGAACGTCGCCCGAAGCAGCTCCGGGAGGTGGCAGGTCGCAGCACCCCGGGCCAGGGCACTGCTTCCATCCGTTTCCCCGGGCAGTGGGGCCACTGTTGGTGACAGAGCCCGGTGGCCCGCGTCCCTGCCTCCTGCGGGCAGCCTGGAGCCTGGCCCCACAGCGGCCCCCCTGGCGTCTTCGCAGGGCCCTTTCCTCAAGGCTGGGGCTCATTTCCTCTTGTTTCTTGGTTGTCGTAAAAACTAAAATGTAGTTGGTGCCTGATAATAGTTTCCCGTGTACAACATTGTCACTCAACATTTGTGTGTTAGGGGTGATCGCAATGAGCCTGGCTCCCCTCCGTCGCCGTGGGAAGTTCCAGTATTAGCTACGTGAGGCCCAACACTGCCCCCCAGTCTCCCTTGAGCCCCTTCCCCTGGGCTTCCTGTCGCCCCAGCGCCCACCCTGCCCTTGGTAAAGGATTGTTTTCTGTTTCTGTTTGTTCCGGGTTTGTTTCGTTGGCTTTTAGATTTCACAGGTTCGTGAAATTATGGGCCGGTTCTTTCTCTGACTCCTTTCACTGAACATAGTATCTTTAGATCCATCTGTGCTGTCACAAAGGGCAAGATTTCATCCTTTCTCGTGGCTGAGTAATATCGCGCACACGTCCACGTGTATGTTCACGCATCTCTATCCCTTCAACGACCGAAGGACGCCTGGGCTGCTTCCACACCTTGGCTGTTGCTCGTAATTGCTGTGGCTCTGACATGCAATTCTATGTGGAATAAAGGTGATGAAATTGGGCATCCTCGTTCCTTGTACTGAGGCTGAACTTTCTTTTTTCCCTTTGAGGATGATGTTAGCTGCGGGTTTGTCATGTCCTTCATCATATTGAATTTCCTCTATATTGTCTTTGAGACTTAGTATATATAGATGTTGAATTTTATTAAACGCCTTTCCTGCCTTGTGACATGCTTTTATCCTTTTCTTGATGTGATGTATCATGTTGATTTATAGATATTGAATCATCCTTGCATCCCTGGAATAAGTCCCAGTTGATCATGGTGTATGGTCTTTTTCATGAATTGCTGAATTCCAATTTGCAATCTCATATTTTGTTGAGGGGGGCACCTGGGTGGCTCAGTGGTTTAGTGTCTGTCTTTTGCTCAAGTCATGATCTTGGGGCCCTGGGATCTAGTCCCACCTTGGGCTCCCCGCGGGGAGTCTGCTTCCCCTCTGCCTATTTCTCTGCCATAAATAAATTAAATCTTAATAAAATATTTTAAGAGTTCCTGCATCTGTATAAGAAAATATAACCTTAATTTTCTTATTATTCACTTTATCTTTTCATCATGCTATGTGCGCTTTCTCATCCTTTTCCCCTATTTCTCCCAATCTATCCCACCCCACTTGCTCCCTTCTGGTAACCATTAGTTGTCTATAGTTAAAAGTCCGTTTCTTGGTTTCTCTTTTTTCTTTTGCTTGTTTGCATTGTTTCTTATATTCCACATATGAGTGAAATGGTATTGATCTTTTTTTCTGACCTGGCATTATATCCTCTTGTTCCATCCATGATGGAAATGGCAACATTTCAGTTTTCATAGCTCAATAATATTCCACTTATTTATTTACCACATCTTTATCCATTTATTAGTAGACACTTGGACTCCTTCTATTATTTGACTATTATAAATAATTCTGCAGTAAATATTGGGGTGCATGTATCCCTGTATATTAGTATGTATCTTTGTCTTTTTGGGGTACATACCCACTAGTGTGATTACTGGATCATAAGGTAGTTCTGTTTTTAACATTTTTGAGGATCTTCCATATTGTTTTCTATAGTGGCTGCACCAATTTATCTTCCTACCTACAGCTCTAGAAAATTCCTTTCCCCCCAACATCGTCTCCAACAGTTGTTTGCGGTTTTGATTTTAACCATTCTGACTGGTGTGAGGTGATACCTCATTATGGTTTTGATTTGCATTTCCCTCGTGATTAGTGATTTTCAATAACTTTTCATGTGTATACTGGCCATCTGGATGTTTTGGGAGAAATGTCTATCCATGTCTCCTCCTTTTTAGATTGTATTATTTTATGGGTGTTGTGTAAGTTCTTTATATATTTTGGAGACTAACTCTTTATTGGATATGTGATTTGCAAATATCTTCCATTCGATGGTTGCCTTTTTAGTTTTGTTGCTTGTTTTCTTTCCTGTGCTGAAGCTTTTTATTTTGATGTAGTCCCAATAGTTTATTTTTGCTTTTGTTTTCCTTGCCTCAGGAGACATATCTAGAAACACGTTGCTGCTGCCAATGTCAGAGAGATTTCTGCCTGTGCTCTACTTAACAAATTTTATGGTTTCAGGTCTCATATTTAGGTCTTTAATCCATTTTGAGCTTATATTTATGAATAGTGTAAGAAAGTAGCCCAGTTTCATTCTCTCGAATGTAGCTGAACATTTCCCAAGACAGTTTGTTGAATAAAGATGGGCTTTCAAATTGTATATTTTAGCATTCTTTGTTGAAGATTGAGCATATAATTGTGGGTTTCTAGACTCTCTATTCCACTGACCTATGTCTACTTTTGTGCCAGTATATATGGTTTAATTACTACCATTTTGTAATATAACTTAAAATCTTGAATTAAGATACCTCCAGTTTTTCCTTTTATAATATCAGAAAGGGAGACAGAACATAAAGACTCCTAACTCTGGGAAACAAACTAGAGGTGGTGGAAGGGGAGGAGGCTGGGGGGTGGGGGTGAATGGGTGACGGGCACTGAAGGGGGCACTTGACGGGATGAGCACTGGGTGTTATTCTGTATGTTGGCAAATTGAACACCAATAAAAAATAAATTTATGTAAAAAATATATAAGATCTCTTTGGCTATTTCAGACCTTTTTGATTCTGTAAGAACTTAAGGATTTTCTAGTTCTGTGAAAAAATGCTGTTGGTATTTTGATAGGGATTGTATTAAATGTAGATTGCTTTGGGGAGTATAGACATCTTAACAATATTTGTTCTTCCAATCCATGAGCATGGAAAGTCTTTGCATTTCTTTGTGTCATCTTCAATATTCTTCATTAGTTTTAATAGTTTTCAGGGTACAGATCTTTCACCTCTTTGTTTAGGTTTATTTCTAGATAGTCTTTTTGCTGCAGTAGTAAATGGGATCATTTTCTTAATTTCAATTTCTGTTTTATTATTAATGTGTAGTAATGCAACAAACAAAAGAGTTTGTTTTGTAGGTCTGTACATTGATTTGTATTCTGTGATATTACTTAATTTATCAGTTCTAGTAGTGTTTTGGTGATCTGTAGGGTTTTTTCTATGTAGTATATTATCTACAATAGTGCAAGTCTTAGTACTCCTTTATCAATTTCTATGACTTTTCTTTTTCTTGTCTGATTGCTGTCACTAGGACTTCCAGTACTATGTTGAATTAAAGTGATGAGATTGAGATTTTAGTATTGCCAGTTTTTGGTATTCTCTTTTTGCCTGTTCCTGACCTGAGGGGAAAAGTTCTCAATTTTTCCCCTTTGAGTGCAATGTTAGCTGTGGGTTTTTCATGTATGGCTTTTATTATGTTGAGGTAAGTTTCCTCTAAACCTACTTTTGTTGAAGGCTTTTATCATGAATAGATGTTGTACTCTGTCAAATGCTTTTTCTGCACCTATTGAAATGATCATGTGTCTTTATTCTTTCTCTTATTGATGTATCATACTGATTCTTTCGCAAATATTCAACTACACTTGCATTCCAGGAATAAATCTCACTTGATCACAGTGGATGATTTGTTTAATGTATTGTTGGATTCATTTTGCTGATATTTTATTGAGGATTTTGCGGGCTGTGTTCATCAGAGATATCGGATTGTAGTTCTTTTCTTGTGATGTACTTAATTTGGTTTTGTATCAAGGTGATACAACCTCATAGAATGAATTTGGATATTTTTCTTCATCTTCCACTTTTTGAAATAATGAATAAGTATTAACTCTTTAAATGTTTGGTATAATTCTGTGAAGAGTTCTCATGCTGAGCTTTTGTTTGTAGGGAATATTTGAACCATTGACTCAATTTCATTGCCAGTAGTCAGTCTGTCCAAATTTTCTATTGTTTCATTTTTTCGTAGGTTATATGTTTCTAGGAATTTATCTATCTTTTCTGGGTTGTCCAATTTTGGGGGATACAATTATTAATAATCTGTTACAATTGTTTGTATTTCCTCTTTCATTAGTGATTTTGCCAGTTTGGGTATTCTCTTTTTTGATCAATGTGGCTAGAGGTTTATCAATTGTGTTGATCTTTTCAAAGAAGCAGCTCCTTGTTTCATTGATCGGTTCTATTTTTCAGTTTATTGCTTATGTAAGCTCTAATCTTTATTCTTTTGGGTTTGGTCTTTGTTCTTTTTCCAGTTCAAATGTAAGGTGAGATTGTTTGAGATTTTTCTTTTTTGGTAGGCCTCTAACCCTTTTAGACCTGCCAATGCGGAATTGCAAAGACTTTTTGGACCATTGTATTTTCATTTTCATTTGTTTTCATATAAAGTTTGATTTTTTCCTTTGATTTTGTGGTTGACCCATTTGTTTCATAGCATATTACTTACCCTCCATGTATTTGTGTTCTTTCTAGAGCTCTTCTTGTGGTTGACTTCTAGTTTCTAGTGTGTTGAGTAAGATGTATGGTGTAACTTCTATCTTTCTGGTTTTGTTAAAACTTGTTTTGTGCCCTAACACGTGATCTATTCTGGAGAATATTCCATGTGTATTTGAAAAGAATGTGTATTCTCTTGTAGGCTAGGAGTGTTCTGAGTATACCTATCAAATCCATCTAGTCCAGTGTGTCATTCAAAGCCACTCTTTCCTTGCTGATTTCCTGTTTCAATCATCTGTCCAAAGATGTAAGTGGGCTGTTTATAGTCCCCTACCATTATTGTATTACTATTGATTATTTCCTTTGTGTTGTTGTTGCATGGATTTGGGTGCTCCCATACTGGGTGTATAAATATTTATAACATTTATCTTGTTGGATTGTCACCTTTATTATATATATGTGTATGCACGCACACACACACACACGTCCTTCCTTTTCTCATGTCTTTGCTTTAAAATCTACTTAGTCCAATTGCTTTCCTGTGAATCTGTTTGCATAAGTTTTTTCCATCTCCTCACTTTGAGTTTGTAGGTGTCTTCAGGTCTGAAATAAGTCCTTTGTAGGTAGCATGTAGATGGGTCTTATTTATCTATCGTGTCACCCTATGGAGCAATTAGTTCATTGACATTCAAAGAAGTATTGATATGTATGTATTTCCATTTTCGTACTTGTTTTGTGGTTTTTGTAGTTTTTCTCTAAGCCTTCTCTTGCTCTCTTTCATGGTTTGTTGGCTTTCTTTAGTGATATACTTCTATTCCTTTCTCTTTATTTTTGTGTACCAGTGGGTTTTGATTGGTGGTTACCATTCAGTTTGTATATAGCACCTTCCACAAATAGTGTATATTGAGTTGTTGGTTACTTAAGTTTGAACCCATTCTTTACCCTTCTGACCTTCACATTTTACATATATGGTGTTATGTTTAATGAACCCCTTGACTGATTTTTACAGAAATACTTTTACTGCTATTCTCTTTTTACTTTTAATATTCTCACTTCCCTTTTGCTTTTTTTCAGATATTATTTGACAGAGTATAAGCAGGGAGAGCAGCAGGTAGAGAAGAGGGAAAAGCAGGCTCCCTATTGAGCAGGGGAGCTTGATGCAGGGCTCAGTCTCAGGACCCTGAGACCATGACCTGATCTGAAGGCAGATGCTCAACTGACTGAGCCACCCACACACCTCTGATCTTTCCTTTTTACTCAGAGTCCCCTTTAATATCTCCTGTAGGACTGGATTAGTGGTCATGAACTCTTTTAGTTTGCCTGTGAAACTCTTTCTCTCCTTCTGTTCTGAATGATAACCTTGCTGGATAAAATATTCTTAGTTGGAGGTTATTCCCTTTCGATTGTAGGGAAATTTTTCCCTTTTGATTGCACTGGTTGTATTCTGTCCCACTCCCTTTTGGCCTGTTGAGTTTTTGCTGAGAAATCCACTTATTGTCTCATGGGGTTTCCCCTGTATGTAACTGTCATATTTTTTCTTACTGCTTTTAAATTGTTTTCTTTGTCACTATTTTCCATCTTAATTTCTGTGTGCCTTGGTGTGGACAACCTTGGATTGACTTTTGGGGGGATACCTCTGCCTCCTTGGTCCCCCACAGATTAGGAAAGTTTTCAGCTATTATTTCTTCAAATGGTAGTTTTCAGACCCCCTTTCCTCTCTCCTCCTAATTGGATCCCCATAATGTGAATATTGTTATGCTTGTTGGAGTCACCTAGTTTTCTAAGATTATTCTCAACTTGCATATTTTTCTCTCATTTACTCAGCTTAATTTCCATTTCTCTGACCTCCAGGTCATTAGTTTATCTGTTTCCTCTAGCCTATGTATTCCATTAAGTGTATTTTTAATTTTAATTTTACTGTGTTCTTCATCTCTGATTGGTTCTTTTTTATCTCTTTGTTAAAAGTATCACTGATGTTCTCCAGTCTTCTCAAGTCTAGAGAGTAGCTTTGATCATTACTTATGTTCTCTGTCAGGTACATCTATTTCACTTGGTCCCTTGCTTGGCTTGGTCCTATTCTTTCATTTGGCAGATTTTCCTCTGACTCATTTTGTCTGTTTCTCTGTGTCAGGAAACTCAGCTACATGTTCTGTGATTGAAGATAATGGCCTGTGGAGAACAGGTCCTGTAGTGCCCTGTAGTGCAGTGTCCATTAGTTGCCAGAACCTGGCACTTTGGGTATGTCTCCCGTGTGTGTTGTGTGTGCCCTGTTGTTGGGTCCTGGATGCTTTTTACCTTCAATCCAGTTGTCAGCAGAGGCTCTCTTTTGCCTGTTACAGGAAGTTCTTGGTCTCTGGGCTGATAGGTGCATTTTAACAAGGTATGTGCTGTTTTGGTTACAAAATGAGACCTGCCACTGCCACCTGAACCAAGGCTCCACAAAATGCATGAGTTGGAGATGAGATGTTGGTTAGGTTTGCACTAGTCTTCTGGGGGAAGGGTGCCTGCAATATTGGAACTGAGGCAAGTGTGACTGGGAAGGGGGGATCCCCTGAGTATGGAGACAGACCTTGGTGTGAGCAAGTTAGGTATGGAGTGGACACTGCACCACTGGTGCCTGTAGGTGATTATGTTTATAGTGGGGGGTGGGAAAGGGCAATGGTACCTGCCAGTTCCTTTGTTCCTGGAGGGGTTTCTCTATGATCCCCTGTCTCTCTGGGCCGTGCTCTGAGTTATGAATACATAACTCTACCACCTGTCTGCCCCTGGTATGTTTCAAGCTGCTGCTTCTGTGCTGTATCTGCATGAGCTGTTTTGTCATATTGTCTTTTGAAGAGCAAGGACTCAGCTTCCTAACAACCTCCATGCTCTCCCAGAGCTGAGCTCACTGATTCTTAAAATTCCAGGCTTCAAGTCCCACTGGTTATAAGAACTTATGAAATTTAGCCTCTCTCACGTTCATAAACCAATGTTATAAGGATTGGTCTTCCCCAGATGGGCTCTCCAATGTAATAGCCTGTTCTTTACCCTTGTCAGTGCCCCGGGCTCCCTCTCTCCTTACCACAGGTAGCCGTGGTACATTTCAATCCAAAGACGCATCTTCACACTTTCTAACTTCTTAGCATTTATTCATGGAGTTTGTTATGCCAGTCTTTGGATCATTTTCTGTGGTAATTACATAGATATAGGTGTTTATCTAGTTGTATCCATGAGACAAAGTGATCTTAGGGTCCTTCTGCTTTGCCATCCTCCCAGCCTCCTCCTATATAGTCTTTGTTTCAGAAGTCTATTTTGTGTGACATAGACTTGCTACCTTAGCTTTTTGTTTCCATTTGTAGTAAATCTTTTTCCAATCATTCACTTAGTCTTCACATGAAATGTGACTCTAGTAGGCAGCATTTAGATGGATCTTGTTTTATCCACCCAACCAACCTGTGTCTTTTGGAGCACTTAGTCCATTTAAATCAATTATTGATATGTACTTGTTACCTCTTAAATTTTACTGGATATTGTAGCTCCCTGTTCCCACCTCTTCCTTGTGATTTAATGACTTTTTTACACTAGGATTTCTTACTATTTTCCTATGTATCTGTCACATGTATTTTGTTTGTGGTTACTATGAGGTCAATCTATAACCCCCTATGTAGACAATATATTTTATGTTAAGTCATTTAAGTTCAAGCATATTGTAAAAGCACTACATTTTTACTCCCCCCAAAACACTCCATTTGTTTGTGACATATTTTGTGTCTTTGTGTATCTCTTGACTAATTATTGAAGGTCTAGATGACTTTAATACATTGGTCTTCTTCATACTAGCTGTGTAAGTGGTTGATTTACTACCTTCACTATGTTCACTTTCACTGAGATTTTTTTTTTCTTAATAAGTAATTAAAACCCTTTGTTTCTCAATTTATAGTCCCTTTAACATTTCTTTCAGGGATGGTGTAATGGTGCTGAACTGCATTGGCTTTGGTCTTATCTCTATTTCAATTCCAAATGGTAAACTTGTAGAGTATTCTTGATTGCAGGTTTTCTTTTCAGCATTTTGAATATATCTTCCCACCCAAATTTCTGCTGAAAAAATCAGTTGATTGTCTTATGAGGGATTCCTTGTATGGAACTAGTTTTCCTCTTGGTACTTTTAAGATTCTCTTTAGCTGTTGACACTTTGATGACAGTGTCTTAGTGTGGGTCTCTTTTGGGGTCACCTAATTTGAGACTTTCTGCTTAAGGATATGGATGTATATTTTCCTCACTAGGTTAAGGGAGTTTTCAGCCATAATTTCTTCAAATATTTTCTGGGCCTTTTTCTCATTTCATTCTTGGAACCCTAATATAAATGTTAGTGCACTTGAGGTAGTCTCAAAAGTCCCTTAACTATTATGCTTTAAAATTCTTTTCTTTTTTACTGTTCCAGTTGGGTTATTTCCATGACCTGTCTTCCAGATCACGGATTTATCCCTCTGTATCTTTCATCTGTTGATTCCAGCTAGCTTTCATTTCAGTTATATTCTTCAGCTCTGATTGGTTCTTTATATTCCCGTTGTTGAAGTTCTCACTTTATTCTTCTGAGTTCAGTGAGATTTTCATAAGCATTATTTTGAGCTTTTTCTGAAAGTTCAAAAGTTTTCTTTTTGAACATATTTCTTTGTCTACTCACTTTGCCTGTTGTTTCTATGTATATTTTTAAGAGTTTTTTTTTATTTATTCATGAGAGACACAGAAGCAGAGACATAGGCAGAGGGAGAAACAGGCTCCCAGTAGGGGAGCCTGAAACAGGACATGATCCCAGGACCCCAGGATCACACCCTGAGCTAAAGGTAGATAGTCCAATCACTGAGCAACCCAGGTTCACTGTTTCAATGTATTAAGTAGACTAGTTACACCACCAGGTCTTGAAAAAGTGGGTTTATGCAGAAGGTGTCCTGTAAGGACCAGGAGTGCAACCATATGCCCCCCTGCCACCAGTTCCCAAGCCAGGGGTTCCAGGGATGTCCCTTGTATGGGCTTCATGCACCCTCCTGTTGCAGCTGGACCATGATTGCTACAGACTCTTGGGCATGTGGGTCTCTCTGTCACCATGGCTGCAAGAGCTACAGGGAACCGTGGGGGTGGGCCGGGTCTCTAGGCAGCTGGTTGAGTTCCAGCTGGGCCTGTGGCAGGTGCTTTCATGTGTGGAGCTGGCTCCCTGGGCAGAGGATGCTGATGCCAAATGAGACTGCCTAGCCAGAAGGGCAGGGGCCCCTGGGGGCCATCTAGCATTCCATGCATCCATGATGGATGGTCTGTGAGCTCCCCAGTGACACTTTAATGAATTGGTTCTCAGCTTAGTGTATCAGTCAGGGTTCAACTGGAAAAAAAGAAACCCAAAGAGCTATGGTGAGATATTTCTGGCAAGGAATTAGCTTGTGTGATGGTGGTGGGGGTATGGCCAGACCAGCGTGACATCCATAGGCTGGATGCCAGGAAGAGCATGAAGTAGAGCCGCAGGTCACAGGCAGAGAGTCTTGTTCTTCAGGGAGGTCAGATCTCTTCTTGGATGCCGTTAGAGTTCAGAACCCCAACCAGTCCCATGACATATACCAGGGCTCTGGATTTCTCCTAGGCAGGCAGGTGGCCACATGAAGCCATGCAGACAGAGGAATGCAAGGGCGTCCTCCTCATAGTGGCACAGTCCCAGTTCAGCTTGCATCTCCTGCTTCCCTGAACACCGCGATCTGCCCAGTGCCAGGAAGTGTAATGCAGTGATGACACTCAGAGGAAGCAGCGGGAGCAATGGGGTAAAAGTCGACTCCCGCCTCGAGTTCAGCTTCTGCCACGCAGGACAGAGCTCTGAGCCCCAGTTCCTGAATCCGGAGAAGCTGCTTGTCCAACCTGCTTTCCAGGTTGCTATTTTATCACACCTGCCTCTTGTCTTGCAATTATCAACTACCTTTAGGATATGCCACCAGTATCTACTGTGCCCTGAACATGGGGAAATCCTTCTCACCTCTATAATTTTGCATGTTGCTGCCACTGCTGCTCAGAACGTCAGGGCCACCTCCTTTTCCTTGGCCGATTCCCTCTTGCCTTATACATAGTCAGGAAATAGTTCCCAAACTCCTTGGTGGGTGCCGATGACCCTCCCCCATGTCCCGCAGCATCCTGAACTCCTAGTGGCTATTACAGACCATGAAGGCCATGGGTGCCAGGACCATGCCAAGTGCTGGGGATTCAGTGGCCCAAGGGCAGATGTGGACTCCCACTCCAAGGGGCTCATTGCCCAGCTCACTCTGCGGGGCTTTGCCTTTTGCCCATCAAAGCTTTCCCTTCACCTACAGTGAGATGGACCAGCAGGAGCTTACGCTGTCCTGGGCCATGAGCCCTTGAAATGTCAGGTGGAGCATGATGCTGAGAGCTCAGCTCAAACGTGTTATTTTGATACACGTTGAAGAACAAATGTGTATCCCCCGCAGTGGGAGCCTTGGTGGGTACCATGCAGCTGGTCTCCATCTCATTTCCCCCTTCTGGTCTAGGACAGAGAGCCGTTTACAGGAGTTAAAAACTACTCTGCTGATTCTTCAATACTGTAAACGTGAGCTTACCATAGGAGCCAGTGATTTCACTCTAGGGGACACACAGCCAAGGACTGAAAACCAGTGCGCAGATTTATCCGTGAACGTTCAGAGCAGCGCTGTCCACAGGAGCCAAATGGTAGCAAGAACTCAAATGCCCACCAGGAGATGAATAGACAAAATGTGGTCTCTCCGTACAGTGGAATAGGACTCAGCTGAAAAAAGTGAAGTATCGGCACATCGTGTTCAGTGAAATAAGAAGCAACAGGGTGCCTGGCGGAGGGTTCCACTTACCCGGAATGTACAGAAGAGTCATGGATTTCAGGACTTGGGAGGGGGGAGGGGGAATGTGGAGTCACTGCTTCATGGGTACACATTTCCTTGTAGTGGGATGAGCATAGCCTGGAACTAGATGGGGAGGATGGTGGCTGCATAACCCGGCGAGTGCACTGATGTCACTAATGGTGAATTGTGTGTTGGGCGTGTTGTGCCACCAGGGATGGGTACCACCCCGTTGCTCTGCATTACTGTGAGATCTGGTCGCAGCGTCACAAACCCACAGAAGCACATACTGAAAGCTGTGGAGAGCCTCTGGATCATCTGCTCAGTGTGATTGGACAGGTTTGAAAGGTTATTTAAGAATACCTAATATGCTACAAGCCATCCTATCCGAAAATCCTACTGTACCATTTGCCAGGGGGTTAGTTCATACCTGCACATCTCACCCATTCTCCTCGTCTGCTCCGGGCTACACCAGAACACCCTCAACTCCTTTATTTCTCGCAGGGCCGGGGCTGGGGGTCGGAGAATTTGGTTCCTGGGAGGCCATCCCGCCTGGCTTGCAGACAGCTCCTTCCCTGCTGGGTCTCTGCAGGACAGCTGCTCTCCCCACAGGGGCACTACCGCATGCCCGAGGCGCTCCCCTCATGACCTAATTACCTCCCCAGGGCCTGCCTCCTCATCCCTTAGCCTTGGGCATCAAGGCTTCCTACAAACTTGGGGGACACAGTCTCGGGCACACCGGGCTTGGAAGCACCACCATGTAGCGGTTTCTCTCTGAGGGTCATGTTTAAGGCACCGATTCTCTGGCGGCAGCAGTGAACTTGCTCGCACAAAGGTGTGAGGGACTCTCCAGGCAGACGCTCCATGGTCTTTATTTCTTGTCTGGTTTGATGCAGGGAGCCAGGAATGTGTTCTGAGTTTCCCTGAAATTGGGCCGCCTCACCCCATCTGGGCTCTATCAACAGCACTTGAGTGTGAGAGTCAACGTCTCCCTTCTAGATGTGCCCTTGTTTCAGGATGCTCTTGGTTTGGCTGTTGGTCTTTAATTCTTTTTCACACAGCAAAGTAAATGCCTACAAGCGGGATCTGGGCCCTAAGGTTACTGAACTCTTTACAATGGTGCTGGTTGGGGCATCTGGGCTGCTCAGGGGCCCCTGTTTATCGGACACCTGCTGCTCCTCTCCCTCCTCTCCGTCCTCCTCCAGGCTTGTGGGCTTTCTCTCTCTCTTCTCAATCTCTCTCTCTCTCTCTCTCTCTCTCTCTCTCTCTCTGTCTCTCTTGTTAAAACAGCACATGTTCAAGAGTGGATGCTCCTCCCCAGCCCAGGTCTACGACTGGTCCCCACGGCACTGTTAGGACAGCAAAGGCTCAGCCATCGGTTATTAACTTGGTGGGGGGAGTCGATAGTAAAGTGGGCACGTGTACTTGATTATCACTGCAATCCTTACCTGCTACCTTAAAATCTCAAGGTCTTTTAAAAACCAGAAGGAACGTTCTTTATGCTTTGGGTTCAAAACTTGACAGGAAACACCGATTTGAACTGACAGGAGGCTCCTGGTGGCCTTCATCCTCCTTGGAGTGACTGGCCACGTTTTCCTGTGGAAAGGCTCAAGGGTGGAGCTGCGGGGCACGGCCCAGACCTCGCAGCAGCAGACACAAAGGACGACGGAGCATATACGCCTTCCTACATTCCAAACCACTCTTGGATTTCAAAGGTCTGGCCCACAAGCCTAGGAAGGAGAATTGTAGATCTATATTACCCAGCAGTGTTGGGCTTTGTCTCTGAGGCCTGGTGCTTACGTACTTACCAACACACACTGGTTCCTACAGTCCTGTGCTGCCCGCCTGTGTTCCAAAAATCATTAGAAGTAAAGCGTGATCTTTAATCCCTACTTAGTCTGACCTCCCACGTGGGCTGGGGATCCAGGCCTGGGGCAGAAGTGCCTCCTCAGTGTGCCATCCCTGCACCCAGCACTGGGGGCATCTGAGACCCCATTCACTCACTGTCATCCTGGTGACCACAGGGGAGGCCTCAGGGAAAACAGCTCAGGAGGTGGAGCTTTAATCCTCTGGCTCTCCCTGGCTCTCCTGCCCACCCTGTTCTACTCTTAACATGCCTGCTGCCATCTCAGCCCCATGGAAGGACTGCTGACATCCCTGCAGGGACAGCTGGAGCCGCAATGACCTGTCCTGCCCATGGTGGCCAGGAGGAGCCCCTCCCAGCCTCTGGGGAGCTTTTCAGCAACACAGCTTTTAAAGCACAAAGCAGCAGAACGCAATGAGGTGTGTTACTCGATAAGAACTGTTAGGACAAGGCGTCGTGTATTTACAAGGGAAGTGATTTTGTATTGATCGACAGTGAATTGAAGCAGGTGTCTGATGAAGGCGTTGTGCACTCAGCTGTTTGCAGGTGAGTACAAGCCCCATGAGCTGCCTGGTTGCCCACTCCCCAGGAGTCCCCTCTCAGGATCCTCTTATAGGAAGGGACCAAGCTAATGACTGTTGGTACGTACTTGGGCATGTGAGACCAAGAAGAACAAACGTACAAAAATACCAGATACCTGACCAAATCTGTAAGCACATTACTAAACACCACAGGGCGGCTGCTGGAGAGTCACAGGGACCTCGCTGGATTCTGGTTCCACATCTCAGGGGGCTGGTCCTCTCCACTTGTTACCAGACCCCCAACCAGGTTGTTTTTAAGACAGTCATAAGATGCCTTTTCCCATGGTTGGCCTTCTCTTAAGGCTTCTGGAAAATAGGAATACTAGTGCAGCAGGCTTTAAGTGGTCTCTTTTAAGTTTGTCCAGACAATCCTTCCTCCCCACTGGCTGTTATCCTTTGTTTGCTTTCCCAGGAGGCGTTTGTCTCTAAGTGTAGAGACACTTCTAACCCTTGCCTCAGATCAGGGGATCTATAGAAGTTAAGTCCCTTGTTTTTCTATATGATCTCATCTCTGCCTCCACCAAGATTTCTGTCCTCATTATTCTTATGGGAGGATGAAGGTCCATAGTCCACTTGCTTCTGGTTCTCAGCAGCATTTGTTCCTTTATTTCCCTGGAGGTGTAAAAAAACTTGCTGACAGTTCTGATGACTTCTAAGGACTTGGATCCTCCTGCATGGTGTAGATTGGAACACTTACGCCTCGTTAGCTTCACTTGGAATTATTAAGGCCTGGACGACATAAACTTCAAGAGGCTAAAAAGGCAGGGCCCGAAAGTGACAGCAATATAATGGCCATTAAGCATCTAAGGAAAGGCAAGAAGCAAGTAGCATTAAGTAGGTTCCCTTGAATGGAGTCCCAGATGGTTTGATTTGTGAGGGTAAAATTTTGTAGCCCAGTGGATGATATCAGCTCTTGACAGTTTATAATGCACACATGCTTGGAAGCAACACCACTTAAGGTTTTTCTGAGACTCGATTTAAAGGACGGGTTTGTATACACGTATTGTATGAAGGGACCAGGAATGTAGATACTGTTATTGACAACTGCCTGCAGTGTTTCCCTTTCATGTACTAAACATGCAGGTATATATGAATATGTGGTGAATCAGAAGTCTTGAAGGTTTTCCACAAGATACACCCTGACATCCTATCAAATCTGCACCCTGCCACCCTGTGCATTCCAGAAGCTGCTTAACTTATTTTTCAGGACCCATCACTTGTAACATACAAGTATTCATAGTAATTAGTAGATACTAATTTCATTGTGTCTTCTCTAACCCAGCACCTATCAGGTGCTAAGAGGTTTGGCTACAGAATCTGCAAGACCCAAGTCTAGTTGCAATGTTGCAGTTTTCAAAACCAGAGACTCTAAACTCAGAATTCTCAAGCTCCCAGTATGCTTTTTTGAAATGTTTAACATGTATGCTGACAAGTTTCAGCTTTTGCACACATGTCACAGAATCAGGCTCATAAGATGGATGGGCCCCTCCTAGGACAGGTCTCCTGCATGCCCACATGCTGCCAGTCTTAACCTGGGGCCTGGCCCCGCTGCCCCCTTGGCACTACTACTGCTTGGTGTTCTGAACTGCCCCAGGTGTGGAGGGGAGGCATCCTGCCCAACACTGGTACCCCATGCTGCTTTATTCTCAAAACTTTTAACTGTCTCCTTGGGTTCCTTTTTCTTGCTTAATTCATCCCAGGTACTCCAGGAGTTAACCTGTTCTTACCATCCACCATGAATGCTACTGCATTCCAGAATGTCCGGATATGGTTCAGGAGGAAAGAGGTAACACTAAATCTTTTATGAAACTTCTCTCAGGTAATGACTAGGAAGCTGAGAAAGCTGTCTTCCTTTTATAACTTCTGAGTGTGGGGACAGCTGTAAAGGACCTATAAATGGAACAAGGGCTGAATTATGCACCTGGTCTCAGTACATTAAATCAACATGGCATCATGACTACCTGGCAAAGGCTCCTGATGGAGGCGTGCTGTAACAGCAGAGACGGTGAAGAGGATTTTATGTTTAGTGATAGAAAAGACTGACAACAAAGGGATCATGACCCCCAAGTTCACAAATACTGTTGATTGAAGACTGTTCCCCGTGGATTCTTCCAAAACTCCAACACCACAATAGAGCTCTTTTTGTAAAACCCTATATTTCATTGCAACTATAATCCTGAGGACAAAAATCTTGTGTCCTTTTGCTCTGGAGAATGTCCTTCCAAAGGGATTTTGCTGGCTCTGCAACCTGTTAAGATGGAAAATAGTGCTAAGCTCAGTGGTTACAATCTCTTTGCTTCTGGATCAGAACCTTGATCTTCCCAGCAATTCCCTGACACTACATCTGAGTAAGCTACTGGACTAGTGTTTGTATTTGGAGGCAGCAGACTGAGGACCTGCCCACATCTTCAGGTGTGTTATTCAGATTAATGATGGGGGAGATTCCATGATGTTCAGTCATCCCCCGAACAGGAACTCTCACCAGGCATTTAAGATTCCCCATTTATTCTTTATGACCTTTGTTGTTGCTATTGTGAATTATTGATTAGAGGAAGCAAGATTTTTATTTTCAAATGATTTGTGGGAGAACCCAAGAGAGTCTACTAAACCATTAGCATTAAAAACATTAAAATGATTAAAACTTATAAGCTTCTATAAAATATTCCACCTTAACAATTTGTATGTTTTTTACATAAAAGCCTGCTGTAAGTCAAATTTTATTTAGGAAAAATTGCTCTTGTAAAGATGAGACATTACTTGAACCTATACATTTTCATTGTTACTATTAAATGTAGTGTTTCACTTAAGATCTTTTATTTTAAATCCTATCTGGCAGCTCAGAAAAATGCAGTGAGAGGCCTGAGCCTCAGTCTGTGACATCCATGCAAAAGTTGGAACTTGTATGCTATTTGGTAATAATTACACGTGGACATTTTACTAAAGCATACTGGGAGTTAGAGAATTCTTCCGAGTTTAGAAACTCTGGTTCTGAAAACTGCAGAATTGCAAAGTTTTTGTTACTGAGATGTACCACCATCCAAGAATTTCACTTGGGTGTATATTTCCCACTCAACACTTCTATCTTGTCTCCATATTGAAAGGTGTTTGAGGAGAATAAAACTCAATAGTGCTCCAACTAAAATTACTTTGGAAGTAGAAGAACTATTAAATCATGGGGATTGTAGCAGGGCCAAGGAGGAGGGTGGCTGTGGTATGGCCCGTCCTCCATCCATTTGGTAAGCATCAACCTCTTATCACCCTGCACAATCCAGCTACAGGGGTAGAGGGACTCGATGTAAATTTTGGATTGTGGGGGCCTTGCAAATCATATAGCTGGTCCCTTAAGGTTATCATCAAATAGATCTAGGCTCTGAGCCTGCCTCAGCATTTCATCTACTGCCATCCAGTTCCTGATTCCCATCATCTGGCTCTGGGGGCTAGAGTTGACTCTTCGGGAGCTCTGTGCTGTGGTCCTTGACCCAGCCTATGGTCTAACCACAACCAGCAAATCAGAGATGTTCTGGCTGTGTTTATACCCTCTACTGGCCCCTGCTCACCAGCAAGTCCTGAGAGATGCCTAACCCTTCCTGGCACACAATTGTTCCTCTATCTCACACTCTCTTCCATAACTGGCCTTCTTGCTCTTCCTCAAATACACTATATATGAATCTGCCCCAAGGCCTTGGATTATTCATGAATGTTCCTCCCATCCTCAGCCACCCCCATGACTCCTTTATTTGTCTCAAAGTTCTCAGTAAAGCCTTGAACAGCATAACCTAGAAGTAATGACCAACAAATGAATGGATCAATGAAATAAGAGGAAATTAAAGAGAAATAGAAATGGAAACAACTTTCTAAAAATCAGTGAGACACAATAAAACAGTTCTGACAGGGAAGGTCATGGTGGTAAAGGCCTACCTCAAGAACTAAAACCCCAAATATACCTTCACACCTAAAAACTAGAAGAGGAAATAACATTGATAAATCTTTCTCCAGACTCCTCAAGAGAGTTACACCTGACATCACAGAAACAAAGGATCAAGGGGTCACTATGAACAGTTATATACCAACTGGGAAAACCTAAAAGAAATTGATAAATTCCTAGAGACACACTATAAATTGAATTTTTTTTAAATTCCAGAACAAAACAGCTTCACAAATGAAGTCTACAATCATGAGTCAGTATCTTTCCTTCTCAACTCATTTTGAGAGCAGCATTATTACCCTGATACCAAAACCATACACATATATCACATAGAGTATCTATCCCTAATGAACATGGATGTAATCCTCAACAAAATATTAGCATATAACACTTAACAATATATTTAAAGGACCATACACCATGATCAAGTGTGATTCCAGGGGTGCAAGGATGGTTCAATATCCATAAATCAAGGTTATATACCTCAAAAGGATAAAAATTCTATGATCAGCTCATTAAATACACTTAACAAAAGTCAATATCCATTTATAATATTCCTATATTATATGACTATATTATAGTCAACACAGGTGAAATATACCTTAACGTAATAAAGACCATAAATGACAAGCTATAGTAATCAAAATAGTATGGTACTTGCACAAAAATATAGAACAAAGGAGTGCTCAGAAATAAGCCCATGCATGTGTGGTCAACTGACCTATGGCAAAGAAGGCAAGAATATAAAATGAGGAAAAAAACCTTCTGTTCAGCAAATGGACCACTTCCTTACACTATACACAAAAGTAAGTTTAAAATGGATCATTGAAAGATGGCTGGATAAAGAAGATGTGGTGTATGTATACAATGGAATATTAGCCATTAGAAACAACCCACCATTTGCTTCAACATGGATGGAACTGGAGGGTGTTATGCTGAGTGAAGTAAGTCAATTAGAGAAGGACAAACATGGTCTCATTCATTTGGGGAATATAAAAAATAGTGAAAGGGAATAAAGGGGGAAGGAGATAAAATGAGTGGGAAATATCAGTGAGGGTGACAGGACATGAGAGACTTCTAACTGGGAAACAAACAACGGGTAGTAGAAGGGGAGATGGGTAGGGGTTGGGGTGACTGGGTGACATGCTCTGGGGGGGGACTTGACAGGATGAGCACTGAGTGTTATGCTATATGTTGGCAAACTGAACTCCAATAAAACAATATACAAAAAAATAAATAAATAAAATAAAAAAAGACTTAAACAGTAAGCTCTCTGACCTTAGTCTTGGCCACACTTTTCTGGATCAGTCTCCTTGGGCAAGGGTAACAAAAGCTAAAATAAACAAATGAGATTATATTAAACCAAGAAGCTTTTGCAAAATGAAGGTAACCATCAACAAAACTGAAAGGCAACCTACTCAATAAGAGAAGATAATTGCAAATCATTCACCCTTTAAGATGTCAATATTCCAAACAAAGAACATACAGGACTTGAGAGAACCTAGGGAGCTGGTGATACAGGAACAGGGGACATTGCCCTGCAGGGCACAACAGGACTACAGGACATCGTCTTCATAAACACCACTATTTTCAGAAGTAGGAGACATAGCTGACTTTCCTAATGGGCAAAAACAGGGACTTAGACAAAAGGAAGAAACAGAAGAATCTCTCAAATGAAACAAAAGGACCAAGCCACAGCAAGAGACCTAAGCAAAATGGATAGAAGTAATATGCCAGATAGAGAATTTAATGATCATAAAGATACTCACTGGACTTGAGAAAAGACTGGAGGACATTCATGAGATTCTTAATAAAGAGAAAAAAATAGATGAACACAAGAAATGAAATTAAAAATACACTAAATAGGCTAGAGGAAGCAAAGGGATGAAATAATGACCTGGAGGACAGAGTAATGGCAATTAAACTGAGCAAATGAGAGAAAAAAGGAACTCAGTGATTCTGTCAAGCATAGTAACAGTCATGTTATAGGGATCTCAGAAGGAGACAAGAGAGAAAAGAGGGAAGAACATTTGGAGAAATAGCTGAAAACTTCCCTAATCTGAAGAAGGAATTGTGTTTAGATCCAGGAAGCACAGAGATTCCACCCAAAAGAATCATCAACCCGAAGAGGTTCACACCAAGACACATAGTAATTAAAATGTCAGAATAGGAAGATACAGAGGTTTCCTGGCTCACAGAGGCTATAAAATTTATTTTGGATGAAATTTGAAAAAAAAAAAAAAGTCACAGGAAGTTCCAAACCATACTTTGTAGTTTAAGTATGAAATGCTTGATGGAAGCTTTATCATGCAACATTAGTTTGCTTATCTTCTGTCACAAGAATAATTGCCTAAACATAAATGAAAACATGAGCTTTTTCAGTTAAACATAATGCTAAAAATAGCATTTTCTTTTGGGATTGCTACTAAAAGTAAACATTTAAATGAACTAAAAGATATTAATCAGAACTGCTATGTGCTATTTGTATTTTAAAAATCTTTTTTGGGGATGCTATTAAGGTACCTCACAGTCCACCAGTTGAAGACGTTTGTGTTTTCAAATTACCTTTTTCAAAATATAATAAAAATAACCAAGCTCTTTACATGTATTAACAAATATAGTAATCCTATCACCTGAAACTATTTTACATGTGAGAAAACATTTAAGAAACTTGCCCCAAATCACACTCCCAGTAATGAGGGAGACTTGGATTTCAATGTCTGTATAAACTAAAAATCTTAACTGCTATGTATATATTTAATAGAACATTTTCAAAATGCATGGAGGAAGAAAAATTCAGTCTCATTACCCACCGATGAGATAATCTTCTTTTATATATATTTTTCTTTTAGTCTTTTTATGTTTTTAACATATATTGAGACTATATGGATAAATAGAATTTAGAGCTAAAACCTCTAACATTTAAAGATTATGATGCATATTGCCAATGGCTTTCCATAAGATTGTAAAACAGCAAGACTAATGGAGGAGAGGGACAATCTCATTTGCCAGTATTGAATGTTCTCTTCATAAATAAATGATCCATGATTCAATTTTAAATATCTGCCATTAGTATTATGTAGGCTGAAGTGCAGACATTTTTTTTAATTCATTGCACCTAAGTTCCTGTCACATGATAGTTAAATGTTTAACCAAGCTGAATTCTTATTAATATGTTATATTGTTGGTGGTACATAAATACTTTTTATACCTCCAGAAACGTCTCTGGTACACATGAGTGATTTCGTATCTTTGACCTTTTGTTTTCATACCTCCTAATACTGTTTAGGAGAAAGATGAAGGAAGGGGGCTCAGGGAACCGGTATCAATCATAACTACTTATGTTGCTCTGATTTCTGTGTTGTTCAGAAACTTCAATTTAGAAGTTTGAAAAAGTAATGGTTAACTTGAATCTCAGAGAAGGAAAAAGTTGATTAAATTGGGGATCTGAAGAAATAGCGGTTCTTAAGAGAGGCCTTTTTATGCATAATCATTTAATTTTTAAAATAATCTTGAGCACTGGGTGTTATTCTGTATGTTGGCAAATTGAAAACCAATAAAAAAATAAATTTATTATTAAAAAAATAAAATAAAATAATCTTGTGAAGTAACTATCCCACTATACAGGTTAGAAACTGAAACTCAAATGTCAATAGCATTCCCATGTTCACACAACTAACAAATGGCAAAGTAGAATTCAGAATTAAGCTTATTTAAAGATCATATTCATTTTAATATAGTACAGTAGCTGCTATAAATAAAAGATTGTAGCTTTGTTTTAATCACTTCTTGACGAAAACAATGCTGGTAAACATTTGACTTTTCTCCTTTAAACTCTATAATTATTAGAACTATAGCCATCATAGAATTAATCTTTATCAGCAGAGCTCACTGCCACTCAGCTGCATATAATTACATGTGTAGTAAAATATATCTGTGCCAAAAATACCAAAACAAAACAAAAAAATTACATGGAAAAATATGAAAATGGAAGCAACAGTCCAAAATTTTCGGGATGCAGGAAAAACTGTTTTAAGAGGGACATTTACATGGGATACTTGGGTGGCTCAGTGGTTGAGTGTCTGTCTTCAGCTCAGGTCATGATTCCAGGATCCTGGGATTGAGTCCTGCATTGTGATCTCTGTGGGAATTCTGCTTCTCCCTCTCCCTGTGTCTTTGCCACTCTCTCTGTGTCCCTCATGAATAAATAAATAAAATCTTTTTTTTAAAAGGCCTCTATTTCTGTAAGTAGAGGCCTACCTCAAGAAGAAAAATCTCAACCTAACCTTACACCTAAAGGAGGCAAAAAAAGAACAAAATCTGAACCCAGCAAAATGAAGGAAATAATAAAGATTAGAGAAGAAATAAATGATAAACTGAAAAAAAGATCAATGAAACCAGGAACTGGTTCTTTGAAGAGATCAACAAAATTGATAAATCTCTAAACAGATTCATAAAAAGATAATATCAGAAATGAAATAATAACCAACATGACAGACATACAAACAATTGAGAAATATTGTGAAAAATCATATGCCAACAAATTGGACTACCTAGAAGAAATTGGATAATTTCCTAGCAACATACAATCTACAAAATTGAAGCAGGAATAAATAGAAAATTTGAACAGCCCAATTACCAGCGATGAAATTGAATCACTAAAATTCCCAACAACAAAAAAAAAGTCTAGGAGCAAACAACTTCACAAGTGAATTCTACCAAACATTGATAGGGGAATTAATCGTTATTCTTTTCAAGCTATTAAAAAAAAATTGAATTTGGAAGTTTTATTTCTAGGAGTCTAGTTTTACTCTGATAGAAAACCAGACCACCACCATACAAACACAACTACAGGCCAATATCTGATGAACATAGATGCAAAAATCCTCAACAAAATACTAGCAAACTGAGGGGATCCCTGGATGGCTCAGTGGTTTAGCGCCGCCTTCAGCCCAGGGCCTGATCCTGGAGACCTGGGATGGAGTCCCACGTCGGGCTCCCTGAATGGAGCCTGCTTCTCCCTCTGCCTGTGTCTCTGCCTCTCTCTCTCTGTGTCTCCCATGAATAAATAAATACTAGCAAACTGAATCCAACAATACATTTTTTAAAAAATCATTCACCATTATCACGTGGTATTTATTCCTGGGATACAAGAGTGGTTCAATATTCACAAAATCAACATGACACATCACAGCAATAAAAGGGTAAAAATCATATGATAATTTCAATAGATTTCAGAAAAATTATCTAACAAAATACAACATCCAATCATGATTTAAAAAAAAAACACTCAACACAGTAGGTCTAGAGGGAACATAATTCAATGTAATAAAGGTGATATATGAATAACCCACAGTTAACATCCTACTCAGTGAGGGAAAAATAGAGCTTTTCCCTAAAGTCAGACACAAGACAACAATGTCCACTGTCACCATTTTTATTCAATTAGAAGTCCTAGCTACAGCAATCAGACAACAAAAAAGAAATAAAACTTTCACTATTTTCAGATGGCATATTACATATGGAAAACCCTGACAACTCCACAAAGAAGTACTAAAACTGACAGATTAATTCAGCAAAGTCACAGGATACAAAAATCAATGTACAGAAATCTGTTGCACTTCTATACACTAAATGCAGAATTAAGAAAAGAATCCTATTTATAATTGCAACAATAAAAATACCTAGGAATATGGGCGCCTGGGTGTTCACTGGTTGAGCATCCACCTTCGGCTCAGGTCATGATCGCCAAGTCCTGGGATTGAGTGCTGCATCAGGCTCCCTGCAGGGAGTCTGTTCTCCGTCTGCCTATGTCTCTGTCTCTCTCTATGTGTCTCTCATGAATAAATAAAATCTTTAAAAATATACACTTAGAAATAAATCAAAGATGTGAAAAAACTGTACCCTGAAAACTATTAAATATTGATGAAAGAAACTAAATATGACACAATAAAACCCAAAGACATTCCATGCTCATAGGTTGGAAGAAGATATATTGTTTTTTAAGATTTTTTTTAAGATTTTACTTATTTATTCATGAGAGAGCCAGAGACACAGGCAAAGGCAGAGGCAGAAGCAGGTTCCATTCAGGGAGCCTGATGTGAGACTCAATCCTGGGTCTCCAGGATAACGCCCTGGGCTGAAGGCAGACACTTAACCTCTGAGCCACCCAGGCATCCCAAAACATATTGTTAATGTCTATACTACCCAAAGCAATCTACAGATTTCATGCAATCCTATCAAAATATCAACAGCATTTTTCACAAAACTACAAAAATTTTAAAACTCTATGGAACCGCAAAAGACCTTGAATAACAATGCAGTCTTGAAAAAGAAAAAAACTTGAGATATCACAATTCCAGCCTTCAAGTTACATTACAAAGCTGTAGTAATCAAAACAGACACATAGATCAACGGAACAGAATAGAAAACGTAGAAATAAGCCCACAGTTATATGGTCAGTTAATCTTGAACAGTGGAAGAAAGAATATCCAATGGAAAATAACAGTATCTTCATCAAATTCTTGGGAAAACTGGACAGCTATATGCAAAAGAAGGAAACTTGATCACTTTCTGACACTGTACACAAAAATTTTAAAAAGGGAGCACAGGCAGTAATTTCTTTGACATCAACTGTAGACACATTTTTCTAGAGGTCTCCTGAGGCAAGGGAAATGAAAGCAAAAATTATTGGACTACATCAAAATAAAAAAAAAACTTCTGCTCATCAAAGGAAACAACAAAAGTTAAAGGCAATCTACCAAATGGGAGAAGGTATTTGCAAGTGATATATCTGATAAAGGGTTAATATCCAAAATATATAAAGAACTGCTATAACTCAACACCCACAGTGTTTTATTTATTTTCTTAATAAAAATAAGCAAAAGACACATAGATTTCTCCAAAAGCAACATCCAGATAGCGAACATACACAAAAGATGCTCAACATCACATGTAAGGAAAAACCAAAACCACAATGAGATTCTGCTTCACATCTGTCAGAATGGCTAGTATTAAAAAGACAAACATGTTGGTGAGGATGTGGAGAAAAGGAAGCCTTATACACCATTGGTGGGAATGTAAATTACTGCAGCCACTATGAAAAATAGTATAATAGTCCCTCAAAAAATTAAAAATAGAACTACCATACAATACAGCAATTCCACTTTGGGATATTCATCTGAAGAAAATGAAAACACTAATTTGAAGATATCTATGCAACCTCATGTTCTTGGAAGCATTCTTTATAATAGCCAATATATAGATGCAACCTAAGTGCTCATCCATAGAAGAAGATGTATCTATAGATGTATGTGTATCCATATATATATATGGATGGAATATATAAAATGGAATATTCAGCCATAAAAAATGAAATCTTGGTGCAACTGGGTGGCTTAGTCAGTTAAGCATCCAATTTAATTTCAGCTCAGGGCATGATCTCAGGGTCATGAAATCGAGCCCTGTGTTGGGCTCTACACTCAGCTCAATCTGATGGAGAGTATCTCCCCCCCAGCCCTTCTCTCTGCTCCTTGGGCTCTCTTTAAAAAAGAGAAAAAAAATCTTGTCATTTGTAACAAAGTGCATGGACCCACAGGGTATTGTGCTAAGTCAGAGAAAGACAAACACCATATGATTTCACTTATGCGTGAAATCTAAAAAATGAACAAAGACTCAGGTACAGGAAAATTATTGGTTACCTAAGCAGGGAGGAGTTTGGGGGACAGATGAAATTGGTGAGGTAAAAACTCCCAGTTGTAAGTCATGGGGACATAATGCACATCACAGGAAATATAGTCGATGATGTTGTAATTACTTTGTATGGTGACAGATGGTAACTAAACTTATTGCTGGAATCATTTTGTAATGTATAAAGATATCAAAGGAGGGGATTCAGGGATAATGGTAGAGTAGGAATATCCTAAGCTTACCTTGTCCCACGGACACACCTAGATAACAGCCCCACATCAGTGCAACTGACCCAGAAAGTGACCTGACACTGGCAAAATAGGCACCGTTATGAAGAGAGAGGAGGCTACAAAACACATAGGAGTAGGGAGGATGCCATTAGGAACCATCCTCCTGGGGAGACGAACCACAAACTGGAGGAACATCACAAGCACAGAGAAGACTCCATACCAGGCACCCAGACACTGATACTGGCACTCGGAAAACAAGTCCCAGTAGCATTTGGCTGTAAAAACCAAAGGGGCCTAAATTCAACTGTGTTTACAGTCAGTGAGACTTAAACTCTATGTACTTTAAGTATCAGCAGGCTCAGCTCTGGGAGGGCCAGAGAGTGTTAGGGAATGGAGTCCTGGCCCTTAAAGAGACAGCATAACCAAACCCCACTGTGATGCAGCATAGGAGCAACAGTTTTAAACCTGCTTGGGATATAAGGGAAAACATATTGATTAATCTCAGAACATATGCCGGAAGACCAAAGATCTTTGAGAGGTTTCTACAAGAACAAAAGAACTAGCAGGCACCATTTCTCTCCCCCAACTCCAGCCTAGATACCTGGACACCTGTGAGAACCAGCATGAACAGTGGCCACCTACCTGGCTAACCCCTCCATCCCACACATTCTCCTGCAAATCCACCCCATCCAACACACCCCCCTCAGCAGGAGTCCCTCCAAAGTGGCACTTGACATGTCTCATTCTGCAAGCAGCTTTGACAGTGATAGGACATTGACCCCTGACAGATGCCAGCACCACTCCAAAGTGACTATTGGGCCCTTGGGGAGGAAAGGAATAGAGGGCATACCAATTCAACCACAGCCGCAGCAGTAGGCTGGGGGCAAGGTGCCTGGTATGACTGCTCTCTCACCCCCACACACCCACCAGCAAAAACTTCACAGGGTGCAGCACAAACAGAGCCTTATAGTTTTTGGGTCATTGCAACTCTAACATATGGACTGGGACAGGCATGTGTTCTGATTGCAGTCCCTCCCCACCAAAAAGGGCCTCTCAGAGGACAATCCAGGGAGCAACTGCAGCCCTGACAAGCAGGCTGAGAGCAAACATTGCCTGACCCAACTGTAAGTCCAAGGTGGCCCCAGTCTGACCCTTTAACAGCACAGGGACCGAAATCTACTGCCAGCAAAGGGGCCATGGCAGCCAAGTGGACTGAAGGCAAATGCAGTTCAGCCACAACAGCAGGACACATGCAACACACATAGGAGACACTCTGAAGTGCCTTGTTCTGTTGAGCAGGGAACATTGCACTGCAGGACCTCATCATAAGGACACTGCTTCCAAAGCCAGAAGACGTAGCTGACTTTCCTAACACAGAGAAACACACATACACAGAGGTAGACAAAATGAGACTAGGAATATGTCCAAATTGAAAGAACAGGACAAAACCACAGCAACAGAGCCAAACAAAACAGAAATAATCAATATACCTGAGAAAAGAGTGGAGGATCTCAAAAAAAAAATTCAAAGATGTAAAACTCAACTGAAATTAAAATACGCTAGAGGGAATCAATAACAGACTAGAGGAGGCATAAGAACAGATCAGTGAGCAGGAAGATGGTAATGGAAAGCAACAAAGCTGAACAGCAAGAGGAAAAATAAGAATTTAAGAGAACAGTAACATCAAGCACACAGGGGATCCTAGGAGGAGAAGGGAGAGAAATGGAGCAGAAAATTGGAAGAAATAATAACTGAAAACTTCCCAAACCTGAGGAAGGAAAGAGACATCATGATTCAGGAGGCACAGAGAGTCTCCAACAAAATCAACTGAAGGAAGTCTACACCAAGACAGAACTAAAAAGGCAAAAAGTAGTGATAAAGAGAATTTTAAAAGAAATGAGAGAAAAGATGATACATACAAGGGAAACCCCATAAGGCTATTGGTAGATTTTTCAGCAGAAACTTTGCAGGCCAGAAGAAAGTAGCAGTGATACATTCAAAGTAAGGAAAGGGAAAAGACCTGCAGCCAAGAATACTCTATCTAGCAAGGCTAGCATTCTAATAGGAGATAAAGAGTTTCCAAAACAAAAGATAAAGGAGTTCATCACCACTAAACCAGACCTACAAGAAACTAAAGGGGATTCTTTGAGAGGAAAGGCCATAATCAGGAATAAGAAAATTAGAAAAGGAGGGGCACCTGGCTGGCTCAGTTGGCTAAGCATCCAACTCCTGATTTCAGATCAGGTCATGATCTCATGGTCCTGGGAATGAGGTCCACACTGGGCCACATGCTCAGTGGGGAGTCTCTGTTCCTCTCTCTCCGCCCCTCCTCCCCACTTACATGCACACACTGTCTCTTGAAATAAATGAAATCTTTAAAGAAAATTAGGAAAAGAAAAAATGTCATGGGTAAATACAAACAATGGAAATGGTAGATTAATCACTTATAAAGCCAGTACCAATGTTAAAGCACAAAAGCAGTAACATTAATTATATCTATAAAAATTATTCACAAAGGGGCACCTAGATGGATCAGTTGGGTAAGCATCTGCCTTCAGCTTAGGTCATGATCTCAGGGTCCTGGGATCAAACCCTGCATTCTCCTTCTCTCTGTCCCTCCCCCTGCTTATGCTTGCACTCTCGCTCTCAAATAGAATCCTTTAAAAATTATTCACAAAATAAAAGGATATAAAATATGATATCACATACATAAAATGGGGAGTAAGATTTTAGTGCTTTTAGAATGGGCTCACTTAAATGACCATCAACTTCATAAAGAGTGCTATATGCATCAGATGTTATATATCAACTTAGTGGTAACCATAAGTCAAAAACTTGTGGTACATGTGCAAAGAATAAAGAGAAAGGAATCTATCAAACCACAAGAAAGCAAGAGAAGGAACAGAATTTAAAAAAACATAAAACATGTAACAAAATAGCCATAAATACATACCTATCAATGATTACTCTGAATGTGGGTGAACTAAACTTTCTAATCAAAAGACATAGGGTGACAGACTAGATTAAAAGATTAAAAAGTGAGTCCAATCTATATACTGCCTACAAGAGACATTCTAGACCTAACAACTCCTGCAGATTGAAAGTGAAGGGACAGAAACACGTTTATGCAAATGGTAGGGAGGAAAAAAACTGCGGTAGTAATACTCAGACAAAATAGACTTTAAAACAAGGCTATAGCAAGAGACAAAGGACACCACATAATGAGAGAATAATCCATCAAGAAGATAACAGCAATTGTAAACATTTATGTACAACATGGGAGCACCAGAATATATAAAGCAACTGTTAACAGACATAAAGAAATGGATAGTAATACGGTAATAGTATGGGAACTTGGGACGCCTGGGTGGCTCAGTCATTGAGTGTCTGCCTTTGACTCAGGGTGTGATCCTGGAGTCCCGGGATCGAGTCCCACGTGGGGACCTCTGCATGGAGCCTGCTTCTCCCTCTGCCTATGTCTCTGTCTCTCTCTCTCTCTCTCATGAATAAATAAATACAATCTTTTTTTAAAAAAAGGAGGGGAACTTAATGCCCCACTTACATCAATAGACAGATTATCCAGATGGAAAATCAACAAAGAAACAGTGGCTTTGAGTGACCCATTGGACCAGATGAATCTAACAGATACACTCAGAACATTCTATGCAAAAACAGCAGAATACATTCAAGTGCACATGAAATGTTCTCTAAAATAGACCACACAGTCGGCTACAAAACAAGTCTCAAATTCCAAAAGATTGAAATCCTATCATGTACCTTTTCCAACCACAACTGTATGAAACTAGAAATCACAAGAAAAAAAATCTGGAAATTCCACAAATACATGAAGGCTAAATAACATTCTACTTAATAATGAATCAACTGAGAAATCAAAGAGGAAATAAATAGATGGAGACAAGTGAAAATGAAAAAACAATCATCCACCATCCTTGAGAAGCAACAAAAGCTGTTTAAGAGGGAAGTTTGTAGCAATACAGATCTCAAGGAGAAAAATTTCAAACAACCCAACCTTATAGCTAAAGGAGCTAGAAAAAGTCCAACCCATAGAAGGAAGGGAATGACAAATATTAGCACAGAAATAAGAGACGTAAAAAGCAAATAATTAGTGAAATGAAAGGCTGTTTCTCTGACAAGATCAACAAAATTGATAAACCTCTAGCCAGATTCATTTTTAAAAAGGGCTTAAAATCAGAAATGAATAATTGAAATCACAAAAATGCAAAAGACTGTAAGAGCATATCATGAAAAATTGTAAGCAAACAAGTTGGACAACCTAGAAGAAATGGATAAACTCCTAGTAACTGAATCGGAATACAAAATTCAGACTGATTACTAGCAATGGAATTGAATCAAACTCTCACTGATAGTCCAGGACCAGATGACTTCACAGGTGAATCTTACCAAACATTCAAAGAAGATTTAATATCTATTGTATTCAAGCTTTTCCAAAAAATAGAAGAGGAAGGAAATATTCCAAATTCATTCTATGAGGCCAGCATTACCAGATACCCAAACTAGATAAAGACACCATAAAAAAATAGACTCTAGGCCAATATCTCTGATGAATACAGATATAAAAATCCTGAATATTGCAAACCTAATCCCACAATACATTTAAAAAATCATTCATCACAATCAAGCGGGTTTTATCCCAGGGATGCAGATGCAAACATGGTTCAATATTCAGGAATCAATCAATATGACATATCACATTAACAAGAGCTATGATGAAAAACACATGATCATTTCAGTAGATACAGAAAAAAGTGTTTGACAAGGTATAACATCCATTCATAATAAAACTCAGTAGTATAGGTTTAGAGGGAACATATTTCAATATAATAACAGCCATATATGGAAAAAAACCACAGCTAATATCATACTAAAAGATCAGGAGCAAGACAAGGATGTCCAATCTCACCACTTTTATTCGACACAGTACTGGAAGTCCTAGCACAACAATCAGATAAGAAAAGGCATCCAAATTGTTAAGGAAGAAGTAAAACTCATTATTTGCAGATGATACGATTCTATGTATAGAAAACCCAAAAGACTCCACCAAAAAATTACTAGAACTGATAAATGAATTCAATAAGGTTGCAGGATACAAAATGTGTTGTACCTCTACACACTAGTAATAATGCAAAAGAAATTAAGAAAGCAGTCCCATTTACAACTGCACCAAAAATAATAAAATATCTAGGGAAAAAAACCTTAACCAAGGAAGTGGAATACCCGTACTCTGCAAAGATTGATGATGTAAAGTGTGATGAAAGTAATTCAAGATGAAACAAATGGAAATATATTACATGCTCATGAATTTGGTAAATGTATATTATTAAAAAATTCATATTGCCCAAAGCAATCTATAGGTTTAGCACAATTCCTGTCAAAATACCAACAGTATTTTTCATAGAATTAGAATTCTAAGATGTATATGGAACCACAAAAGACCCCAAATAGCCAAAGCAATCTTGAAAGGGAACAAAACTGGAGGTATTACAACTCCAGATTTTAAGATATTCTACATAGCCATAATAATCAAAACAGTACGGTACTGGAGCACAGGCACACAGGTCAATGGGACAGAATAGAGAGCCCAGAAAGGAGGCAAGTATATAATGAGAAAAGTCCCTTTAACAGATGGTGATGGGAAAACTGGACCACTTTCTTTACACAATACAAAAAAATAAATTCAAAATGGATTAAAGAATTAAGTGTGAGAACTGAAACCATAAAAATCCTAAAAGAGAGCAGAGGCAGTAATTTCTTTGACATCAGCTATAGAAACGTTTTTCTAGGTATGTCTTCTGAGGCAAGGAAAACAAAAACAAAATTAAACTACTGGGACTACACAAAAATAAAAGGCTTTTGAACAGTAAAGAAAACCATCAACAAAAGGCAACCTACTGAATGGGGGAAGATCCTTACAAATAATATATCTGATAAGTGGTTGATATCTAAACTGTATAAAGAAATTATGTAACACCACCAAAAAATCCAATTAAAAATAAGCAGGGGACCTGAATATTTTTTCCAAAGATGACCTACAGATGGCAGACAGACATATAAAAAGATTGTCAACATCATTCATCACCAGGAAATGCAGATACAAACCACAATGAGGTATCATGCCCTCACACTTGTCAGAAAGCCTAAAATCAAAACTCAAGAAATAACAAGTGTTGGCGAGGGCAGGGAGAGAAAGGAACCTTCATGCACCGTTGGTGGGATTGCAAACGGGTGCAGCCACTGTGGAAAAGACTATGAAAGTACTTCAGAAATTTAAAAATAGAATTACCACACAACCCAACAATTCCATTACTAGGTATTTACCCAAAGAAAAGGAAAATGCTAATTGAAAAAGACATATGCATCCCTATGTTTACTGCAGCAGTATTTATAGTAGCCAAGATATGGAAGCAGCCCCAGTGTCCATTGATTGGTGGACAAAGAAAATATAAAATTTTATATATACATACATATATATATATATATATATATATATATATGAATATTACCCAGCCATAAAAATGAAATCTTGTCATTTGCAACAACATGGCTTTACCTAGAGGATATAATACTAAGCACAGTCAGGAAAAAAAAAAAAAACAAATATCATATGATCTTACTTATATGGGGAATTTAAGAAAACAGACAAAATGACAGACTCCCTTAGAGAACTGGTGGTCACCAGCGGGGAGGTGGGTGGAGGACAAGCAAATTAGGTGAAGGGGATTATGAGTACAATTATCGTGATGAGTACGGAATTATAGAATTCTCTAGAATTATAGAATTATATTGTACACCCGAAGCTAATAGAATACTGTGTTAATTATACTTGAATGAAAAATTGAATCACTATGATGTTCACTTGAAACTAATAGGATATTCTGTAGAGTTTTTCTACTTCAGCTTTTTTTTCATTAGAAAGGTTGCCAAGGTCAGCAAGTAAAAATATAGAACCTCAATTAATTTTGAATTTTAGATGAACAGTGAATTTTTTTTCAGTGGAAGTCATTATTGCATGGAACTCACACTGAAAAATATGGTCTTCCCAGTTATAAAATTCAGCACCCTGCCACCGCCCGTCACCAGGGGCCCCCGTCCTCTTTTTGCCACCTGCCCTGCTATATATTTGAGTTATCCTTTCATTACATGCCTATCCGCTCAGCCCCTGTGAGCTCATGGCCATAGGGGGGTAAATCACCTTCACCCCAGCATGGTTTAGAGTCGGGGGATCAGGGAGAGCCAGCTGGTGGCTGTTCAGGACAAGTGTGGAGGAATGCATGGCTAACCACCACTCTTGGAGCAGCATTCCTATACCTCGTGCACAGAGAGCATGCAAAAAAAAAAAAAAAAAAGAAGGTGGGGGCGGCCAGTCCCTTAATCCGATCCCAATTCCGTCCTGAATCTGACTGTATTTTGGGTTTCCCCCAAACACAGCCTTTTAATTAAAACTCACTTTATTTGCTCCAGCTGCTCCATCTGGTTAATATCACTTGCAACCAAAGAAATCTTTTTTTTTTGCTAAAGAAATCTTTTTAGCAATGGAAGGACCCCAGGAAAAAGTATTACAGGATCCTATTTAAATTCAGAACATCCTCTTCCCCTAATCTAACCCACACTATGTAAAGCTAGCTGCTTCCTTATGCCCACGGGTCAAACCACCTCCTTATTTCAGGGTTCTGTGGGACTCCTGTTCTCCAGAAATGCTCTCGAGAATCACCTGGGTGACAAAAGCAGCATTTTAGGGGTAGAAAGCCTGACATCAGAACTTTAAAGATCTGCTTTCTAATTGCAACCAGGATGGAGAGTGCCGTCCAGATGGTGGCAGAGCTGGCCTGGAACTGTGTTTTCATGACTCAGCGGTGGTCTTTTTCGGGACATGGCATCATTGAGGGTCCCTGTCTCTACCCTGGTGGCAATAGTTTAGATTGTCCAAGTGCCGAAAAAGAAGCTTCTACCTTAGGGATGATGTTCTTTATGGACAGGAGAACTCAGGTCCTCTCGTTTCCAAGGATTGACTGTTAAGTTCCAGGTAGATTCACTAATCTACCTTTATACTTTAAGGAATCTGTCCATCTCCTTCCCTAGGGCAAGCCACTGTCCTCTCCTTCCCTGGACCACTCTGAAGATCTCTTACGGAGTCTCTGCTTCCACTTTAGTGACCCATGTCCTCCATCTATTATCCTAATTTAAGCCAACATTGCCTTTAAAGACAGATGTGAATAAACACTGTGGTATATCCAAACAATGGATTATTCAGCAATAAAAATGAGCTATCAAGTCATAGACAGGGGGAAACTTAAATGTGTAGGGGCACCTGGGTGGCTCCATTAAACATTCAACCCTTGATACCACCTCAGGTCTTGATCTTAAGGTTGTGAGTTCAAGCCCTGCATTGGGCTCCATGCTGGGTGAGGAGCCTACTTTAAAAAAACAAAAAACAAAAAACAAAACAGAGTTAAATGTGTATGGTTAGGTGACCAAACCCAGCTTGAAAAGGCTACGTTCCATAGGATTCAAACTACATCCAGGACATCCTGGAAAAAACAAAACTATAAAAACCATGGAAATCAGTTGCCAGGGGTTGGGAGATAGGGGAGAGAAAATGTGGTGCAGAGGGTTTCCAGGGCATGGAAACTACTCCAGGTGATCTGTGACATCCTGCGTTGGGTATTCGCTCTAGAACATACAGCACTCAGGGTGAGCCCTGGTGTAATCCTTGGACCTTAGTCAACACTGGTCCACCCACGGTGGCAGATGTACACACCCAAGCAAGATATTAACAAGGAGGACTGGGATGGGGGGTGCCATGGGGATTCTCGACCATCTGCTCAATTTCTCCGTAAACCTAAAATCGCTTTCAAAACTAATGTCTATGGCAGTTTACACATATGATGAAATAGGAATCAGCCCTAAGCAGGAGGGAAACCGACACACATTACAAAGGAGATAAACGTCGAGGACATTATGTTTGAATTCAGAGAGACAAACCCAAGGGTGAAGGGTGGGGAAGGGGTGCGGAAGTATGTAATGGGGACAGAGCTGCAAGTGGGGAAATTGAAACTTTTTGGAGGTGGATGGGGGGACGGTTGCACATCAATGACATAGTTACACTAATGCAATGACCTGTACACCTAAAAATGGTTGAAATAGTAACTTAGGTTCACAATAAAAACATGTTTGAAAAAATCGATCACATAAAGAACAAACTTTCAGCTTCTCCCTCCCACCCCATTTACCTCTTCTCTCCTCCTGCCCCCATACACGGTCCCCCAGCTGCTGCTTATGTGCAGAGTGGTTCACCCACAGCCCCTGAGGGAAACAGGACACCCCACCCGTGATGATGCTTCAGTGTGACTTTCTCAGCACCCTCTGTGGGGGCAGGGAGCACCCTGGAGGCATCCCCTCATCCAGCTCCCTCCTGGAAGAGACGGGTGCTCAGGCGCCCACTGTGGAGTCACTGATGGAGAGTCCCTCCCCTTCCCTGAGGAAGCCTGCCCCATGGCAGATGGACTCCTGGGGCTTGTCACAGACTCCCCTGGCTCCCCTGCCCCTAGGGGCACCTGCAGCCATCTCCAGCCTTGCAGAGCACATCTGGGAAGTGTCAATCCACCTGTCCCAGTCTTCATTTCTGCCTCCCCTCTCCCTGGAACCCTCCTCTCCGTGCAGAGAGAAAGCAAGGCTCTTGAGCGACTTCTCGCTTCTCCCCAGACCTTGTTGCATGGTTCTTGTCTCACGGATGAATGATTCTCATGGATACGGAAGGGTGAAGTGAAAGTTTACTAAGTGAAGGTGAGAACAGAAAAGGAAAGCTCTCTGGAGTGAGGGGGGTTCCCAAATGGGTTGCCCCAAGGGCTTTCACTGTAAGTCCTTTATAGAAAAATGACCGGGAAGCTGAGTTAGTATCCGTAGCAGCTGTCTACACCTGGGATTTCTGTGAGCCTGGCTACACTGGCCCCTACCCCTCTCTCCCTGCCTTGCCTCACCTGGCCCTTACCCCAGAACTGTGTGGCTCCCGGGAGCCCCACGCCCTGCTGCTCCACTGGGCCCATCTGCTAAGGGAGGTGCCGGCGGCAGCAGGGAAGCTTGTGAGCGGGTCCCTGGCTACTCGCATACACTGTCAGCAACCCCGGGGGACCGGAGGTGACAGCTCCCAGGCGGCACAGAGTGGAGAAAAATCCAGCCCTTCCACGCGTATGGATGGTGACCCTCGTGCTTAGCCCTGTACTTACCACAAGCAATCCTTGGATCAAACAATCAACTTTTAGGACTAAATGAGGATTCGAAGCATGAATCTGAACTTCGAAATAGGGCTCCGAGCGTTTGAGGTCGCAGTGCCTGGATGCTATGCTGCCAAGATGAAGGGGAGGAAGGCTCAGAGGAGCCCAATGTCTCATATACGAACAGCCCGAAGCAAAAAGAGCATTCCAAGTAGTTAAGGTTTCTAAAAATCAAAGTGTCTTTAAAAGCCTAACTTGCTGAGTCTCTTAAAGGCACTGCACTGGGTGTGGGGACAGAATGGTCACCGCACTCCACTGCATGGGCCTCGCTCCCCGTGCTCACAAGCTGGGGCAGCACAGCCCGTCGTGCAGCAGCAGGACCGCCTGCTACAGCCACCTGTCACAGGCACGTGCTACAAAGGAATCTCAAGCTCCATGGCCCTGAAGAGGTCACCCCCACCCCAAATCCTTCAGTCCATCCCTTACAACGGCCACTACCACCACCATCCATGAGCGTGCAAGTCCTATATTTCAGGGGACTTTCCGGGCACGTGGGACGGCATGGCCCTAAGCTGGGTGGCATCCCCACCTGTTGTGTACCTCGCTTTTGTGTTTATTGCTCTTCAAATGTCTCCATCTTACCCCTCCTCCAGGCTCCAAGATGCCTTTAGCAACTTGCTCTTCTAATTGGCTGCTATGCAACTAACTCCAGATAACCAATAACTGATGTCGGATATAGATGGACTCTGGATTCTTGCACAGAAATATTACAAAATACATTTTTTAGAGTCTTTTTCAGTAGTAAAATTTCCTCAAAATATTTCTGTTCATTAAATATGGTGAATAAATGATTACCAATTCGACTCAGCTCAAGGTCAACCTGGCTCAAGGTGAGAGACAGAGCTGGCTTCCGGGTCCTATGGATCTGGGAGCTGAAACTACCTTATCAGGTGCCGGTCTCCCAACCTCCCCAGGGCTTACCTGGGCTGGCTCCAAGCTCTGGGCCTACATCCCCCCAGCTCAGCATCCCCTGGGGCGCACTAGTCAGCAGGTGCAGCAGGAGACCCAGCACAGAAGCCTCTGCTTATCCTAAACTCAAAGCAGGAGGGGGAGACGGGAGCAGCTGAGAAAGGAAGTTCTGGGAGGGGGACCAGCCGTGGAGCCAGGAGAGGGGTGGGTGAGTGTCCTCACCAGACTGGTAAGGAGAGCGCCTGGGTTTTCCGGGGAGAATGGAGCAGCCATCACCAGAATGTGGGGAAAGTTACTGAGTGAACCAAAAAGCACATGTTCATAACTGTGTTCAGTTTCCCTTTTTAACAGATTTTTTCCACATACTTGTATACAGGAAAGTAGAGAGGGGCCCCAATTTGGGCTGTTCATACAGTTTCGGTGTCAGGGAACCAATTCTACTCTGCCTCGTTTGGGCTGGGAGGACGGGATCTCCAAAATGGAAAGTATAAAAGGAACATTCTAGATCTATATAAAAAGGCCAAAGCAGTTGCCATTGGCACCGAAGGCTGGTTAAAGCACCACCTCTTGTTCCTGGTCACTCTGCCTGACAGCAAAGAACCCCTTGACGGAGACCCTATGAACACGGTCACCCTGTTTCCACCATCAGCTCATCTCTGAGACACAGCAGCTGGGAGCAGGAAAGGATGGATTGTAGAGGTCACCACTTTGTCCCTTGCTGGCATCCCCTCCACCGCTGCCACACTAAGTGGTCATCCAGCCATGGTGTCTGGGGCTGCATGAAGTACAGGTCTCGCTCGTTATTTTTTTAATGTAGAGTTTTAGGTTCATAGCAAAACCGGGGATGTATCTTGCAAGAAGTTACTGTGGCCAAGTTCAAAAAGGGTGTTGCCTGTGTTCTTCTCTAGGATTTTGATTGATTCTTGTCTTACATTTAGATTTTTCATCCATTTTGAGTTTATTTTTGTGTGTGGTGTAAGAGAGTGGTCTAGTTTCATTCTTCTGCACAGTGAGGTGATGGGGTAACTGGCTGACGGGCACTGAGGAGGGCACTTGATGGGATGAGCACTGGGTGTTATACCATATGCTGGCAAATCGAACTTAAATTAAAAAAAAATTGGGGATCCCTGGGTGGCTCAGCAGTTTAGCACCTGCCTCTGGCCCAGGGCGTGATCCTGGAGTCCTGGGATCGAGTCCCACGTCGGGCTCCCTGCATGGAGCCTGCTTCTCCCTCTGCCTCTCTCTCTGTCTCTCTCATGAATAAATGAATAAAATCTTTTAAAAAATTAAAAAAAAGAGGGGGAAATAGATCATTCACATACTTTCTGGCCCCACATATGCATAGCCGTCCGTCCCCACCAGATAGGGCATCTGTTATGACTCATGGACCTACATTAACATGTCATCACCTGGACCCATGGTTTACATCAGGATTCACTCTTGCTGTAGTCCATCCTGTGGGTTTGGATCAACCTAGAATGGCAGGTACCCACCATTATGGTCTCATGCAGAATAGTTTCACTGCCTTAAAAATCCCGTGCTCACCTATTCATCTCCCCACACATACACACACCAACACCTGGCAGCCACCGATCTTGTCACTGTGTCCATAGTTATGCCTTTTTCCAGAGCTTAGCATCCCTGAGTCTGCAAGAGCCGTTTGTTTCTGAGATCCTCAGTCTGTATCGAGTAGTAATATTCCAGCTTCAACCTTGGTTCTTGTGCGTTAACAGGTGCTATTTCAGTAGAATTCCTCAGATGGTTGGGGTCTTGGATTCCATCACACAAAGAAATGACAGGCAAGTGTGTCCTTCACTAACTCAGGGCCTGGTCTGAGACGTTAACTCATCGTTCAAAATGAGCACCCTGCTCAATCCCAAAAGCGTTGTATGGGGGCTCATGCCTCGGCCCTGGGAGGGCTACAGGCTTGTGTAATAAAGTCCACATGTGTGGAGGAGTGGCATGTCCTCTGCACTGGGGACAGCCACCAACCAGCCCTGCACAAGCATCATCTGAGTTAATCTGCAGGTACCTCTAGAATGGAGCGTCCCTGCTCCCATGTCCCAGCAGGGGACCCAAGACACAAAGTACATAATTCCCAAGGTCACAGCCTGTTATGAGGCAGAGTTGGGATTCAGAGTGACTCCTAGTCCCTGCCTCGTGTCATCCACAGGTTCCCCGCAAGTGGAAAAATCAGCCCCAAGGGGAAACTCCTGGTTTCCTGTGCCTTCTACCAAAATTAAAGCCCAAGGTCTCAAATGAGCAATGCAATCTTAAGTAACTTCTTTCAGCTCTGTGGGTTTGTTTCTTCAAAGGAGAAGGCAGGGATGTGTGCCACCTATTTGATGGAGTATTTAATGGAATTGTACAAGGATGCCCGTTTCATTGCCTTGATCTTGGAAAGGAAGATAGCCAACAGCCAGAATCATCCTCCATTCCCTGAGGCTGAGATAAACCAAACTAGGGACCCAACACCCATTACTCCTGAGGCCTTAGGAGACAGAGTGCTTCACACTGAGTGTGCCCCCACCCATGCCAGCCAGGCTCCAGGCACCTGCTGCCAGAGAAGACTCCATCAAGCTGCGGGCTCCCTGCTCGGAAACCCACCCCTTTGACACCTGGTCTCAAGGGCTGCCAAGTTGGAATAGACCCTGACTGGGTCACCACCTCCACAATCCCTCATCTCATCTACTTCGCTATTCTTACAGCTTTCCCTGTGGGTTGTGTTTTCTATATATGTAATTTAGTTGGACTTCTCCAAACCAATTTAGCCAGAACAGAAAAGGCAACAACCTTGCCACTTCTCTCCCAGTTTCACCATGATCTTAAATTACTAGAAGGGTTTTGCATTCACAACAGAAATACAAAGCGATCGATAGCACTTAGGTCATGCGAAGTTTTTTCCTCCCTCCAATCCAATAAAAGAACAAATACTATAAAAAAATATTTCCAGGCAGTTATAAATACAGCAAAATAACGTAAAGGTATGGCATCTGAGTGGAAGCCCTGGTAATCATTTTAAAGCAGTTACACATTCCCGAGTAAATGCACCTGATTCTATGTACTCCGAGAGCTGACGCAGCTGAATGCAGTTCCGAGCAGCTCTTGAAGAAAGGCACTGTGTGCTAAGCCAATTGGAGGGATGAAATCAGAAAACTGAATATTAAGTCTGATAATGTGAGTCTGAGGTGTGGGGAGAGGTCAGAACTGGGGTGATGAAGTCTCTTCCAAATAAAACCCTGAGATTCCAGGATGTGATACACCTAGTTTATGTAGCACTTGGACCTTGCATTTAGCATCTTTGTGGGTCAAAGAAATCAGAGCATTTGACCTGGAATTAGTCAAAAGCAATTTCACAAGGGGGGAATTGCAGCATGTAGGCTAGTGCTTTGTTTTACGTGAGCTGTCCTGCCTTGGTCTTCCAGGGTCAGCAACCAAAGGGATCCCAAGATCCATAGTTTAGAGCAGGGTCAACAGGCTTATTCTGGAAAGGGCCTAAGTGCATGCCCCCTGGCTCTGCAGACTAGACTGTGCCACACCCACTTCCCCTGCCACTGGGGCAGGGAAGCATCCACCACCGATGAGCGCTCTGTGTCTAATGGCACTTCGTCCACTGAGCAGCCACATGACTGCCTTCTACCTGAGGACTGTACTCTGCTGACCTCTAATTTAGGAAACAGTCCTCCGTTTTGTATTTTTTAATATATATTTCAGGGTCAGGGAGGAGTCACTTCTCTAACCATGAGTGTCGACTGGAGAAAACACTTTTGCTTCGGAATTCAATAAGAACTTGCAATAATTTCCAAATTTGGATCCTGACTGCCCGGGCTCAGGCCAAGGTATGTGCTGAATTTCAGAACAGTAGAGAAAGAAATGACCATCCTGCAAAGAGTAACAGGTGAGTTTTACTATAGGGTAGGGTTAGCTTGGGGTTCTGGATGGGCTCAGCAAGCCAAGCTCACTGCACAGAAAGGTATGTGGGATCCTTCCAAGTTGGGATATTAAATATGTAGTTTTGAGTTGGAGACTGGAGATGGTCTAATTCTCCATCTTCCAAATGTTCAACAACACCCAAAGGCTTTGGGAGAGAGGAAACCAAAGTGGCAATCAAGAGCTGGATTCCCAAATCCAGGATCATCCGGGGACCATGGCAGCCTCACTGATAAGATGAATGAGCTAAACCATCCGGAGGAGGTGGCTAAAGCCAACAGGGCCAAGAGGGAGTTGGCAACATGGTGGCAGATACCGTGAGGTGTCCACCACCCATGAGACTGGGCTGAGACCTCCTAGCATGGATGTGGCAAAAAACACCATAGACTACTAGTGAGTTACACAAATCTGTTGGTCTTGTTGCTTGTCTGCATATTATGAAGGCATATTATGAAGGGCATTTGCCTGATTGTAGACTATTTGTACCAAGTAATTCTGCACCAAAGAGAGAAGGCAAGAACCTTAAGGCCCATTAGACCTTTTGCCAGCAGCCAAAATATAATGCCACCGGAACACACCTGTGCATCCATCCGCAGTGGACAGACATCCTCCTCCTCCTCGGTGGGTACTGTCCAAACTGGTTGGGACCCAGGCTAGGTCAGGTGTTAAGTACTTTGAGTATCATACCCAACTCAACACAAAATCCTGTAACTTCAACATGAAGGACCCTGGAACCAGAAGCTACCTCTTTCTAATTAATTCCTGAACTTCAGGTATTACATGGGAGGTAAATAGCTCTGTGTACTGAACAAGGATGCAGCATCAGACTCTGAACTTCCTGTTTTTAAGACATTAATCCATTTGTGCAAAAAGCATGCCACAGCTAAGCTTTTATAATCTCTTTGTGTTCTCTCTTTGATGAAATGAATCCTGACTGGTGCATAAGAAGTATCAACAAATCCCTGGATTACCAGTGATTTTTTTTGCAGGTTGTGGAGGGGAACAGTTGTCATAGGGGGGGATTATGGTTCACAGGCAGGCACAGGAGTTGTTAACACACACAAGGCCCCAGCCCTGTTATGATTTCATCAATCCTCACCAAAACGCTAAATGATAAACATTTATCCCTGATTTTTAAGGAATGAAAAGTACAAAGATAGGACAAAAATCATCCAAGTTACACATCTTGTAAACAGTGGGGATGGATGGGGCTCATCCATTTCTTTGTTTGGGTACCATAGGTTTGGCAACCCTTGGACAGAGCCCCAAGTGTGGAAGAATGGACTGTACATACTCTGTGCTTAGATCAGGGGACAGAGACCCACTGGGAGATGTATAAGTCAACATGGAACATCCCCACTATACAATCTCCAAACACCGGGTTTCTTAAGAGTAGGATCTGGTTCGAGCCACTGACCACCAGCCTAGGGCTTGGTGGACAGAGAGCCATGGAGGCTGATGTGTGATAGAATGAAGGAATATACACAAATCTCAGCCCAAAGACACACCTGGTACACTCTCAGGGTAAACAGTTAGAAGGTTAAATACTGTGAAATAAACAGGGCTCTGGAAGTCCATCATGCTATGTAAATAGAACTGACAAAACCATGCCTTGTATGCAGGGAAAGACGCGATCAACCTATCTGTCAAGGCCAGAGATGTGTACAGGGCAAAGCAGCAACAGAAGCAGAAAGCTGGAAATCATCCCTATGGTTTCCATTTAATTGAATCACCTGAGAGCACAATACCAAAATATATTTTAAAAGATGACTTTTTAGTTTTTTTTATGTTACTGATGGATGTTTCTAAAAATTGGAACAAATGGTGAGCCAAAGTAACACTATTTTTAAGCATACAAACCAGCACCAAACCAGCAAAGGAGCCTTTCCCCAAGATCCTGGAACATTAGACAGGGAGAATTGCCGGAGTTACAAAAGTAGGACATTATTTGAACATTTATATTTAACCAGTAGACTCTTGTGATAAAAAATAAGATGCTATCCAATTGTGATATTCTCCAAATAACTAAAATGTTGGGGAAAGTTATTTATAGTAGACCCCAAGCAGTAGTTAGATCCTGGCTTAAATATTTGTATGGAATGGTTTCCACCAGCCCTATTAGTGGGTCCCTGAGACTGAATGTATCATTGTGTGTCAATCACACCTACTCTAAATCTTCAGACATTTGTGAATGGGAGGTCCCCCAAAATAGATCTTTCCACCGTCTTCACTCGGTGACAGGCCTTGCAAAGAAGAAGTACATCTATCCCTGAAAAATATTTTTAAAAATTCAGATACATCTAAGATTTTTTACCTTTCAATTAGATAACATATGAATATTCTTTAGAAATGGTTCTGCAAATTTTAGGTTGCTTTATTATATGGATCCTGAAAAGGAACCGTAGCTCTAGGTAGATACCAAGTGTTATTCACCAGAATGATGGAAGTCATAGTAAACAAGAGAGAGTGGGTGCTTTAGACATCAAGCTAGAAGACGGAAGACGGAGTTTCCTGCCAGGAATGATGTACGGACAAATGAGGATCTGTGACTTACCTGCCTTCTGACAGGCTTGCTTGGTGTCCCAACCAAGAAGAACGGTCATTGCCAGACATTGGGAAGAATGAAACACAAGCAGTGTGCCCTCAACACAAGATGATCTTCTTTTAGGACCTCATTGCTTTACTTACCCAAACATAAAATCTAAACCTAAAACCTTTATTACACTAATGTAGTAAGGACTTCACAGATAAGACACACCAAATCATGATTCATTAGAAAGAGTTGCTAAGGGATGCCTGAGTGGCTCAGTGGTTGAATGTCTGCCCTTGGCTCAGGGTGTGGTCCTGGAGTTCCAGGATCCAGTCCCACATGGGGCTTCCCGGCAGGGAGCCTGCTTCTTCCTCTGCCTGTGTCTCTGCCTCTCTCTGTGTCTCTCATGAATAAAAAAAAAAGAGTTGTTACATTTCATCATAATAAAAAAACCTGAGTTCTAGCAATTATGCTGCCAAGAGAATGGACAGGCAGGCCTCGGACTGGAGAAAATAGTAGCAAAATTATGTTTGAAGAAGGGCTTGTATCTAGTACATTAAGAATGCTCAAAACTCAAGAGGAAAACATCCTAATAATAAGGCGAAATTATTTGTAAGGAAGCTACAAATAGTACAGGAAAAATGTTAGTATTAGTCATTAGGACAAAAAGTTAAAACCACGAGACAATACTGCACACCTAGAAGTTACAGTATTGTCGAGCAAAAGAGAAGCACTGGTAGGGGACACAGGGTATCTGGCAACACCTACATTGTTGGCATGCACGCACAATGGTATGCCCACTTTGGAAAACAATTTGGCAATTTCCTGTAATGCTAGACAAGCACCTACCCTCTAATCCAGCCATTCTACTTTTGGTATTTAACCAAGACAAATGAAAACTTGTGGTCACGAAAAAAGCCACAGGTGAGTGTTTGCGGTGGCTTTCTTCAGAATCACAGCACCAGAAACCACCCAGATGTCATCTGCTAAACGAACGAATGGCACCATGTCCAGACGATGGACTGTCTCTCATCAACTAACAGAAACACAAAATCAGATCAAATGTTTTGAATAAAAGGTAGACTCAAGGTTTGATATTGTATCATATGATTGACATTACTCTCTAGGGTTCCACCAGAATGACACAAAGGTGGCACTGGGTACCAGGGTTAGAGGTTGAGTAGAAAGGGACAGGGAATTGGGGGAAGGGACTTTTCTATTTCTGGACTGTGGTAGTGGTTCCACAAATGTATACATTGGTCAAAATAGAGCCATACATAAACAGGGGGACTCCCATGGGGCATAAATTAAACTAAAAAAAATAAATTTAGTATCACCTCCAAAAGGACATAAGGAGAGAGACTTCAGGCAGGAGGGAAGATGAAGGGGGAATGAACATAGGGGATTTATCATGAGGGAGGAAGAGCGAGGCAGGCACTTGCATCCCTGCCAACATCTTCGGTCTCCAGGCCCTGTGCAGAGTTTCTTTCCTAAACCCAGACCCTGAACTTCCTCAGCAACCTCTGCAACCCTGCCAAATATTTGCCAACGTGCACTACTTTCTACTGTCTTCATTTTCTTATAATTTGTGGGCTTTCAATCATTTCAGACACTAAGACACTGGTACATTTCATGATTGAAGTCATTGATTTTCTGACTTAACTCTTCCACAAGATCATAATATCAACATACTCCCCTATGCAGACCTTGACTTAGGTGAACCCCTTTGCTCATAAAGGACCCACAAGGTCACAGTGAGTCAGTCAGAAGGGGCTGCAGGCTTTATTCACGCCCCACTACTCACCACGGGGTGAGTGCCCTGGCTCTCCACATACCCAGCAGTTCTGACAGTGTGGCTTATCAGATCCTTCTTGACTGATTAAAGCCAGCTTGTATCAGACCCCAACCAGTCTATTTTCCTAGCATCTCCTAAATACTCAGATGGTGAAGGAAGTCCAAGAAGAAATGTAAGAAATGTTCCCTCCACTGGAGTCAACCATAACCTCATTGGGAAAACAAGACCTACACTGAGCAAGCAGATGTGCATATCTTATTATTAAATATTGTACAGAACTGGAAGTATCAGAGGACTTTAGAGCAAAGAGGTGAGCTGGGCACCACCAGAGTGGGCTTGTGAAAAGGCACAGCTGGGGCTCTAGAGGAGATGCTGAGCATGTAGTTATGTGAGAATAGGGAAGAACGTTCTCAGAGTTTGATCCAAGTGGATTCATATTCTATTGAATTTCGTTGCTTAAGATTGTCATGGTGGAAAAGCACGGGATTGAGGAAATGCGGACCAACAATTGCCTCCCCCAAAACATACACCTAGGTCTGCCCCACCACGGCCTTCCCTCACGGCCAAGAAGCAAGATCAACAATGGGTTTGAAAGTAGTAGTAGAGCTACATGGTGGGGAAAACCAGTTTTATGTGTCATGTCCCAACCACAGCCCAGAGACTTTCGCCTGTATCACACAGCTAGTCAGTCATTGGATGGAAAAGCAAAGGGTGGTACTAACTTTGAGGCTGAAGCCCAGGACATGGCCTCATCCCTGCCCTTACAAATGCCTGGGTAGGTATGAATCCTTCAGAGAGCCTTCACTTCTAGACTACTTAGTCCACAACCAGTTTCTCAGGCACCTCTTGGTCTGGGACATTATCATCTCTTTGGCAGGAATATGGTTCACTCTTAATTTTTCAAATATACCCTGTAAAATACACCAGCTATCTTACTTGTCTGTACCATTTTCTTAGATTGTATTGAGCTCCATCCCATTTGGAAAGCAATCAAAATCCTTAGGGAAAATAGAGAAGCCATGGCATGACCTTTTGAAGACTAAGCCAAGGATAATAGACGCCTCCCAAATATTGGGATTTTTTTCACTCCAGTATTCCCAGAAAAACCAAAGACTTAGAATTCACATTTAAGTAAGCCTTGCACAAAACTAGTTTATTATGGTAGGTACTGATGATCCATCATAGATGTAGTGAACATACTACCTTGTCTTATGATGCCAGTAGGGTGTGATTTAGTTCACAAGTCCTTGCTACCAAATAGATTACTCCTATTTAGACATCATGGGCCACAATTACTGAATTTTCTAAATTAATTCACTAATGCTAGTCTTCATGAATATTGCATGGAGATCCTGGGGAGGGAGGAAAAGAGAAATTCGTATGTATGGTGGGTAAATTTTGCATTCTTTGACATTTAAAATAGTCACAGTATTTATGTCCATAGTATGCTTCACATCAGAGTGCTCTTTGAGGAAAACTCAGACGTGACATTTACTTATTTGTACTCTTAGCTTTCATAGTTTACATGGATGATGCATAATTCATGCCAGAAGTCCTTTGGCTCAATAAAAACTAATTCAGCTTATTCCCTTCCAATGCAACTTCAAACACACATGACAAGATGTGTGGATTCGGGGATAGAGCGTGGATGTGTGTCAGAGCACAGTAAAGCTAGGTTCAATATTTCACTTTGTCTCTTTTGGGAGTCTTTAAATAGAATTTCTCATTATAGGGAGTCTTGATTTATTTTTCTAGAAATAAATCATTATTCATTAGTAAGCAAAGATAGACATTGGCATTGCAGATAAGAGAAAATGAACTAAAGATAGCTTTCCTGTGTATTGAAGTTGCTGTGCTAATCGTAGCATAAAAACATAATCAGTATTCTCTCACTATAATAACAATTCACAACGAAACATGAGGTATGCTTGAACAAGTTTAACACCCAAACGTTTAACAAGTAATGTCAACAAAATGGCAGAAGAGGATTTTTCTGTTCCCTTCAAGCCTGAACCCCCACCTTCATAGCAGTGTTATCCACAATGGCCACGACATGGAAGCCACTGAAGTGTCCATTTACAGATAAACGGATAAAGAAGTTATGGTGCATATGGACAATGGAAGATTCTTCTACCATAAAACATAAGGAAATCCTTCCAGATGCAACCATGTGGGTGAATCTAGAGGACAGGATGCTAAGTGGAATTAGCCAGACAGGGGAAGGCAGATACTATGATCCCACTTATACCTGGAATAAAAAAAAAATTGAACCCCTAGAAACAGAATGGTGGTTACCAGGGACTGGAGGAAGTAGGGAGAGGTTAAGTCAAAGGGAATAAACTTCCTATTGGGATATTCTGGGGATTTAACAGCACATCAGGGTGATAAGAGCAAATTTTAAGTACACAACAGAATTAGCTTAGTTCACACCAAAGAGAAAAATGTAGGTACGTGAGGAGGTGATGCGGGGTAATCAGCAGAGAGTGAACACACCTGCTAACCCCCCCCCCCCCGTACCCTAAGTATGTGCAACTCAGCAGTGCTACCTCAGTGAACTGGCCAAACAAACAAGGTGTTTAACATGGCCATGAGTTCAGAGGACTCCTGGCCCCCTAAGATGCATCAGTGATCTACAGGTGGCATTTCCAGGGAGCGGAGTCGGCCCAGCCCCACGTGCCACAGCAACTGAATTTGTGATATGTGGACATGCAGGTGCTGGAGTTGAGGTCTTTTCTCTCGAGGGAAAAAGGGCTTGGCATCATGGGGGCTATGGCACACCCGTGTCGAGTTCCCCTCCCTTCTCTGATAGAAAATCTGGGTCTCAGAATGAGACCAGAAAAGGGGGATTCAGCAGAAGGCAAGCAAAGCCCACCTGTCTCAGCCTCTTGGGATCTCCTGTCAAGGCCAAGCAGCCCCCTGTTCAGTGCCCTCGGGCTGGACTGGGGCCAGGGCACCTCCAGGAAACCCTAAAACAAAGGACCCTCAGAGTTCTCTACCTTCAAAAAAAAAGGGGGGGGGAAGGAAAAGGAAAAAAGCAAATCCTGTTAGAAAACTAGGCATCCACATGTCTGGGTGGAGCGGAACAGAAGAGAGGAAACTGGGCATCCCGAGCTCCTACCTTCCGACACAGCCACAGTGTAGTCTTGGCCTATTTCCCGCAGCTTCGCTTACATAAAGGGCACTAGGAATAGAATCCCGACTTCTCCTCTCTGAAACTGCACCCTAAGCATTCTGCACACTAGGAGAAGCTTTGAAATTTTGATTCAAGGATTTTTATTTTTCAAAGTAAATACTGTAAAATTATTTCAGAAAAAGCTGCCAAGCAACGAATGAGCAATAGTGTCCCTGATTTTGTCACCCACATTCAGCACCTTTTGTCCACCCAAATATCTTCCTATGGTCCATCCCACAAGCTAATGTTTCTGGAATAGATCTTGGGACACAGGCATGGAGGAGGGGAGAGCTGTACCCCGATGCAGGGCTTGACCCAGGCAGCCTCTAGCAAAGATCCTACCATCATCTGTGACCCAGAAATATTCCCAGCCTTCGAATGAAGGGTGCTACCTTGTTGGAGGGCCAGATTCCCCTCTCCCCAACCATGAGGTCTCCTACTGGATAAATCCAGAACCCCAGGTCAACCATGGATGTGGGCTGGAGTTTCACTCTCAAATCAACAAGCCTGGTCTTTGGTAACTACATCAAAACTAGTTTAAAAGAGACAGTTCCTGCCCTGCAAGCATTGCTCCAAGCCCCTTAGGAAGGTTAACAGTTTTTGCCATTTACAGCAATAAGGAGGCAATTGTTAAAACCATTTTACAAATGGAGAAACAGGCTCAAAAGTCATGTGACCTCGGACCACGCGGTTTGTGAGCAGGAGACAAGACTGAAGCCAAGGCACCTGCTTGGGGGGTTCCTGATTCGGTCTGGTTTGGAGCACAGCATCCTCACCCCATCGCCCCCAGCACTACTGACAGCCCAGCACTTTTCACGTCCATACAGTTGGTTAGGAGGATAAAGCTGCTCTTCTGTGCAAACCCCCTCTAGAAACATTATCTCGTCTATTATGCCATTTCCATATAAGCATTTCCAGGTCCCAGAGCAAGATCTGGTTGGAACCCCACCGCAAACACCAGGCAGCATGCTGCAAAGCCGCGCATGAACCACCTGTGAGATGCACACCTGGAGTAGCAAGACACACACACTGTTGGACAGTGGCCCTTGACCTGGAGAATCACCAGGCAAAGCCTGAAATTCTTCAGAAGCCCCGGCTTCCACCTGCAGAGATTCTCAACTACCTCTGAGTAGAGGTGGACAGGGGGCATATTATAAGTTCCCCTCTGCTCGTGATGGACTCTGGAGTTGAGAACCACGCTGCAAAGAGACATCTGTGCTGAGCTAGCCTGCCTGAGAAAACCACCACCTTGGTTACTGAGCGGAAGAGTCCATGAGAGATTGGAATTTTTTTTATATCCCTCTCTCAAGAAAGCAGCCCTGAATGCCACTGTCAACTCTCCTCCCTCAGGAAGTCAATAGGGAGCCTGTGGACCTTCCCAGAGAGGAAGGGCTGCAGTGTCGGTGTGAGGAGTGGCACACTGTGAAGGAGAGTGGGCACTGGGGCTTCTCCTGAGTTTTTCCTGGCACCTGAGGACCGGGCTCAGGTGGAGCTGGCCACCTGCCCAGGCAGCGGGGCACTGGGCTTGTCAGGAAAGGGAAGGGTGGGCTGTCTGAGTGGACCCTGTGGCCCAGGAAGGGGGCTCCAGGTGCAGCAGCCAAGGTGGACTGAGCACCAGAGGTGACCTCGATTGTGGCGGATGTGCTATGCCAAATGCTTCAGAATCCCACAAGAAGGACATCCTCTCAACTACCCAGGATGTCCTGCCAACCACTGTGGTGGAAAGAGAGAGACTAAGATACATTTAGAAATGGAAATGTGATGTGGTGCACTTGAGGGCATATCAGAACTGGTTTTTACATAATTTTGGACTATTTGAGGAGTGTGATAGGTGACATACCCCTCCCAAAAAAGTGTCCAGTCTCTAAGCCCCACAACTTATAAAGAGCTACATAACAAGGTGTATGGGGGGAGACTTTACAGATATGATTAATGGTCCAGACCCTAAGAAGATGGGAAGAGCATCTGATTATCCATATAGGATGCATCGAATCCCATGAGCTCCTAAAAGCAGAGAATTTTCTCCAGTTGAAGCAGGAGAAAGACAGAAGCCAAATTCAAAGCATGAGGGTAGATGCAGCAGGTCCTCAAGGTTTGAAGATAAATGGACAAGAAACACAGGTACCTGGCAGGCAGCCAGTGGGAAAACAGCGACCAGCCCCACAGAACTGAAGTCTGCCCCTTACCTGAACTAGAGCCAGGAGGGAGATCCCTCCCAAAGCCTCCAGGTAAGAGCTCTGACCACAACACAGAGCCGGCAAGAGCTCCCTGCTGCACTTCTGGCCCACAGAACGGACACCATAAATCAGGATGCTCTAAGTCACTACACTGATGGCAGCAGCAGGAAACCAGAGTGGGGCAGGGGAGGGGACCAAGCTTCACCATAACAACCCATGGCGAGAGGGAAAGGCTGAACCCTCCTACAAAGGCATGTGATAAGCCAGGGAACACTGGACAGTGTTGTTTCAACCCTAAAAGATGTGGATGCTAGAACCACAGAGCTTTCTGGAAAGCATGGAGTTACCCGGAAGAAGCAGGGAGACAGTGGACCACTGATGCTATCAAGCTGATGAGACTCTCAGACAGAAGAGTGATCCATGAGTAGGGTAGGAAACCTCATCATTTCACGGGGTTCTCTTCATTTGTCCAGAATTTAGGAACAGAGGTTCTCCTGAGTTCAACGGCCTCATGCAGCTATTTCTTTGAGAAAAAAAAAAAATTCATTTTCATTGTTTAAATAGGAAGTAAAAAAAAAAATCTACATGACGAACATTTTTACAGTCTAATTTAGTGAAAGTTATATGAAAAATATAGAAAAATCACTTTTCCCTAGTAGTGTGGATCTGAATTCTTTTCTATTTATATGCAAATGTCAGATGCCTGAGCCTATTTTATGTTTCACAATTTTGAAATATTGCCTATTTCATAAACCATACATTAATGAAGTCCTGATAAGATAGTGAGGTCTTTCAGAAAGCAGTTTCAGAAAATGCGTTCCTAAAAATAAAGTTTTCAAATGTACTTCTTTGTTCTGCATAAAGCCACAATGAGCAATTCTTAGATGTAATCTGTTTTCCCCCCCCACATTACATGAGCACGTGCTGATCCTTTCTTAATTAAATGTTAAACTTAAAAATAAACACCAGCCTCACAGAAGCAAATCGAACTAGCTGGATCCTCCAACATCTCCTGCAATGACCTGCAAAGTTCCACCTGTGTAAGGAGCTGCTGTTCAGAAAGTCTTGTCTTACCTTCCTCAGGGTTTCACTTGATTGGGTTTTCACTGTACTGAAGGTCCCCTTAGAAGAGAAGCATATAATACAAATTAGAGAAATTATTTAAATCCACTGAAATTATAAAACACTCTGGTCCATGCAGAAGGATAGTCTAGCAGAAGGTGACTACACAGAGAGCGGTTTGCCTTATTTTTAACCACGCTGCTGGGGGAAAAGCAGCTCAGCCAAATACTGCTACATTTTGGTGCTTTAGGACTGTGGCTGCAGATAACCCTGAGAGAAAATAAGGCTCCAAGCCCCCGCCTGGAGTTGCTCCGAGCTTTTCCGATTGCCAAGGGGGAGGGTGGAGCAGAGAAGAGACCACCTCACTGCAGATGGCACAGGAGCAATCCAGCCTGGCGCCTGCAGCTGTCCAGTGGCCCTCCTGAGTCCTGTGGGGGCTAGTAATGAATGGGCTTCTAGATTTCTCCTCTTAGAGCTGGTTTCTTTGTGGGTTTTTCCTATGTGGGTGATTGTCTATGCTAAGTACCAACCCTTGAGAGGGGACTCCTGGGAGTGGGCAACCAGGCAGCTCATGGGGCTTGTGCTAGCCTGAGTGCAAAACGCCTTCATCAGACACCTGCTTCAATTCACTGTCGATCAATACAAAATCACTTCCCTTGTAAATACACGACGCCTTGTCCTAACAGTTCTTATCGAGTATTACACCTCATTGCGTTCTGCTGCTTTGTGCTTTAAAAGCTGTGTTGCTGAAAAGCTCCCCAGAGGCTGGGAGGGGCTCCTCCTGGCCACTATGGGCAGGACAGGTCATTGCGGCTCCAGCTGTCCCTGCAGGGATGTCAGCAGTCCTTCCATGGGGCTGAGATAGCAGCAGGCGTCTTAGAACAGGGTGGGCAGGAGAGCCAGGGAGAGCCAGAGGATTAAAGCTCCACCTCCTGAGCTGTTTTCCCTGAGGCCTCCCCTGTGGTCACCAGGATGACAGTGAGGGAATGGGGTCTCAGATGCCCCCAGTGCTGGGTGCAGGGATGGCACACTGAGGAGGCGCTTCTGCCCCAGGCCTGGATCCCCAGCCCAGGGGGGACGTCAGACCAAATAGCGATTAAAGATCACGCTTTACTTCTAATGATTTTTGGAACACAGGCGGGCAGCACAGGACTGCTAGCACCAGTGTGTGTTGGTAAGTACGTAAGCACCAGGCCTCAGAGACAGAGCCCAACACTGCTGGGTAATATAGATCTACAATTCTCCTTCCTAGGCTTGTGGGCCAGACCTTTGAAATCCAAGAGTGGTTTGGAATGTAGGAAGGCGTATATGCTCCGTCGTCCTTTGTGTCTGCTGCTGCGAGGTCTGGGGCGTGCCCCGCAGCTCCACCCTTGAGCCTTTCCACAGGAAAACGTGGCCATAGTCACTCCAAGGAGGATGAAGGCCACCAGGAGCCTCCTGTCAGTTCAAATTGGGGATTCCTGTCAAGTTTTGACCCCAAAGCATAAAAAACGTTCCTTCTGGTTTTTAAAAGACCTTGAGATTTTAAGGTAGCAGGTAAGGATTGCAGTGATAATCAAGTACACGTGCCCACTTTACTACCGACTCTCCCCACCAGGCACATAACCGATGGCTGAGCCCTTGCTGTCCTAACAGTGCCGTGGGGACCAGTCTTAGACCTGGGCTGGGGAGGAGCATCCACTCTTGAACATGTGCTGTTTTAACAAGAGAGACAGAGAGAGAGAGAGAGAGGGAGAGAGATTGAGAAGAGAGAGAGAAAGCCCACAAGCCTGGAGGAGGACGGAGAGGAGGGAGAGGAGCAGCAGGTGGTCCGATAAACAGGGGCCCCTGAGCAGCCCAGATGCCCCAACCGGCACCATTGTAAGAGTTCAGTAACCTTAGGGCCCAGATCCCGCTTGTAGGCATTTACTTTGCTGTGTGAAAAAGAATTAAAGACCAACAGCCAAACCAAGAGCATCCTGAAACAAGGGCACATCTAGAAGGGAGACGTTGACTCTCACACTCAAGTGCTGTTGATAGAGCCCAGATGGGGTGAGGCGGCCCAATTTCAGGGAAACTCAGAACACATTGCTGGCTCCCTGCATCAACCCAGACAAGAAATAAAGACCATGGAGCGTCTGCCTGGAGAGTCCCTCACACCTTTGTGCGAGCAAGTTCACTGCTGCCGCCAGAGAATCGGTGCCTCAAACATGACCCTCAGAGAGAAACCGCTACATGGTGGTGCTTCCAAGCCCGGTGCGCCCGAGACTGTGTCCCCCAAGTCTGTAGGAAGCCTTGATGCCCAAGGCTAAGGGATGAGGAGGCAGGCCCTGGGGAGGTATTAGGTCATGAGGGGAGCGCCTCGGGCATGCGGTAGTGCCCCTGTGGGGAGAGCAGCTGTCCTGCAGAGACCCAGCAGGGAAGGAGCTGTCTGCAAGCCAGGCGGGATGGCCTCCCAGGAACCAAATTCTCCGACCCCCAGCCCCGGCCCTGCGAGAAATAAAGGAGTTGAGGGTGTTCTGGTGTAGCCCGGAGCAGACGAGGAGAATGGGTGAGATGTGCAGGTATGAACTAAAGCCCCTGGCAAATGGTACAGTAGGATCTTCGGATAGGATGGCTTGTAGCATATTAGGTATTCTTAAATAACCTTTCGAACCTGTCCAATCACACTGAGCAGATGATCCAGAGGCTCTCCACAGCTTTCAGTATGTGCTTCTGTGGGTTTGTGACGCTGCGACCAGATCTCACAGTAATGCAGAGCAACGGGGTGGTACCCATCCCTGGTGGCACAACACGCCCAACACACAATTCACCATTAGTGACATCAGTGCACTCGCCGGGTTATGCAGCCACCATCCTCCCCATCTAGTTCCAGGATATGCTCATCCCACTACAAGGAAATGTGTACCCATGAAGCAGTGACTCCACATTTCCCCCTCCCCCCTCCCAAGCCCCGAAATCCATGACTCTTCTGTACATTCCGGGTAAGTGGAACCCTCCGCCAGGCACCCTGTTGCTTCTTATTTCACTGAACACGATGTGCCGATACTTCACTTTTTTCAGCTGAGTCCTATTCCACTGTACAGAGAGACCACATTTTGTCTATTCATCTCCTGGTGGGCATTTGAGTTCTTGCTACCATTTGGCTCCTGTGGACAGCGCTGCTCTGAACGTTCACGGATAAATCTGCGCACTGGTTTTCAGTCCTTGGCTGTGTGTCCCCTAGAGTGAAATCATTGGCTCCTATGGTAAGCTCACGTTTACAGTATTGAAGAATCAGCAGAGTAGTTTTTAACTCCTGTAAACGGCTCTCTGTCCTAGACCAGAAAGGGGAAATGAGATGGAGAGCCAGCTGCATGGTACCCACCAAGGCTCCCACTGCGGGGGATACACGTTTGTTCTTCAACGTGTATCAAAATACACGTTTGAGCTGAGCTCTCAGCATCATGCTCCACCTGACATTTCAAGGGCTCATGGCCCAGGACAGCGTAAGCTCCTGCTGGTCCATCTCACTGTAGTTGAAGGAGAAGCTTTGATGGGCAAAAGGCAAAGCCTGCAGAGTGAGCTGGGCAATGAGCCCCTTGGAGTGGGAGTCCACATCTGCCCTTGGGCCACTGAATCCCCAGCACCTGGCATGGTGCCATGAAGGCACCCATGGCCTTCATGGTCTGTAATAGCCACTAGGAGTTCAGGATGCTGCGGGACATGGGGGAGGGTCATCGGCACCCACCAAGGAGTTTGAGAACTATTTCCTGACTATGTATAAGGCAAGAGGGAATTGGCCAAGGAAAAGGAGGTGGCCCTGACGTTCTGAGCAGCAGTGGCAGCAATATGCAAAATTATAGAGGTGAGAAGGATTTCCCCATGTTCAGGGCACAGTAGATACTGGTGGGATATCCTAAAGGTAGTTGATAATTGCAAGACAAGAGGCAGGTGTGATAAAATAGCAACCTGGAAAGCAGGTAGGATAAGCAGCCTCTCCGGATTCAGGAATTGGGGCTCAGAGCTCTGTCCTGCGTGGCAGAAGCCGAACTCGAGGCAGGAGTCGACTTTTACCCCATTGCTCCCGCTGCTTCCTCTGAGCGTCATCACTGCATTACACTTCCTGGCACTGGGAAGATCAGGGTGTTCAGGGAAGCAGGAGATGCAAGCTGAACTGGGACTGTGCCCCTATGAGGAGGATGCCCTTGCATTCCTCTCTCTGCATGGCTTCATGTGGCCACCTGCCTGCCTAGGAGAAATTCAGAGCCCTGGTATATGTCATGGGACTAGTTGGGGTTCTGAGCTCTAACGGCATCCAAGAAGAGAGCTGACCTCCCTGAAGAACAAGACTATCTGCCTGTGACCTGTGGCTCTACTTCATGCTCTTCCTGGTGTCCCGCCTATAGTCTGGCCATACCCCCACCACCATCACAGTAGCTAATTCCTCACCAGAAATATCTCACCATATCTCCTTGGGTTTCTTTTTTTCCAGTTGAACCCTGACTGATACACTAAGCTGAGAACCAATTCATTAAAGTGTCACTGGGGAGCTCACAGACCATCCATCATGGATGCATGGAATGCTAGATGGCCCCCAGGGGCCCCTGCCCTTCTGGCTAGGCAGTCTCATTTGGCATCAGCATCCTCTGCCCAGGGAGCCAGCCCCGCACATGAAAGCACCTGCCATAGGTCCAGCTGGAACTCTCAGCCAGCTGCCTAGAGACCAGGCACACCACCCACCCCCCAGGTTCTCTGTAGCTCTTGCAACCATGGTGACAGAGAGACCCACATGCCCAAGTGTCTGTAGCAATCATGGTCCAGCTGCAACAGGAGGGTGCATGAAGTCCATACAGGGACATCCTTGGAACCCCTGGATTGGGAGCTGGGGGTGGGCATATGTTTGTACTCCTGGTCCTTACAGGACACCTTCTGCATAAACCCACTTTGAGACCTGATGATGTAACTAATCTACTTAATACATAGAAGCAGGCAAAGTGAGGAGACAAGGAATATGTTCCAAAGGAATCAAACCTTTGATAAAGAACTATATGCAATGGAGTTCAGCAATCTATCAGCAGAGTTCAAATAAATGGTCACAAAACTGCTCACTGAATTCAGAATGAACTCAGTGAGAACTTCAACAAAATATAAAGAACCAAAGACCTTGAATATAATCCCTGAAAGCTACACTAGAGGAAATAAATAAGTTAGATGGTGATGAAGAATGAATCAGCCATCCGGAGGACTAGTCATAGAAATCACCCAGGTAGAACGGAAGAAAAAAAAAAAAAAGAAATCAAACGTAGTCACTTAAGGGACCTGTGGGACAACATCAAGTATACCAACATTCACATTACAGGGGTCCTAGAGGGGAAAGAACACCTATTTGAAGAAAAATGGCTGAAAACCTCCTTTACCTAGTAAAGGAAATTCACCCTGTTCATGGCAATGAGTCCCCAATTAGATGAACCAAAAAACATCCACACTGAGACAGTATAAAGTGTCAACAGAGAGAAAATTAAAAGCAGTAAGAGGAAAACTCATTACGCACAAGTGGTGCCCATAAGACTCTCAGTTGATCTTTCTCTGCAGAAACTTTGCTTTCCTGAAAGAGGGGCAGAATATATTCAGAGGGCTGAATGGAATGCCTACAATCAAGAATACTTTACCCAGCAGGTTGTCACTCAGAATTAGAGATAAGGAACCAACAAATGCTAAAGGAGTTCACCACTGGGAAGCTGGTGGAGTAAGAGGACCCTAAGTTCACCTCCTCCCTAGGGGCACAACAAAGCAACACATCAGTCTCAATAAACCCAGAAAATGATCTGAATGCTGGCAGAACAAATCCATAATGAACGAGAGAAGTGGCTACATACAAGAAGGTAGGAAGAGCAAAATCATAGTCTGGGGGAAAAAATGGACCATGGCCATCCATGGTGGGGAGGGAACTGGTGGTCCAGAAAAGGGAGAAAAATCAGACTTTCACACAGAGGAGCCCACAAATGGGGAGGGTGAACTTTGCAATAGTTGCCTCTCAACATACAAGAGGCAATCTCAGAAGTTCTTGCAGCAGGACGGCCCAGGTGGCTCAGTGGTTTAGCGCCACCTTCAGCCCAGGGCGTGATCCTAGAGAGCCAGGATCAAGTCCCACATCAGGCTCCCTGCATGGAGCCTGCTTCTCCCTCTGCCTGTATCTCTGCCTCTCTGTGTGTGTGCCTCTCATAAATAAATAAATAAAATCTTTAAAAAACAAAAAAAGAAGTTCTAACAACCAATGGGACTTAAAGCTCAGATTTAAAAAAAAAAAAATGATGGACTTGGCTCTGGGAGAGCCAGAGGGTGCCAGGAAGCAGAGTCCTTGACCTTAAAGAGATAGTATGACAAACAGCCCATGGAGATACAGCTGACTCCCAAGAAAACACCAGGGACAAAGAGAAAGAGGGGGGGGGCAGAGAGAGAGGGAGAGAGATGCTCATCTCAGAGTGTGATCCAGAGAGGAAGGGATCACAGGGAGGCACCGCTGGAAACCAAGGAGCTGGCAGGCACCATTTCCCTGACCAGCTCCCAGCATAAACAGAGGTCACCTACAGGAACCAGTGGGGGGCATCAACACTGTCTACCTAACTTGCCTACCCCAACCAATGCATCTCTATGCTTCAGCACATCCGTCCTTTCCAATCACACTTGCCTTAGTCCTGGTGCTGTGGGACCCTCCCAAAGAACATGGGCACAAAACCAATACTACATATCCTGAACAGCACATCTTGTATTATCTCAGTTCTGGTGACAGGGGTAGGTCATGGTTTTCAAGCAGACTACCCTTCCTGGGAACCAAATACTGCCAACAAAAGGCAAAGAAAGCCTCTGCAGAAAACTGAAAAAGAAGCCGGGAAGACTAAAGAATGTCAGTGAGACCCTTAACAGAGTAAAACACCAATCAAAGATGATGAATAAATGAAATTAAAAATACACTAGATGGAATAAATAGTGGGCCAGAAGAATGAATTAATGAAACTAGAGGACAGAGTCATGGAAATTAATCAAGCTGAGCAAATGGGAGAAAAAAGAATTATTCCAAGTGAGAATATAGATATAGGGAACTCTAACTCCATGAAGCATAATAACATTTGCATCATAGGGATTCCAGAAAGAGAAGGGAATGGGGGAAGGGGGGCTGGACACAATTTATTTGAAGAAGTAACTGAAAATTGCCCTAATCTGGGGAAGGAAGTCTGGTATCTGGTAATCTAGATCCAGGAGGCACAGAGATATGCCAACAAAATCAACCCAAGGAAGTACATATTGAGACACATAAAAATTAAAGTAGCAAAAAAGTAGTGATAAAGACAAAAAAAATTAAAAGCAGCAGGGGAAAAGAAGGCAGTTACATACAGGGGAAACTCCATAAGGCCATCAGTTGATTTTTCAACAGAACCCTGGCAGGCCAGAAGGGACTGGCTTGATATATTCAAAGTGTTGAAAGAAAAAAACCTGCAGCCAAGAATACTCTATCAAGCAACGCTGTCCTTCAGAATAAGAGAGAGAGTTTCTCAGACAAACACACACTAAAGGAATTCATGACCACCAAACAAGCCCTACAGGAAATGTTAAAGGGAACTCTGAGAATGGAAAGACAAATGACAGTATGAAGGTAGAGAAACAAGCACTAAAAATAAGTGTTTCTGTAGGAAGTAGTCAAGGGAATCCTAAAATAAGAGAATATGAAACCATATACCTAAATGTGTGACCTAAAAGGAAGGAGTAATGACTGGGTTTAAAATTAAGCAACCATCAACTTTATATAGACAGCTATATGCCAATATTCTACACAAACCTAATGGTAACAAGTCAGAGACCAGTAACGTATATGCAAAATAAAAATCAAAGTCACTAACAGCCAGTAAACCATGAAAGAGAATGAGAAGAATCAGAGAAAAACTATAAACCAACCAAAAATAACAAAATGGCAATAAATACATATTGCTAATTACTTTGAATGTAAATAGATTAAATGTTACAATCAAAAGACATAGGGTGACAGAGCAGATACAAAAAACAAGACCCATTTAAATGTGGCATACAGGAGACTCATTTCAGAAATAAAGACACCTGCAGATTGAAAGTTAGTGGAAGGAGAAAATTATAAAAATGGATATCAAAACAAAGAGTAGCGATACTTATATTGGACAAAATAAACTTGAAAACGAAGCCTGTAATGAGACAAATAAGGATACACTATAATAATAAAGGTGACAATCCAACAAGAGGATATAAATGTTGTAAATACTTATGCACCCATTAGGCAAACACCCAAATCCATAAAACAGTTAATAACAAACAAAGGATATAACCAATAGCAATAAAATAATGGTAGGGGACTGTAAGTCTTCACTTCCATCAATGGATAGATCATCCAAACAGTAAAACAAGGAAACAGTGGTTTGGCATGGTACAGTAAGCCAGATGGATGTAGTAGATATACTGAGAACATTCCATCCTTAAACAGAATACACATTCTTTTCACATGCCTATGGAATGTCCTCCGAAATAGAGCACCTATTAGGCCACAAAACAAATCTCAACAAATTCAGATTGGAGTCATTCCGTGCATCTTTTTTGACTACACTATGAAACTAGAAATTGACTGCAAGAAAAAGTCTGGAAAGAGTACAAATACAGGAGGATTTTTTTTTATGATAGTCACACACAGAGAGAGAGAGAGGCAGAGACACAGGCAGAGGGAGAAGCAGACTCCATGCACCAGGAGCCCGACGTGGGACTCAATCCTGGGTCTCCAAGATTGCGCCCTGGGCCAAAGGCAGGCTCTAAACCGCTGCACCACCCAGGGATCCCAATACAGGAGGATTAAATGACATGACACTACATGTAAACAAATGAAAACAAATACACAATGGTCCAAAATCTTTGGGATGGAGCCAAAATAGCAATATAGGCCTACCTTAAGAAGGAATAATCATCTTGTAGAATGTAACCTTTCACCTAAAGGAGCAAGAAGAAACAAAACCCAAAACCAGCCAGAAGGAAGAAAACTATAAAGATCAGAGCAGAAATAAATGATATAGACACTAAAACCTCAAGAGAGCAGTCAATAAAACCAGGAGCTGGTTCTTTGACAACATCAATAAAACTGATAAACCTCTAGACAGTCTCAACAAGAAAGAAGACTCAAAATCACCAATGAAAGAGGAGAAATAACCAAATCACAGAAATACAAGGGATTTTAAGAGAATAACATGAAAAACTATATGCCAACAAATTGGACAACCTAAAGGAAATGGATAAATTCCAAGAAGCATAAACTATCAAAACTTAAGCAGGAATAGAAAATTTGAGCAGGCCAATTATCAGCAATGAAACGGATTCCATAATAAAACCTTCCCAACAGAAGTCTGCAGAGGGGGGCCCTACCACATATTTAAAGAGGAGTAAATATCTATTTTTTCCTCAAACTATTAAGGAAAATAGAATTGGAAGGAAAACTTCAAAATTCATTCTATGAGGCATTAAATGATACCAAGACCAGATAAAGAGATCACTAAGGAAGAAGCCAATCTCTCTGATGACCATGGATGCAAAAATCCTCAAAATACTAGCAAACTGAATCTGACAATACATTAAATAAAAAAAAGCATACACCATGATCAAGTAGGTTTAATCCCAGGATGCAAGTCTGGTTTAATGTTCATAAATAAATGAATGTGATACATCACATCAATTAGAGAAGGGATAAAAACCATATGATCATTTTGATATATACAGAAAAATTATTTGACAAAGTAAAATATCCATGACAAAAAAATCCTCAATAAAGTAGGATTATAGGGAACATTCCTCAACATAATAAAGGCCTTAAATGAAAGTCTCACAGCTAACATCATCCTTAATGGGGAGAAGCCTGAGAACTTTTCCTCTATGGCCAGGTACAAGACAGGGATGTCTACTCTCACCACTGTTATTTAACATTAGTACTGGAAGTCCTAGCCTCAGCAATCAGACAACAGAAAGAAATAAAAGGCATCCAAATTTGAAGTAAAACTTTCAGTATTTGTAGATGACATGATACTATATATAGAAAACCCTAAAGACTCCACCAGAAAAGTACTAGAACTAATTGGATGAATTCTGCAAAGGCACAGGATACAAAATCAATGTACAGAAATCTGTTTCATGCCTCTACACTAAAAATGAAGCAGTATAAAATGAAATTAAGAAAACAATTATTTACAATTGCACCACCACCAACAAAGTATCTAGGTATAAACACAAGCAAAGAGATCAAGAGCTGTACTCTGAAAACTATACAATAGTGATGAAAGAAATAGAGGATAATACAAAGAAATGGAGGATAACACAAAGAAGTGGAAAGACATTCCATGCTCATAGAATGCAAGAGCAACTATCATTAAAATGCCCGTACAACCCAAAGCAATCTATAGATTTAATGCAATCCTCATCAAAATAACAGCTTCTTGTACACAGAATTCTAAAATTTATGTGAAACCACAAAGCCCCCAAATAACCAAAGCAATTTTGAAAGGGAATGAAGCTGGAGGTATCAACTCTAGATTTCAAGAACTACTACAAAGCTGTAATAATCCTAACTGTATAGTACTAGTACAAAAAGACACATAGATCAATGGAACAGAGGAGAAAACCCAGAAATAAACTGACAATTATATTGTCAATTTCAGCAAAGGATAAAATAATATCTAATGGGAAAAAAGTCTCTTCAACAAATGGTGCTGAGAAAATTGGGCAGAAACATGCAAAAGAATGAAACTGGAGGACTTTCTCACATCAGACACAAAAAAATAATCTTAAAATGGATTAAAGACCTAAATGTGAGACTTGAAATCATAAAAACTCTGAAGAGACCACAGGCAATAATTTCTGACTCGGTCATAGCAACTTCTTTCTACATAGATCTCCTGAAGTAAGGGAAGTGAAAACAAAGTAAACTACTGGGACTATATCAAAATAAACTTCTGCACAGCATAGAAAACAATCAAACTAAAAGGCAACCTACTGAACAGGAGAAGATATCTGCAAATGACATATCCAATAAAGAGTATGACAAAATATAGAAAGGACTTATAAAACTCAACACCTAAAAAACAAATAATCTAATTAAAAGTGAGAAGACATGAACAGACATTTCTCCAAAGACATCCAGATGGCTGACACCTCTTTTCATGAAAAGATGCTCAACGTCACTCGTCATCAGGGAAATGCAAATCACAACTATAATGAGATATCACCTCGCATTTGTTAGGATGGCTAAAATTAAGAAACAAATATTTACAAGGATGTGGAGAAAAAGGAACCTTCATGCACAGTTGGTGGGAATGCAAACAGGTGTGGCCACTATGGAAAACAGTATGGAGATGTCTCAAAAAGTTAAAAATTGAACTACCCTACAATCCAGTAATTACACTACTGGGTATTCTGCAAGAAATACAAAAACAGTAATTGAAAGGGATATTTGGACCCCTATGTTTACTGCAGTATTTACAATAGCCAAGATCTTGAAGCAGCCCAAGTGTCCATCAACAGATGAATGGATAAAAATGGATATATGAAATATGTATGTATAATGAAATATGTATACACACATCTACATGCATATATACAATGGAATATTATTCATCCATTAGAAAGAATGAAATCTTGCCATTTACAACAACATGGGTGGATGTAGAAAATATAATGCTAAGCAAAAAGAATAAATAAATAAATAAATAAATAAATAAATAAATTCATTAATTAAAAGAAAGACAAACAGCTGCAGAGAACAAATGGAAGATTAGGTCACCAGGGCGGAAATGGGTAGGGGGATGGGCAAAATAGGTGTTAGGGTTTGAAGCATACACTTTTCATGATGAATACAATAAAAATAAAGGAGTTTAGTGACACTACACCAGCCATGCAAGAAATGCTAAAGGGACTTTTAATGGAAAAATAAAAGTTTGTAACTGGATATCAAGAAAAAGGTAAACATAGTAAAGTTAGTGGATCAACCACCTACATATCTAGCATGAAAGTTACAAGACCAATATAGTAAAGTCATCTAGATCTACAATAATTAGTCAAGGGATATGCAAAATAAGATGTAAAATATGTCAAAAACCGAACAATATGGGAGATAAAAATGTAGTGCTTTTACAGCACATGAACTTAAGGGATTATCAATTTAAAATAGACTGCTATATACATAGGATGTTATAGATGAACTTCATGGTAACCACAAACCTAATCCCTGCAATAAATGTGTACAAAAAATTAAGGAATAAAACTCTAACGCTAAAGTCATTAAATCAGAAGGAAAAGAAGGGAACAGGGATCTACAGAAACCAGGACGTTTTAAAAACAAAGTACCTAACAATTATTTTTTTTTAATTTTTAAAAAATATTTTATTTATTTGACAGAGAGATAGAGCCAGAGAACACAAGAACAGGGAATGGAAGAGGCAGAGGGAAAAGCAGGTTCCCTGACACAGGGCTCAATCCCAGGACCCTGGGATCATGACCTGAACCAAAGGCAGATGCTTAACCGACTGAGCTACCCAGGCACCCCTCAACAATTACCTTAAATATAATGGACTAAATGCTTTAAAAAACACAGGATGGCTGGCTGGATAAAAAAAAAAACCCAGACTCATCTACAGGCTTCCTTCTAAAGACTCACTTCATGTAAAGACAGAAAGTGAAGGAATAGGAAGAAGATATTCCACACAAATGAAAGCCCCCAAAAAGCTGGGGTAGGAATTCTTGTATCAGACAAAATGGACTTTTAAAATAGACCTAACAAAAAAATGAAGGCATTACATAATGATTATGTACCCAACATAGGCTCACTTACGTACATATAAATAGTAACAGAGAGACACTGACAGTAATACAATAGTAGGGAATCTTAACATCCCATTTACAACAACACACAGATAATCCAGACAGCATCTGCAAGAAAACATTGGCCTTGAACAACAGATTAAACCAGATGGACCTTATACACAGAACATTCCATTCCTAAAATGCATAATACCATTCTTCTTAAATGCATTTGGAATATTCTCCAGGATAGATCATATGTTAGGACACAAAACAAGTCTCAAATTTCAGAAGATCCAAATCATATTAGGCATCTTTTCCAACCATAATGGTATGAAACTAGAAATCATTTATGAAATACGAAACCTGGAAAAGACATCCACCCAGAGGCTACACCTGCTACTAAACCACCAATGGGTCAATGAAATGAAGGGGGAAATCAAAAAATAAGATAAAGAAAATGGACACACGATCATCTAAAATCTATGGGATGGAACAAAAGTAGTTCTAAGGGGGCAGTTTATAGCTATACAGACCTACCTTCGGACGTAAGATCTCAAGTAATCTAACATTCTGTTTAAAGGAGCTAGAAAAAGAACCAACAAATCAAAGTACATTAGAAAAAAGGAAGAAATTAAGGTCAAAATTGAGAAGAAATGGAAACTAAAAAAAAAAAAAAAACAATGAAACTAATAGCTGGTTCTTCTAAAAGAAAATGGATAAACCTTTAGCCACACTCATCAAGGAAAAGTAGAGCCCAATGAAGTCAGAAATGAAAGAGCAGCTACTACTGATACTACAGAAACACAAAGAATGAGACTACTATGTATATTTATGTGACAGATTAGAAGTGGATAAACTCCTAAAAACATACAATCTTCAAGACTAAAAGAAGAAACAAAATCTAAGCAAAGTGATTTCTAGTGATACAATTGCATCAGTAATCAAAAAAAACTCCAAAACATCTCGGATCAGATAGATTCACAGGTGAATCCTACCAAGCATTTAGAGAACAGTTAACATGTATTTTTCTCAAACTATTTCAAAATTTAAAAAAACACACACAAAAAACAAAAAGTAAGAGAGGAGCTCATTCTATAGGTCCAGCATTACCCTGATACCAAAACCAGATGTCACCACAAAAATATTACAGGCCAATATCCCTGATTAATATAGATGTAATAGTCTTCAACAAAATGCTAGCAAGCTAAATTCAACAACATTGAAAGACCATACACCGTGATCAAGTGGTATTTATTCCAAGGATGCAAAGATGGTTCAATATCTATAAATCAACATGATACATCACATTGAAAAAAGGATAAAAGCATATAATAATGGCAGAAAAAGTGTTTGAAAAAATTCAACATCCATTTATAACAACTCTTGAAGTCAATATAGAGGAAACATAATAGCAAAATAAAGGCCGTAGATGACCCACAGCTAAAGTTATACTCAAGGGTAAACAGCTGAGAGCTCTTCCTCTAAGATCAGGAACAAGGATGTCCACTCTGCCACTTTCATCCCACATAGTGTTGGATGTGCTAGACCATCAGACAAGAAATAAAAACCATCCAAATTGGAAAGGTAAAACTCTCACAATTTGCAGAGAGCATGATAGTATAATAGAAAACTCTAGGATTGCTAGAACTAAGGAATTACTTCGGTAAATGCACAGGATACAAAATATAGATAAACCTGTTGCATTTCTATGCCCCAATAATGAAATATCAAAAGAAATTAACAATCCGACTCCTAATTGCACTGAAAATAACACCTAGAAATAAATTTAACCCAAAACACTGAAAACAGTAAGACATAGACGAAGACAACTGGAGATGACCCAAATAAATGGAAAGATATTATATGCTTGTGGTTTGGAAGAATATTAAAATATCCACACTACTCAAAGCAATCTAGAGGCAATGTAATCTAAAAACTATCAATGACATTTTCATAGAACAACAAAACCTAAAGGAAAGACCCAAAACTCAAAGTGGATTAAAGACTTTCATATAGGACTGGAAATCATCAAATTCCTAGAGGAAAACATTAGGCAGTAAGCATGGGGACACTGGTCTCAGGGCTAGTTTTTTTATTCTGTCTCCTCAGACAAGAGAAACAAAAGGAAAAACAAACAAATGGGACTCCACCAAACTGAAATTCTTTTGCAAATTGAACGAAACCATCACAAAACGAAAGGCAAGAATGGGAGAAGATATTTTCTAATGATACATCCTATAAGGAATCAGTATCTAAAATATATGAAGAATATACACATATTAGTATCCAAAATATATAAAGAATTCGACAACTCATTATTTTAAAAGTCCAGTTAAAAAAAGCAGAGAGGGGGATCCCTGGGTGGCGCAGCGGTTTGGCGCCTGCCTTTGGCCCAAGGCGCGATCCTGGAGACCCGGGATCGAATCCCACGTCGGGCTCCCGGTGCATGGAGCCTGCTTCTCCCTCTGCCTGTGTCTCTGCCTCTCTCTCTCTCTCTCTGTGACTATCATAAATAAATAAAAATTAAATAAAAAAAAAAAGCAGAGAGGGATGCCTGGGTGGCTCAGCGGTTAAGCATCTGCCTTAGGCTCAGGGTGTGATCCTGGGGTCCCGGGATCGAGTCCCACATCCGGCTTCCCTCAAGGAGCCTGCTTCTCCCTCTGCCTGTGTCTCTGCCTCTCTCTGTGTGTGTCTCTCATGAATAAATAAGTAACATCTTTTAAAAACAAAATGATCAGAGAACCTCAACAGACATTTCTCCAAAGATGACTTACAGATGACTGACGCAGGAAAGGGGATCAATATCCCCTATTGTGAGGAAAAAGTAAATTAAAACCCAGTGAGGTTACTTTACCACTGTCAACAGCATTATCAAGAAGAAATAAAATGGGTCCCTAAAGATGTGGAATAAAGGAAATCCTTGCGCACCAAGTTGGTGGGAATATAAAATGGTGCAGCTAATGGAAAACGAGATGGAGATTCTGGTCAAATTTTAAAAGAGAATTACCATATGATCCGGCAATTATCTTCTGGGTATTTATCAAAAAAATAAAATAAAAAAGATGTATGCACCCATGTGTTTGCTACAGCATTACGTGCAACAGCCAAGGTGTGGAAGCAGCCCAGGCGTCCTTCGGTCGTTGAAGGGATAGAGATGCGTGAACATACACACGTACGTGTGCACGATATTACTCAGCCACGAGAAAGGATGAAATCTTGCCCTTTGTGACAGCACAGATGGATCTAAAGATACTATGTTCAGTGAAAGGAGTCAGAGAAAGAACCGGCCCATAATTTCACGAACCTGTGAAATCTAAAAGCCAACGAAACAAACCCGGAACAAACAGAAACAGAAAACAATCCTTTACCGAGGGCAGGGTGGGCGCTGGGGCGACAGGAAGCCCAGGGGAAGGGGCTCAAGGGAGACTGGGGGGCAGTGTTGGGCCTCACGTAGCTAATACTGGAACTTCCCACGGCGACGGAGGGGAGCCAGGCTCATTGCGATCACCCCTAACACACAAATGTTGAGTCACAATGTTGTACACGGGAAACTATTATCAGGCACCAGCTACATTTTAGTTTTTACGACAACCAGAAAAGAAGAGGAACCGAGCCCCAGCCTTGAGGAAAGGGCCCTGCGAAGACGCCAGGGGGGCCGCGGTGGGGCCAGGCTCCAGGCTGCCCGCAGGAGGCAGGGACGCGGGCGACCGGGCTGTGTCCCCAGCAGTGGCCCCCACTGCCCGGGGAAACAGATGGAAGCAGTGCCCTGGCCCGGGGTGCGGCAACCTGCCACCTCCCGGAGCTGCTTCGGGCGAGGTTCCCCAGCAGCAGGAGTGTCCCTGAGGGACGGAGCAGAGGTCACGGGCTCGGGGCCAGCTACGAGGGAGCAGAGGTGGTGGCCCTCGAGCGTCTGTGGGAAGGACAGTGACTCGTAAGATTCTGCGGGGGAAGAGTCACACAAACGGGGAGGCGCTCAGGCCTCGCCCCAGCCTGTGAAGGGGGGTCCCCTCATCACGTCCTGCCTGCCCTAACCTCAGCGTCACTCACACGGGCAGCCACATCCCCGGGCCAGGAGGGCCCTCCTGCAGGTGCAAAACGTGTGATTGCTGACACCGGTCACGGTAACCCCGTGTCTGCCCCGACTCAGCCATGGAGCGCGGGGTACGGCGCTGGCTGGAGGCTTCTGAGGAACTGTGGGAGCCTCCGTCTTGCTGCCCGACCCTTCCCCACCTGCTCGGGAGCTGCAGGAGGAGGACAGGATGCTGGCGGCGCGCGGCCACTCGCACCCGGAGAGGAAGGTCAGGGGAGCCCCATCGCGGGAACCGCCGACACGACAGCACAGAGCCCCTGAACCCTGGCTCTGCGCCCCTCCAACCCAGGGCAGAAGCCAGGGCTCGAGTACCCTGTGGTGTGAAGGTGCAAATCTGCAACAACGCGGTCTGGCCGCAGGGGACAATGCACTGAACCACTCCCGCGCAGGAACCAGCGGGCCACGCCAGGGTCGCTCAGCAGCCACCAGCTTCCCTCCGTCCTGTCCTCCCCCTGACCCAGGAGCAGAGAAGCCCGTTACGGAGCCCACGGCCACCGCTACCGCCGCGTCTGCTTAACCTGCTCCAGCTGCTCCTCACCAACCGTCTCCAGCCTAAGCTGACCTGAGCCTTCCCCGGTTTGCACTGTGAGCCCCCCCCCACCCCCAACCCCGGCCTTTGGGCCTTTGCCAGACTCGGGAGGCTGACGGACCCCCCCAGGGTAGCAGACTCGGAATAGCACGAGCATCCACTTGGCTGACCTGTGCTTGCACACCTGTACTTCCTGCAGAGACCGTGGGGTGGACACGCCTTCGCTGCACTAGCATATGGGCACACGTGCTGTGGCTCGGGGCCCCCGGTGTCTACTGTCCACCACCTGATCCTTCTGCCAGACAACTCTCGGGAGGGCACGGACTATGGTGGACTGAGTGATTAACGCCCACCTCTCTTCCCTGCTCCCAGGGCCCAGGCAGGCACGGAGCCGACCCTGCTCATCCCCACAGGACGGGCCCCCGATGGAGCCTCTGACAGGGACAATAGTCCACCAATACTCGCCCTCTGTGAAAGGAACACGAGAGCCGAGGTTTGCTTTCCTATTACACATGGAGCCTGGCTCCTAAACTCTGATGTGGGCCACATTGAACCCCAAACCCCACAACCCCCTTCCCAGGGAAGATACTAGATAAGTTACTTCTGAGAACGGAACTTTCAAAACATCAGAAGTCTCTGCATGGATGTCTCCAAACCTCTGATGTTTAACACACAAGTTGCCAGCACAGGCCTCAGCCCGCGCTCACGTTTGATGGATCCTGTGCGTCTGGAGGTGAACACGTGACAAATGCTCAGAGAGAAGGGAACAGGCTGCGGAAGAGCAGCTGCGCTCTGCTGCCCGAGCCAGGCACACGGTCTGCTCCCACAGCCCCAAGTAGTCCCGGCCGGGGTGCACCGAGCAGGTGGGGCCTTCTCCTAAGCTTAGGATCAACAGCCACTCAGGGTGGACCCAGTGGGTGGTCTAAGGCGAGGTCCACAGGCTGGGGGGCATCACGTCAGCTCATCACTCCTGTGATTATGGAGGTGACCTTGGCGGCGGGGCCCTCATCAGGTGGGTGTGGACATCAGACCCTCCTCTGGGAGAAGGAACCCGGTGTCACAGGGCACCCTGTGTACACTGTCCACCCAGCACGGTGAGGACTTCATATCCAATGGGCCCCTGTGGTCCTAATCACGACCGTGTGACAACAGCTCCACACCAGCTCCTGTGGGTGCTTTCCCAGGGAGCTTATGGGAGGCAGAGACCGGTTTGCTGGATGAGCTGCGCTTTAAGGCTGGAGCACATAGAGCGTCACTTGGCCAGGAGAGGTCACCAAACAAAGGACCCCCAGGGCCCAGCCTCAATGTGGACAAGACATTTCGGGAAGGAGAGAGCAAAACTCCCATACGGAGCACCTACTACTGCTCTGCATATAACTGAATTTTCAGAGGTAAGTTGTGTTTTCCCATTGCATGTGTGGGAAAGTGGAGGTTCGTAGGTGTGACGCCCTGACACCCGCGGGTACAAGTGACAAGGGACCTCAGGCCTATCACCTTGCAGCAATGTCCCAGGACCTCAAACCACAGCTAGAGCAATACCCACCAGGCTACACTGAATTCTGGAGTTACTGGGGAGACTTGATTTTTATTTTGATAGGAGGGAGTGTCGAGCTTTCTGCATGAAAAGAATTTGAATAGAAGTGTTTGGAGATGAATTGGGCCTTAGCTTGAAAGGAGCCTGTGCCAGCACAGAGGGAGGGCAGGAAGGACAGAAACAGAGGGAGGAGGACGAGAGGAGTGTGCCAAGGGCAGAGGGCAGGAGAGGACGGGGGGGGGCGGAGAGGACAGCCCACGGGGGCGGTGGAGGGCAAGGGCTGCCACCTGGATGTGGTTCAATGAGGAACAGCTGTGAGAGTAATTGGAGACGGCGTTACCTTAGGCCGAAGGTTTCTAGGTGAAACACGCGTTTCTCCGTTGAGTGGCCTCAGGTTCTCAGAGGCACGCGAAGGATCTCATGGTGCCGCGTCTGCAGGGGCGTCTGAGATGTCCAGGGGCTGTGGGTACGCACACAGCGGGGGCCACACACAATCTCAGCAACCTTGGGATCCGGGTGCCGGGGATGCGCTCGTTCACTGCACTGTGCCCAGCAGCCTGAGGACCTACAGTGCGCAATGGGCGGAAAGTCTTAGAATGAGCGTGTTCAGAGTCATCCTTCCCTTGGCTTTGCTTCTTACCCGGACATTCGCTGCGGCAGAGACGGTGCCCTCGAGAGCCTTCCGGCTTCTTCCCAGGCTGAGGGGACCTGGTTTTGATTCAAAAAGTGCCAAGACCTCAGGGGACGAATCAGAGTTGCTCTGATACTCAGAGCAATACCACTCCCCTTGCCAGACACTCATTTCCCGACCTCCGTGGCAGTGAGGGGACCACGTGACTCGATCCACACCAGGGTCACATAAGGGAAAGTTTGCAGAAGCTTTGCTGTTGCTCAATATTTTACTCTCCATGAAAAGCTGTAAGGGTGAACGAGCTCTCTTCTCTTTGGAACCTCTCATGGGGGAATGTGATTCACGGAGCAGTTGCAGCTATCTTGTGCCCATGAGGAAAGTGCTAGAGAATGCAGAGATGCTTGCCCAGAGTGCTGTCATTGGGGCCCGAACAACCCAGCATCCATCCCCCAGAGTGTGTCGTGTACGAATGAGCTCTCCCGTACAACACCTTGGGCGACGTGCTACTTGAGCTCACCCCCGCCCCCCAATCATAATCGGCTTATCTTCCTAAGATTTCAGGCAAATACATTAAGTTTGTGACTTCTTTGATGTGGTGTCTAAAAGACGAGTGAGAACCCAAATCAGAATCAAGCAGTTCACTGACCAAGTTACCTACAGTAATGGATAAGCCAGAAAACCAGGGGATTTTTTTTGTAAATCAAGTAGTTCAGCAGCAAGTTTATCTGAAGCCTCCACTCCCAGGGAGAAAACAGGCTTGAGGGGCGCCATCGTCCTGTGTCCTTTGAGGGTGGTAGCGAGGGATGCTCTTTGCTGGGCTGCTCCTCCCTCTGGGGACGGGGTTGAGAAGCCCTCACGAAGGTCATTTTGCTCGGTTGTCAGGGTCCCACCCCAGCCCCGCTCTGAGGTGTCTCCAGGACCCACGTGGATTGTGGCAGGGGAGGGAGATCCAGGTCTCAGGAAGTGCATATTCCCAGCAAGAGTCAAATGAATGAGCTCGGTCCTCTGTTCCATGTGCAAAGGCTGCATCCTGAGTGCGCTCTGCAGGGTCTGGGGTGTGACAGTCCAGATCTACCCACAGCCGTCACCCGCCTGCTGGCTGGCTTTGGGCAAGGGGGTTCTCGCTGACCTCCCTGGTGCTCCCAGCACCTGCTCACACCCAGGGTGGGCTCAGAAGAGAGGGAGGATGATGCAGGTAGCCTGCGTCTCGGGGTTGCCTCGGGTCTCCAATACACCATATGATCGGAATGATGCTGAGAGTGGTAGAAACTTGCCACCTAACCAGTATGGGGCCGACAGTATGAGTTTCTAACGGCCACTCCAAGGCGGTGTTAGAATCGTGTCTCCACAACCCACTGGGAATGGCTCAGAGTGGTTGTGGGAACCGGTAGTAGGCTCCTGGGCCCCAGAGAGGGGTCAGACTGTCCCTGACCTGTGCTCACTTTGTGCTGAGATTAGTTGTATGTGTCGTTTGGTGTCAATCTTCACTCTCTCAGTTTTCTTCCCCATATTTAATATTTAAGAAATGTACACCTGGGGCCCCTCGGTGGCTCCGTCATCAGTCAGCATCTGGCTCCTTTTCTTGGTACAGGTCATGATCTCAGGGTCGTGAGATCGAGCCCTTTAGCAGGCTCCCCACTCAGCACAGAGTTGGCTTGAGATTCTCTTGCTCTCTTGCCCTTTTCCCCTCATACTCTTCTCTCTAAGATAGATCAGTCTTAAAATAAATGTACACATGAACGAATGTACAAGAAATTGTGTCTGGGGAGATGTGGTTCCATGATAGAGAGCACGAAAGCCGTCAAATCCATACACAAGTACAGTGACGGGACCTGCAGAAGCCTCCTGAGATGCACATCATACATCAACTGGCCCTTCCCGTGGGCGGGACAAGTTAGATGCTTTAGAATGAAGATGCCACGGTCCCCATCCACCACACATCCCTGAAGTCCCCCATTTCCTTCCTGCTCTGTACACATGGCTCCTCAGAACAAAGACTACGTCCTCCAGCCCCCTTGGCGGCTACACCTGCAGGCAGGTCTTTAGGATCTTGCCCATGGGCTGTGAATAACATACAGGTCTTGCCCTGAATCCTGGGTCCCTCACATCTATGGGAGTCAAGACAATCCGCTGAGAACACGAGGCCGCCAGATACAAGGCCCCTGTGGGTTGACAACATGGTGCAGACACATCTGACCAGGCAAGACCACACACCTGCCCCTGGATCATCAGCAGATAGAGACCTGTATGTCACACCAACCTTCTGTCCCTGTGTTCGGTCCTCACTGATGAGGTAGTGGAGCCAGTCCCCAGAACGTCCGACTCGGCCCTGGCATGCTGTCCTCCACTCCTGAGTCAAGCTAAGGTATTACATTATTCCCACTTGGCTGCTGAGAAAAATAAAGCAGAGTTGATGTCAAGGGTGCAGGATCACACAGCTAGAAACTGTCTCGCTGGTCGTGAGCCCACATCTTCCAGACACAAATGTGAGCTTACAGGCCTCGGTGAAATCGTTTTTGCTGTGCCAGTAGGAATGTGTACAGCACATTTGAGAGGTCATTGCTGTGCTAGAGAAGTATCGAAGCCCCTTTGACTATGTTGACGAGACAGCGCCCACGGGAGTGAGGGAATGTACCCAGGACCTTCATGCTGGACCTGTTGGGACACACAACAGACAAAGAGAGGATGTGTGGACGTGACTTCCCAGCGGAGTGTCAAATGACTTACCATCTACATAGGGCACTGGGCTCCTCCTTAGTGTGGAGCAACCAAGTCCACGAGGCTAGAAACCCGCAGCCGTCTGCACCGCTGTCCCCCCTCCAGGGGGGAAGTGTCCTGTCACTCAGAGCAAATCTGAACATGCTGCGCTGAACTCCAGTGCTGGATTATTTTTTTTTCTTTTTATGCTGCTGGATGGTGACACTGAGCCTCAACGGCTCCTTAAATTTTAAGTAAAAATTTCTATTCTTGATATTTTTGCAGTAACTTCTCAGTCTGTTAATTAACAACTCCACAGAATGTTCCAAGGTTGCATTTGGGCATCTCTCTTTTACAGAAAATCTCCATGAAGCACATACATACCTGATTCCTGAGAGAGGATGCTAAGCTTCGCTCTATGGTTAAAATCAGAGCCAGTATAGCACTTGGTGAACTCTTCTTGATTTCCCAGTAAATTCATTTTGTTCACACAAAGTTGTACGTCAGGCACATACACATACATAATGCCTGGCACAGAACACGTGTGTGAACACCATCCGGCAGCAGTTCATGCGTTACTACCACACCCTTGACCTTGAGTCAGTGAAGAGGGTTCCTCATTTGAATTAAGTCCTCAGTCTCAGGGCAGCAGCCCTCATTTAACTACAGAAGAGGAAAATCAATATTCTCATTACTTTCCCTTTGACTGGGAGTAGAGAGTGGAAGTCGGTGCAGACGGAGAAGCCTGTGATCAGGTGTGTTCCAGTCTGCGCAGTTGAGAGGCGTCCTTGCTGTGGAAAGGACACCGTGTCAACGGCAAAGTCACACCCACTGCACCCAGGGGATTCACACCCATCCCACCCTTAGAATCAGGACAGCTCGGATGCCCATCCTTCCCCCTTGAAAAGGAGTGGATCCACTGTTGGACTCATTCGGTGTGCCAGAGAGGTGCGGGGGCTCCATCTGGTTGAGGGACATTTAGGCGGCAGCTTCCAGAGACTCCTGCACTGGGTCTTTGACCCCAACAACACTTCCTAGTGAGTGTCATACCTCAGGAAAGCAGGATCACATATGACATCTCAGTCATTGTCGAGTTGCATCAAGACGCTCCAGCCTCTTCAAGCAATGGGGGAAAATGAGGTTAAGCCTGAAAGCGGATCCTGTTTGTTTGGGTCTCTTCCTTCCTGGTGGTTTTGGTCTTTATGCCCATGTAATCAGACAAGGGAGCAGTTTTTCCCTTTGGGACCCAAAAGCCCACCAGGTTGCATCATGAATCCACACTGTTTCATGGAGAGGGATACAGAAAGGTCATAACCATCCTTCCATCTGCTGTGCCATCATCTGTTAGTTCCTCGGGATTCACCCCCAAGTGCCTGAGGGTGCAGTGTATAGTGACCCAAGGGGGCCAGTGGAGCCCAGATCCAAACCCCGGATGCTTAGTTATGGGCTCCTACAGCCTAGATAGGATCCATTGTGCAGTCCCACCTCCTGTCCCCTAGGAACACAGAAAGTAAGCAGAGGGAGGAGGTGACCACAGGAGGGTCAAGGGGCAGTGTTGGCGCAGTAGCCTCGATGGAGGACTGAACCAGCTTCAAAATTCAGATTCTAGACTTGTCTGCCTGTGTCCTTGACTACCACCTACTGTTTCTAGAAGAGCTTTCATCCTCCTGATGGCCCTAGAAGACCTGCTAGTACCCGTCTCAGGGGAGCAGAGCAGGGGCTCAGAGAGGCTCATGGGTCCAGGATTGTAAGGCTGATCTCCAGTGTCCCAGGGCCGCACCCCACTGTCTAGTTGCACATTTCTGCTCCCTTAGACATGTCCCTGAGGCTGGAGGATCAACCAGCTTATCCTCCACACACCAGCAGGGGGCCCAGCATGCTGGGGCTGCTCCCAGCATCTTGGTTCTCACCTGAGGTCCCTTGCCTGTCAGAGGGAGCCCACCTTGCTTCAGGCCAAAGGCCGCCTGAAGCGGGCCCCTCTGTCACACCAGCGAGACTTAGAGCCAGTCGATTTAGGGGACTGAACCCCGTGGTACCATCGGTGTCTGAGCATCCCCACAGGAAAGGCAGGAGCAGAGACACTGTGGTCACCGTGTGGCCAGAACAAACCACAGGCGTCTGCTCAGGTGGTCACAGCATATCCCTGCCCTCAGAGCACTCCCATCGCTGTTCTGAGCCTCCATCCTGTCTCAGTGAACTTGGGGGGGCCTTGGGCACCTTATTTCACCCAGGGCTATTCCCTCAGCTTTGACGTTGAGATAACAGCACCCACATGGCAGGTGGTTAGGTGGATTCTAGAAACCCGTATGGAAGGTGTATGCAAGACTGTACAACGGGTGTACTGTTGGGTCATGGTCACGTTGGGGTTCACCCTGCCCTTTCTCAAATGTGTCAGGTTTGAGGCAGTGGGGGTTGGATCCTGGCCATGTAGCAGTTACCTGGCCAAGCAGGTGATGCTGAGACAGCGCCTGTGCTGCTGCCCCAGCTACGTCAGGGCGTGGGGGTTGCTCCCAGTCTCTGTGACACTTCGGCCACTAGCCGTCTGCGCCCGCTAACCTTACATACATTGAAAGCTCCGTTCCCGTTTCCAGAGCCACATGTGGCACGTGGCCTCCATAGTGGATGGTGTGGACAGACACCATGTCCACTGTCACAGGAGGTTCTCTTTGCAGCCCTGGTCTACGTGGCTCGTTCTTCCCCGAGAGGCCCTACCCGCCCAGTGACAGTTTCATGCCTGTTACAGAGGACGAGGGAGTTCATGCTGGGCCCCACATCCCACTGGGGGCTCTGGGGACTCTCAGTATCCGAAGACCAAAGAGAAACTAGGAGAAAATTGGCTACAGTAAAATTCAAACTATTTGAATAAAAGCAGGCAAGAGTCCTTTAAATGAAAACTCTACAAATCAGTGTGCAAAGTGTAAATCATGTACTCTATCACTGATAGAGCTGCTACGTTCTAGGCCTGGAGTATACGCCAGATCATGGTTACAATGAAGATTAATTGAAATATTTTAATATGACAAAGAGGACTACATGTTAATTAGTCTAGTAACTTTATTCTATTTTCCTTTGAAATCACTGTTTTGGATACAGTCCATTACTATCTTTACTACTGTTTGTCAGAATCTTTTAGATGATTACTCCTGTGCATTCAGTAGCAGGAAAAGAAGGAATGTGGGAGAAGCATAACTGGTACAAAATTCCTAAAGTTTGCAGAGACCTTCAAAGACTGTGATTTAATAATTTTTTTTCTATTGAAAAATAGTTCTGGGATTCTGGGGCAGCTCAGCGTTTGAGCATCTGCCTTGGGCTCGGGGCATGATCCCGGTCCGGAGATCGAGTCCCCCATCAGGCTTCCTGTGAGGAGCCTGCTTCTCCCTCTGCCTATGTCTCTGCCCCTCTCTCTGTCTCATGACATGAATAAATAAATAAAATCTTCAAAAAAAAAAAAAAGTTCACCACTCCTGAAAACCTGTCTCCGCCTGCCTTTTGGCAGCGGCTAACAATAGGACTTCATCAATGGGCTCCATGATTTTGTTGGGTTTGGTCAACAAGAAGCCTCGGCTCGGAAAGGGAATTCTGCACACTTATCCCTCTGGATTGCTCTCCAAGAGACCATCAGGCTGGATATGTCTCCCAGGGCTCCCTGCTCCTCTCAAGGGGGCTTCTCTCCCCTCAGGGTCTGATAGAAAGTCAACGGCAAGGAGAGACTGTCTGGAAGGGAGAAGGGCAGCTCCACAGGGACCTGCTTTGGTTCCTGCTCCATCCCTGTGATGCTGTCACACTCCACAGGTTGTAAAGTTAGCTCCCTGATAATACTCCCTCTTCAGAGGCCACCCTGGTAAAACTCCTCTTTGCACACTCGCACGGGGCTGGTTAACCATTCCCTCTGCTCCCAACCACGTTGGGGCTTAGAGACCGCCTGCCTCACGTGCCCAGTACCACCTGGCTGTTTCTACCACCGGGTCCTACACCTGCAATGGTTTAGATCCAGGAAAAGATGTGCATGTCTTCTTTCCCTGCTTCATAAACCCCTGAAACTTGGATTACTTCCTTAGTGTGGGAAAGAGGAGGTGACCTTTCTCAGGGACCCACCAGGACCTAAAGGATCAGGATCTGGTTTTCCTTCCCTTCACCTAGGAAATGTCCTATTTCATTTTCTGTGCAAAAGTCCTTTCAATTACTCAGAGTTAGACTTTCGAAATCCACAAGTCAAGCAGGACCATTGCTTTCATGGGTCTTACTCTGAGTTGAGCATTTGCTCATTTTCTGGCGTAAGTACTCCCCAGATGGCAGATTCCAAGGTACCAGAGGCCCTACTTGCTGATGTAAACCTGTGTCTAGGGAGAACACACAGGCCAGCACCAGTGCACCATGGATGGCTTTCCTCTGACTCCTGACTCCTGGCTCCTGAATGACAAAGTGATGAATTAAGGACCTTGAGGAGCAGGAAGAGGATGGAGTATGTGGACCCTAGGCTCTCCTCCTAAAACACAACTGGATAACTATCCAATCAACCTAAACACCCCAGAAATCTACCTGAAGATTGAAAGAACAAACTCCACAATGGGAGGGAGAGAAGAGGCCACATGGATGAAAGTAGGAGATACACAGAGATGGTTTGGGGGAGAAAAGATTCACAGCTGCTGTGGATGGGAAGGCGCCGTGGTCACAGAGAAGGAGAGGAACACACAGAGGTCATACGGGGACATTTCCCCAAATGGTTTGGAAAATGAGAAGGGCTGAATTTCATGAGTCATTGCAGCCGGCAGGGCTTATGGCCTGGCTTTGTAAAGGTCAGCAGGCTTGGCTGGGTAGAACCTGGAGGGCACCGCTCTGGCTCCTGAGGAGAAGGCAGGACAACCCCCGGGCACAGACAGCATGGAAACCTGCAGAGGGCTCGGGACACACGGTGGGAGATGATTCATTCTTGGCGCGCGTCCTTGAGAGGGAGTGTTTGCAGAGATAGTTCTCTGGGGACCAAGGAGCTGCCTGGTACCATTTCCTCCCTCAGCATAAACACAGAGCCACCTGTGGGAAGTCACTCTGTGCCCTCACCGGCTGCCTAACCTGCTTACATCATGTCCCCCACCTCTGCCCCCTGGGCAAACTGCCCCTCCCAGTCATCTTTGCCTCAGTCCCAGCACAGTGGGCCTCTGTCCCAGAAAACCAGCACAAACCCTGGCCCACATCCCATCCCCTGGCCAGAGACTTTGCAGGGCCTCATTTCAGTGGAGGGATTGACAGATCTCATGTAACAAGCAGACCAGAGCACACCTAGCTAACACTCTCCACATGCAGGCCAGGGACCAAACACTGCCCAGAACAGGCTGGGAGAGCCTTTGCAGACACCAGCCTGAAGGCCAGAGCAGCCAGACGGAACAACAGAGGGCACAGTGCACACACTCGAGATGCTCCCTGAAGCGCCTGGCCTGGGCATGACATGACCTCTTCTTCCAAAGGTCATTAGTCTCAAGAGTGGGAGATGTAACAATCTTTTCCAACACACAGAAGGAGGCAGAGACTTTGACAAAATGTGAAGATAAAGAAATTTATCCCAGATGAAAGCACAATGGAAGACCGTGGCCAGATATCCAAGCAAGACATAAGTAACATGCCTGTGGGAGAATTTAAAGCAACCCCCATAGGTCTACTCAGTGGGCTGGAGAAAAGGCAACCCCAATGAGTCCCTTACCATAGAGATAAGAGTTAAAGAATCAGAGGTGAAGAATGTAATACATGGGATCAGAAACATGCTTAATGCAATGAACATCAGGCTAGAGGAAGCAGAGGAATGAATTAATGATGGGGACAAAGTAATGGAAATAAGCTGAATAAAAGAGAATTATGCAACAAAAGAATAGACTTGGGGAACTCAGAGACTCCATCAAATGTAATATCATTCAATTTAGGAATCCCAGAAAAGCAAGGGGGGCAGGAAAATTTGAGGAAATAGTAGCTGAATACTTTCCTAACCTGGGAAAGGATTCAGACATGTAGATCCAGGAGGCCCAGAAAACTCCCATCAAAATGAACAAAAGCCATTAGAAATGACGAATACTCACCATTTGCTTTGACGTGGATGGAACTAGAGGGTATCATGCTGAGTGTAGTAAGTCAATCGGAGGACAAACATTATATGGTTTCACTCATACAGGGATATAAAAAATCTTGAAAGGGATTATAGGGGAAAGGAAGGGAACTGAGTGGGAAAAATCAGAGAGGGTGACAGGACATGAGAGGCTCCTAACTCTGGGAAATGAACAAGGGGTAGTGGAAGGGGAGGTGGGGGGGGATGCGGTGACTGGGTGACGGGCACTGAGGAGGGCACTTGATGGGATGAGCACTGGGTGTTATACTATATGTTGGCAATCTAACTCCAATAAAAAATATACAAACCTCCCCCAAAAAATTTTAAAAAAAGGAGACCAACATATTATAATTAATTTTGCAAAGTATAGTGATAAAGAAAAAAATTAAAGGAAGTCCTAAACTTACAAGGGAATCTAGCTGGAGAATTTTGAGCAGAAACTTCATAAGCCAGAAGGGAGTGATAAGGTAAATTCAAAGTGCTGAAAGGGAAAAATCTTCATCCAAGAATTCTCTATCCAGCAAGGCTATCATTCATAATAAAAGCAGAAAGTTTCCTTAACAAAAACCAAAGAAGTTTGTGACCACTAAACCAGCCCTGCAAGAAATATGAAAGGGGTCTCTTGAGGTGAATGGAGACACCAAAAGGAACAGTATAAATGCAGGAAACACAATCCTTAAAAATGAATATTTCTGTAAAAAGCAGTAGAGGAACTCACACCCAAAAATTTGTAAAATAGCATATACCTATACAAGGGCAGTTTTCTCTCCATGTTTGAATGCATTAAACTTGAATGACTATCAATGTATATAGCTATTCACAGAAGAGTTTATATACAAACCTAATAGCAACCGTGTATCTAAAAAGCCACTAACAGGCAAGTAGAAAGAAATCCAAATATATTACTAAAAAATATCAGCAAAACATGAAAAATAAGGACCACAGAAAATCTCCAGAAACAACCACAAAACAAGAAGATGGCTGTAAATACATATATATCAATAAGTACTTTGTAAATAGACTAAACATTATAATCAAAAGACATAGGGTATCAAATGAAAATAAAACACTGAGCCTCATTTACATGCTGCCTAGAAAACACCCATTTTAGACCTAAAGACACAGTGATACTACAGGGATGAGAAATACGTATCATGCAAATGGAGGTCAAAAGAAAGCCAGAGTAGCAAAACTTATATTGGAAAAATAAACTTTAAAACAAAGCCTGTAACAAGAGACAAATAAGAACAATAAATAATAAAGGAGACAATCCAGCAAGAATATAGAACAATTATAAATATTTATGCACCCAACATGGGGACCCAAATATGTAAAACAAATTATAAAGGAACTAATTGATGAGAATATAAGAATATAAGGTGACTATAACACCCCCACTTATATCAACAAACAAATTCAACAAGGAGACTGACTTTGACACTGGACCAGATAGACTTAACATATATTCAGAACATTCCATCCCAAGGACGCCTGGGTGAGTCAGTGGCTGACCCTTTGGTCCAGGGCATGATCCTGGAGTCCCGGGATCGAGTCCCACATTTGGCTCCACGCAGGGAGCTTCTCTCTGCTTCTCTCTCTGCCTGTGTTTGTGCCTCTCTCTCTCTCTCTCTCTCTCTCTCTCTCTCTCTCTCTGTCTCTCATGAATAGATAAATAAAATCTGAAAAAAAAGAACATTCCATCCTAAAACGATACATATTCAAGTGTACATGTCAATGATACATCCAAGTCTGGACATTTGCCAGAATAGATCACGTATTAAGTCACAAAACAAGCCTCAGCAAGTACAAAAAACAAAATAAGTCACCCCATGCATCTTTTCTGACCATGAAGCTATGAAACTAGGAGTCAACCACAAGAAAAAAAAAATCCGAAAGATCAAGAATACATGAAAGTTAACACACTACTTAATGGGTCAATCCAGGAAGTTAAAAAAGAAATTTAAAAATACATGGAAAAAATGAAAATGAAAACATAGTGGTCCAAAACTGGGAAGCAGCAAAAGTGGTCCCTAGGACAGAAGTATATATAGCAATACAGGAATTCCTCAAAGAAAGAACCCCAAAGACTCAACCTAACTTTACACCTAAAGGAGCTAGAAAAAGTAATGAATCCTAAAGACAAAAGGAAGGAAATAAAGATTAGAGCAGAAATAAATGATTTGCTAACTAAAAAACAATAGATCAATGAAACCCAGAGCTGGTTGTTTCAAAAGATGAAAATAGATAACAATCTAGCCAGACTCAAAAAAGAGGTCTAAAAATCAGAAAAGATATAGGAGAAATAACTGCCAATACCATAGAAATACAAAGGATTGTAGCATTATGAAAAGTTACATGCCAACAAATTGGGCAACCTAAGAGAAATGGATGAATTTCTAAGAAACATAACCTCCAAATTTTCTATTTCTTCCTGATTCAATTTTGTTTTTTTAAATAATAAATTTATTTTTTATTGGTGTTCAATTTGCCAACATACAGAATAACACCCAGTGCTCATCCCGTCAAGTGCCCCCCTCAGTGCCCGTCACCCATTCACCCCCACCCCCCGCCCTCCTCCCCTTGCACCACCCCTAGTTAGTTTCCCAGAGTTAGGAGTCTTCATGTTCTGTCTCCCTTTCTGATATTTCCCACACATTTCTTCTCCCTTCCCTTGTATTCCCTTTCACTATTATTTATATTCCCCAAATGAATGAGACCATATAATGTTTGTCCTTCTCCGACTGACTTACTTCACTCAGCATCATACCCTCCAGGTCCATCCACATTGAAGCAAATGGTGGGTATTTGTCGTTTCTAATGGCTGAGTAACATCCCATTGTATACATAAACCACATCTTCTTTATCCATCATCTGTCGATGGACACCGAGGCTCCTTCCACAGTTGGGCTATTGTGGACATTGCTGCTAGAAACATTGGGGTGCAGGTGTCCCGGCGTTTCACTGCATCTGTATCTTTGGGGTAAATCCCCAACAGTGCAATTCAATTTTGGAACAGCCCCATTACCAGTAATGAAATTGAACCAGTAATTTTTTTTTAAATGCCCAATAAACAAGTTCAGGACCAAATGCCTTCACAGGTGACTTCTACCAAGTATTTAAGAAGAGTTGAAGAGTTAATACCTATTTTTCTCAGACTCTTCCCCCAAAAAATAGAAAAAAGGAAGACATCTAAATTCATTCTATGAGGCCAGCATTACCCTGATACCAAAATCGGATAAAGACTCCACTAAGAGCGGCAGCCCTGCTGGCTCAGCGGTTTAGCGCCACCTTCAGCCTGATCCTGGAGATCCAGAATTGAATCCCACGTCGGGCTCCCTGCATGGAGCCTGCTTCTCCCTCTGCCTGTGTCTCTGCCTCTCTCTCTCTCTCTCTCTCTCTCTGTCTCAAATAAATAAAATCTTAAAAAAAAAAAGACTCCACTAAGAAAGAGAACTGCAGGTCAGTATCCCTGATGAACATGGATGCAAAAATTCTCAAAAAACTAGCAAACCAAATACAACAATACATTGAAAAAAGTCATTCACCACGATCAAGTGGGATTTATTCCTGGGATGCAAGGGTGGTTGGATATTTGCAAAAGAATCAACATGATACATCAATAAGAGAAAGGGGAAATAAAACACATGATCATTTCAATAGATGTTCAGAAAAAGCATCAAAGTACACCAATTCATGATAAAAATCCTCAACGTGGGTTTAGAGGGAACATACTTCAATGGAATAAAGATCATATATGGAAAAAAAATACAGCTAACATAATCCAAAAGGGAGAAAAACTGAGAACTTTTCCTCTGTCGGGAACACAGCCAGGATGTCCACTGTCACCACTTTTATTCAACCTAGTACTGAATGTCCCAGACATGGCAATCGGACAAAAATAAAAGGAATCAAATATGTAAGGACAAAGTAAAACTCGCCATCTGCCAATGACATTATATTCTATGTAGGAAACCCTAAAGACTCGATCAAAAGAACTGCTAGAACTGGAAAATGAGTTCAGTGAAGTCAGAAGATATAAAATCAATATACAGAAATCTGCTGCATTTCAACACACCAAAAGAAAAAAAAAAAACAGCAGAAGGAGAAATTAAAGAATCAACTCTATTTGCAACTGCACCGAAAACAGTGTCTAGGAATTAACAAATAGGTGAGAGTCCAGTTCCTTGACAATGATAATACACTGATAAAAGAAACGGAAGACAACACAAAGAAATGAAGAGACATTCCATGCTCATGGATTGGAAGAATATTGTTAAAACGTCTATACTACCCAGAGCAATCTACAGATTTAATGCAATCCCTAACAAAATGCCACCAGTGATTTTTCTCAGAACTAGAACAAACAATCCTAAAGTTTTTATAGAACCGCAAAAGACCTTGAATAACCTAAGCTATCATGAAAAAAGAAAGCTGGAGTCATCACATTCTGGACTTCAATTTATATTACAAAGCTGCAGTCATCAACAGTATAGGATTGGCACAAAAATAGACACAGAATGGAACAGAATAGAAAACCCAGAAATGAAACCACTATAGGGTCAATTAATCTTTGGCAAAGAATAATGGAAAATCCAGTAGGAGAAAGTGTTTTCAAGAAATGGTGCCAGAAAAACTGGACAGCACATGCAGAACAATGGAACTGGACACTGTGTCACATGATACAAAAATTACCTCAAAATGGATTAAAGGCCTAGATGTGAGACCTGAAATCATAAAAATGCCAGAAGACAGCACAGGCAGTAATTTCTCTGACATTGGTCATAGAAACTTTTTTCTGGACATGTCTCCTGAGGCAAGAGAAACGAAATTAAAATAAACTTGACAGGATGAGCACTGGGTGTTATTGTATATGGTGGCAAATTGAACACCAATAAAAAATAAATTTATAAAAAAATAAATAAACTATCAGGACTACATCAAAAACAAACAAACAAACAGAAAACCCACTTCTGCACAGTAAAGGAAATAATAAAAAAAATAAAGTTAACCTATGGAACAGGAGAATATATTTGCAAATGACATATGTGATAAAGGGTTAATACCCACACTATATAAAGAACTTATAAAGCATCAAAAAGGGAGTAGTTGAGTTAAATTGGCAGAAGACATGAATAGACAATTTTCTAAGGAGTTACAGATGGCCAACAGACACATGAAAAGATGCTCAACATCACTCATCAACAGGTAAATACAAATCAAAGTCACGATGAGCTGTCACCTCACACCTGTCAGGATGGCTGTAATCAACAACATAGGGAACAAAAGGTGTTGGTGAGGATTCCAAGAAAGGGAAACCCTCTTGCTCTGTTGGTGGGAATCCAAACTGGTGCAGCCACTCTGGGAAACACTAGGGAGTTTCCTCAGAAAGTTAAGAAGAACTACCTATAATCTAACAATCTCACTACTAAGTGTTTACCCAAAGAATACAAGAATACTAACCCAAAGACATGCAGGCACCCTAACGTTTATAGTAATGTCACATACAATAGCTAAATAATGAAAATAGCCCAAGTGTCCACTGACTGATGAAGATGTGTGTATACAAACACAGATTCCTCAGCCATAAAAAGAAGTGGAACACTGCCGATAACAACATGGGTAGATACAGAAAGTATAAAGCCAAGCAAAAGTAAATAAATAAATACCCTTAGATTACACTCATGTGGAATTTAATGAAGCAAATGAGCAAAGGGGAAGAAGAGGCAAGGCAAGAATAGACCATTAACGATACAGAACTGATGGTTACCAGAGGAGAGGAGGGAGGGGGGTGGTGAGATAGGTGACCGGGACTCAGGGGCACATTTGTCATGAGGAAAACCAGGTAATGCATGGAAGTGTCACATCACTGCATTCTACACTTGGAACTAATATGACACTGTATGTTACGAGTTTAGTACAAACTTTAATAATGATATTTAAAATAATTCTCTTAAATAAAGGACCATGACATGGGTTGGGGGTATGGGGAGTAAGAGAAAAATCTGTTGGCATTTCAAAATACCATTTCACCACAACTACAGGTTCACCTTCTGGTGACTTCAGAGGCTGGGGATTCCTGGCTTTGGGACACCTGACCCTACTACTTTAGGGAGACACACGCAGGTCACCTCCCCACCATATAGGAACCCTGTCCTTACAGCAGATTTCACCACTCCGGGAAGAAGAGGGCAGAGGAGAGACGCAGCAGACATGGAACATGCTGGAATTCGCCAGGTACAGACCCTCCAGAACATGTCACCACTCTCACAAGTCCCCTGGCAGAGGCAGGAAGAAGTCCTCTGCAGATGAAGGGGAACCACTTCGAGCCAGACTGAGAGTGAGCCCCAGGTCTGAGCCCCAGGCTCTGCCCACACCCAGCCCACTCCACAACCACAGGGCCCCACGTGTCTTTGACAAACGGCTTCCCATCCTGCTTCGAGAGCTATAGGACTCCCGTGCTCCTTTCTGTTTTGTCCCTTTGTAGCTCATTAAGGGGTTTCCTTAAGTAAAGCGAGAGCAGTCTTACTGCTTACGTTGACTAAAATTACACAAACTTTAAAAATTGGAAGAAACGACTACTTTACCACAAGTTATATGCCATGTTCAATGTAGATTTAAGGCCTGGACAATCATTTTTCAGATTATCAGAAATTCACTATTCAAACTTTATGTTAGACCGTAACAGTTAATCTTACACCCAAACATTATGGGGTAGAAATACATTTCCTTAGAAATGCTCCGTTGGTCACGTTTCCCCCAATAGCGACCTCCCCGTAACGTGCCAACTTTAGCTCAGAGCCCCACGACGGGCCTCCAGTATCTCTCGCCCTGGAAAGCTGGAAAGGCGGGAGGCAGCAGCATCCTCGCAGAGTCGTTATTCCACAGGAACTCAGAGCAAACCAGCTAGCGCTCTTGCAGGCAAATACACGATGCAGGTCAGTAGTCCCAAAGGCATCGAGAACAGTGTCCTGAGACAGAGCAGACACTGAGGCTGACCAAATGTGGTTATGTGTGGCTTTCCCAAGGTAGCTTCTCTGCAGGTCAGGAAGCAGAACTAAGTGAGAGGGTGCTACTAGGCAAGAGCCAGGTGCTGGAGACAACTCCCCAAACAGCTGTGACCCCACCAGGATGAAGAGACCCAGATGCTGGAGCAACTTGAAGCATCCCTCTTCCCCTGGGCTCTTGGGAGTCGGATTTCAACTTCAGCATCTGGATTCTGGTCCATTTTGTTGGCCGGGCCCCTTGCTTCCGTTCATTCTTCTGAGACCTAGGGCGTGTGGCGTGGTTCCCAGACCATTCGCATGAACGTCTTCCTCTGTTTCTATAGTCTATGTGGCTCAGGGCTTACCAGCCTCCAAAATTCACCAGGAAAGCTCATCAAGTTTGCCAGGTCCTGCACCCACCTCAAGAGGTTCTCATTCAGAAGGTTCATAGTAGGGTGCCAGAGAGTGCACCCAGGAAGACTCTGATGCAGGTCATTTGGGAGTCACCACCCACAAGCCGGGAGTCCAAACCACTCATCTAGTATTCCAGAACTGGGTTTTCCATGCACTGTCTGGTTCCAACTCCTCCCTTCCCCTCCCAGAACACAGTTCTTCCTCCCAGCTCACAAAGTCGATGTCTATTGAGTACTTTCCATTTGCCGAGCATGACCTTAGACTCTTACCTCATTTAGCTAGAACAATCCTCTGAAGCACACGCTGTTTTTCTTTTTCCTGAATAAAGTAAAGCTTGCAGGTCCAGCCACTGGCCCAGCTCCCCAACAAGCCAGCAGGTTGGGTGATGCAAACCAGGCCTGTCTAAAATCAGAATCCCAATGTCATCCATGCCTCCAAGTTGTCTTATCCATGCTGCTAGACTGCCTGTCCCCGTCGCCATGCCCCATCTTGGTGGCTTGGAAAAGATCCGTGTATTTATCTAAAGAGTCAGGAAATATGGCCAAGCTCCTGCCCATCTCTGAAATTCCAAGATGCTGAGCACATGGTATCTCCCCACCTCAAAACCCTTCAGTTACTGGATTCAACACACCCAACTCTGTTCAAAGGAATCATTTTTTAGAGTTTACAGTTAGTAGGGCCTTTCCCAAGCACAAAGGCTCACACAAAAAGAAAAAGTCAAATTGCCGGCCTTTGTACAGCCAGTAGCTGTCTACCAGAAAGGCCAGACCCAGTACTGTCGCCTACCAGGGCCCTGCTGTGAGCTTCTGTGGTGGGGACATACCAAGGCAGGAGCACAGGAGCGGTGGACAGGACCCAGGGATCAGGGAAGGATTTGTTCCAAGGATGTTTCTAAATGTGTAGACTTGATACTTATGCAAATAAAGTATTGAATGCTTCCCATGCACCCTTCCTGCATTATGTCATTAACCCCACAGCAGCCCTATGATGAGGTGCTCCAGCATCCCCCTTTGTCAGATGAGAGCTTAAGCCTATGAAGGGTTCAGTAACTCAGATCACTCAGCCCGCAGGAGGGCAGCTTGGATTCCACCACAGGCAGTGACTCGGGAGCACTGGTGTTGAACTGTCAGCATAAAAAGACTGTGAGGCTCCCGAGCTTTTAGGAAGCCACTGGTGGTTCTATGAGGCTATGAACAGAAGGGGCAGAGAAGAGGACACAGATAGGGGGGGCACAGGCTGGAAGTCAGGGCTTGTCTATGTGAGTAAAACCAGAAGCCTGTCCTAATTCTTGACCAGAAAGAAGCACATGAGCAGATCTCACTATTGAGACCTCACTCTGTCCTATCATGAGCCAACGATGTAAAAGGAATGGAGGCAAAATTGAGGTTGGTTTTGAAACCTTCCCATCACTGAGGAATTAAGGGCAAAGAATGAGGTGTTAGAAGCTGAAGGACAGTGTTCTATGGTCAACTGGCTGTGGGATCCACCAAGAGATGCTGGCTATTTGTTTGAAGCCTAGAATGTTGGGACCAAGCATCTTGGAACAGGTGTGAAGGAAGCTCCATCTCCATCAGAAGAAGACATCTGAGAGGAGCAGGAATGTTCGATGGTCTGAAAGGAAGATGTGGGTCCCAGGGGAGTGGGTTCCTCCCATGCAGGTTACTCACCAGCTCTGATTCCACTTCCTGCATAACGTCTGGGCAGAGCACCCCAGCCTGTAAGGGCTCGCCCCTTCACTGGTCTCTGGACCTGGTACATACACAGTGGTTCTTCTGGATCACTGTGCATCTCCCTGTTTCATGCATTGCCTTATGCTATGGTTTCATCGAGACCAGTGACGCTGTTCTGTGCCCCATGTGGCTACACTGCATCACACACACTCCCTTGTCCTCCTAGTTAGTAGACCCAAGAGAAGAATCTCTGATCTGAGAATCTGATCTCACCAGGGGCACATCACGGGAGGAGTACAGATGGGTCAGCGTATTTATGCACCACTTCTGCCTCAGATGCTATGCTTTGGCATGTTCTGTGTGCCTCCAGACAAGTCCATGGAGATGTCCTTCCCAGGCCTGTGCCTCCCCCATGGACACTTGTGCCCATCCCATCCCCCACTTGTCTCTTTCAGCCTCGGGGAAGTAAGGACTTCCACACTGCAAGCCCTGGGTGATCCCCTCAAGCCTTCCCACACCACTGCCATCATTTGACAACTTACAATCTCTCTACGCGGTCACCTAGTTCCTCCTGAGACCCTGACTGGTACAGATTGGTTTTATTTTCTTCAGTCTTTTCCAGGACCACTCAGTATCTATGACATCTCTCTCACCTGAGCCTGGAGGCCAGACTTTAATGAATGGCCCTTTGTCACATAGCATCTCCCTTTGAGGAGGGGACCACACAGTGGAGTAAGGAGAACCATTCCCCACTGACAGGAGGACAACCTTCTCTGGGGAGACAAGCCACGTCACCATCACATGGTCCCTGAGCTAAAACATGCACCTCCTCCCTCCTCCAAACAGTCACATATCTTTAAAAATCAACACAGGTGTCTTACAAAGGGTGAAGAGTGACCTCAGGTGTAAGGGAATAATTGGAATGAGGACAAACTCCCTAAGCCTTGCTGTGAGACACTTCTGGGCAGTTGGAAGGTCCCCGTAGAGGAATCCCTTCCAGACAATCTGTGCAAGGAGCCCCCTGTTGTGTGGGTATAGGGAACCAGTGGGGTCTGCTCTGGGCCGCTCAGGATACTGCTGGAATAGATGGCAGGGAGTCCCCGAGAATCACCACCCCCCTCCAGCTCCCAAGAATACGTCTCCTCTCACAGACCAACTTTCCTTTCAAAGACCTTTTTAGGGAAGCAGCAGGAGAGCCCAATATGCCAGCAGGCTCCATGTCCACGTGGGCTGGCATTGCTTGGCATCACATGATTCAGGATGGAAATTCAGCCTCTTTTGCTGGTTTCCATGAGAAAATTAATCTACATGCTAGGTCTTTTTGGGTAGACCTCATTGCTAATTTGGTGGATCATAGGGCCTGCTCACATCACTCTACATAAAGGCCTTACCACTACTTGCTTCCTCCTCACCAGCCCCCTCTGCCAGATTCCCTGCACCTATTTTTCACAATGCCGAGGGGCAGCACAGGTCAGTGGCCACTCGAACTGATCACCAGGTATTTCCAGTCTCCACCTCCAAGGTAATCCCTGCCCTCTGTGGTGGGGTTAGTAGGGGTCAGGAAACTTCTGTGCATTGGGACTGTAAGGGAGAGATGCTCTATCTGTGGTGCAAATCCCATCTGTTTAAGACTCTCTGGATGAGGGCTCCCTCTGCTGTGACTGGTTGGTCAGTGGGAGACAAGGATGGACATACACTATCCCATAACTGAGCTACAAGCTGATGTAGGGAAAACATGGGGAAACCATAAGCTCACTAAAATATTCCTGCCATTTTGGACAATAGGAGCTTAAAATCAACATTGTATTTTTAAAAAATAAAGGTGGCTTTTTTCCCTACCATTGACTCAGTGTGCTGAGTGTCATACATATTACAGAGGAATTCCAGGGCAGTCATTAACTACATTTCCCCATCTTATTACATATACTCCAACTAACTCCTGGCTCATGGCAGCAGAAGGTACAACAAAGTCAGGTCTTTATCACCAGAGGGGTAAATCACTGCTTCCTTCTCGTGACATGTAAAAACTATTTCCACTGTACATTTGCTGAAGCACCAGCTCATTCAGGAATAGTCTGTAGCTTGACAGTGTTTGCTGAATGCTGCTCCTAATGCATGTGCAGAACATATGGGGAGAACGTGGTCTCGGCACTGTGCACCCATTGTCGCCCTTAATCCTCCTGAACCTGTAAGGTAGATATCTTGGCTACTCCAAACAAAACAAACATTTTCCTGCTCTAAGAGTCCGTCCATGGAGAAAGTGGTGAGACTGTGATCACAGTTATAGAAGTGTTAGTAATCTTGAAAGTAAAGAGGAAGGCAGAAAGTGAGAGGTAGGAGGTGGTCCAAGTGAGGATGGAATGGAAGGAGCAGCTGGAATACCTGAATCTTCTGGAATTCAAGTCACTGACTGGAGTTCACAAAACAATTCAAATTACAGAGTGCAGAAGGAGCAGCCAGGAGACCTCCTTACTGCTAACCTTTTGGAGCTGGAAGGAGAAGCAGCAGGTGAATGGGAAAAATTCCCTTTCACAGATGAGTAAATGTCATCTAAAGCTGACAAGTACAGAAATATGCTTATTATACTGTTATAATATTCTGGAGGAAAGTGGCATAAAATCAAGTCTTTGAAGCTTAAGAGGATGGTTCAGCAGTGTGGGTGAAGGGGCTGGGTGGAACAGGGTCTTCTGAATTTCATCACAGGCTTCTCTGAATGACTTAATTAGCACCATATGCAAGTGTTACAAGAGGACAAATATTGATTTGTTCAGGACCACACAAATTAAAAGGATTAAGTGTTTTTGGAAGCTGAAAGCTTTTTCACATCCCTAAAACGTGAAGTATGAAATATTGATACATAACCTACAGTCCAATAACTATCCTGGGAGAAAACTCACCCCAACTGTATTTTCATTCAGACACCACAAGATTTAGCATCCTTGTACAGTTGTAAATATCTATGCACCCAACACAGGGCACCACAATATCTAAAGTGAATATTAACAGATGTAAAGGGAGTGACAGTAATACAATAGTAGGGGCACTTTAATACCCCACTTACATCAATGGATAGATCATTTATGTAAAAAAAAATCAGTAAATCAAGGTCTTTAACAACACATTAGATCAAGTGGACTTAACATATATACATTCCATCCAGAACCAGAAGGCCTCTTATGTACATGGAACATTTTTTAGGACAGATCATGTTAGGCTACAAAACAAGTCTCAAACCGAAGACCCAAACCACATCAAACATCTTCCCTAGCACAATGGTATGAAACTAGAAATTGCACACACACACACACACACACACACACGCACGCACACGGAGGCTAAGCATGCTACTAAACAAATGGGTTGTAGAAATCCAAAAGGAAATGCATGGAAATGAAATATTAAAAATACAAAGGAAAATCTTAAAAAATGGTCCAAAACCTGACACAGTGAAATCTGTTCTAAGAGGGGCAGAAACAGCAAAGCAGGCCTATTCCATACAAAAATTTCAAAGAATCTAACGTTACACCTATAAGAACTAGAAAACAAAGCACAAAGCTTGTAGAAATAAAGATCAGAGCAGAAATGATAAAGACTAAAAGTAGGAAACATCAAGGAAAGCAAGAGCTGGTTCTTTGGAAATACAATTGATAAACCTTAGCCAGTCACTAAAGAGGACCCAGATAAAAATCCAAAAACAGACACCACAGATATAAAGAAGATTGTAAGAGATTGTCCAATTTGTTGTATAAATTGTCATAACCTAGAAGAAATGGAGAAATTCCTAGCAACGTATCTTCCAAAACTCAATCAGGAAGAAACAAAATCTGAACAGACCAATTACAAGTAACAAAGTTGGTTCAGTATTTTAAAAACTCCCAAACCAAAATCCAGGACCACATGGATTCACAAATGAATTCTACCAATCATTTAAAGAAGAGTTATAACCTATTCAAAGCAATTGAAAAGGAGCACTTTCAAATGCATTCTATGAGGCCAGCATTATCCTGATACTAAAACCAGAGATGCTAGAAAACCAACCCACCCATAGGCCGATATATCTAATGAACAGATACAAAAATACTCAAGAGAATGTTAGCAAACTGCAGTTAGCAATACATTAGCATTAGTCAGGACAAAGTGGGATTTATTCCAGAGATGTGAGGATGGACTATTTGCAAGACATAATATCCATTAACAAAATGAAGAATTAAAAATTATGATCACGACATGCAGAAAAAGCATTTCATAAATTCAACATCTGTTCATGATAAAAACTTGCAACAAAATGGGTTAAGGGGAAACATACCTCAACATTATAAAGGCCACATGTGACAACCCCACAGCTATCATCATACTCCGTGGTAGAAACACAGCTTTTTTTTCTGAGATCAGGAACAGAACAAGGACATCTACTTCACACTGTTATTTAGCATAAAACTAGAATTCCCAGCCATAGCAGTCATATAAGAAATAAGGGCATCCAAATAATTGGTACAAAAGTTCAACTGTTACATACAGTGACATGATACTATACATAGAAAACTAAACTCCACCAAAAACAAACAAACAAAAAGACAAAAACTATTGGACTAGATTAATTCACTACTCTTAGTGGCTTCAAAATATACAGACATCAGTTCTGTTTCTATATCCTAATAATGAAATATAATTCAATCATTTTAAATTGACAAAAGATACCTAGAAAAACAAGCATAACTATGGGGTAAAAGACCTGTACAGAGAATTCACTGAAGAAATTAAATATGACACAAATGGAAATATGTTCCATGAAAATAGGCTAGATGAGTACTGTTTAAATATCCATAATACCTAAAGCATGCCTTTCTAATGCCATTTTCCACAAATTAGAACACAAACTTTTATGGAACCGCTAAAAGATCTCAAATCATCAAAGTAACCTTATGAAGAGCAAAGCTTGAGTTACCACAATCCCAGATTACCATACAGTACACGAAGCTGTGGTCATCAAAATAGTATGGTGGTAGGACAAAAATAGACAAACCAATACTACAGAGAGTCCAGAAAATAACCCACCAAGGAGGCAAGAATACTCAGTGGAGAAAAGATGATCTCTTCAACAAATGTTGCTAACAGGATGCCTGGGTGGCTTGGCAGTTGTGCGTCGGCCTTTGGCTTGGGGCAGGATCCTGGGTCCCGGGATAGGGTTCCGTGTTGGGCTCCCTGCAGGGAGTCTGCTTCTCCCTCTGTCTGTCTCTGCCTCTCTCTCTATGTTTCTCATGAATGGATAAATAAAATGTTTAAAAAAAAAACCACACACACACAAATGTTGCTGGGAAAACTGGACAGCTATATGTGGGGGAAAAAAAACACGTTCTTACCAACTCAAAATGGATTGAATTCCTAAATCCACAGAACTCCTAGGAAACAGGCAATAAGCTCTGACATCAATCTTAGCAACATTTTTCTAGATATGTCTCCTTGGGCAAGAGAGACAAAAGTAAGAATAATCTGTCAAGACTACACGAAAACAAATGAAGGAAACCAATAAAAAGAACCTACTGGATGGGAAAAGATATCTGCAAATGACATATTTGACAAGGGGCTAATATCCAAAATATATGGAGAACTTGTACAACACCAAAAAATCTGATTAGGAAATGAGCAGGAACAGGGATGGACATTTCTCCAAAGATGACCTATAGATGGTCAGACATATAAAAAGGTGCTCAACCTCACTGATCAGGGAAATGCAAATTAAGGCCATAACAAGAGATCACCTTACACCAGTCAATGGCTCAGGTCAAACAGACAAGAAGTCTTGGTGAGTATGTGGAGAAATAGGAACACTCATGCACTGTTGTTGGGAATATAAGTTGGTGCAGCCACTGTGGAAAACAGCATGGAGGTTCATGAGAAAAATGCCAAATGATCCAGTAATTCCATTACTGGGTATTTTCCCAAAGAAAACAAAAATACTAATTCAGAAAGATAGGCACCCGTGTGTTTATTGCAGCATTTATGCGAAGATATGGAAGCAACCCAAGTGTCCATGGATAGATGAAAGGATAAAGATGCAGTATATAAAATAGAATATTACTCAGCCATAAAAATGAATGAGATTTTCCATCTGAAACTACAGTGATGAATCTAGAGGGTCAATATGCTGAGTGAAAGAAATCAAAGAATAATGATCTAAAGAATAAAAACAAGGACTTCCAGGGACGATGGTGGAATAGTAGGACCCTAGGCTCCCGTCATTCCCAGGCACGCAACTAGATAATGCTCACATCAGTGTGAATACTCCAGAAAGGGACCTGGAGAGTGGAAGAATAAACTCCACAGCAAAATGTAGAGAAGAGGCCGCATGGAAGAGGATAGGCAGAGTGGAGACGCTGATGGGAACGAGGAGGACTCACAGCGCTGTCCATGGGAGAGATGCTGTGGATACAGAGGGGAGAGCAACAGACTCCCACACCAGGGAGCCTGCATAGTGAAGATGGAGGCCTTAACACGGACATCGAAATCCAGAGAGGAAGAATGTCAGGAGTTCTTACAACCAGCGGGAGCTAAACCACTGAATTTTAAGAACTCAAAGGGGTTCAGCTCTGGGAGAGCAGGTGGGTAAGGAAATTGGCTCCTTGCTTTTGAAGACACAGTACAATGGCCCATGTAGAGCATAGAAGCAGCAGTTTGAAAGGTGCCTGAGGCACATGGGAGGTTCTTCACTAATCTCAGAGCATGTCCTGGATGGACAGAAATTGCTGGGTAACACCTCCAGGAGCAAAGGAACTGGCAGGTGCCATTTCCTTTCCTTTCCCACCAGGATCAACACAGGGCCACTTGCAGGACTCCCTTCCTAACTTGCTAGCACTGCATGACTCCCACCTCAGTCTGGGGGTGCAGGACACCTCCCACAGTGGCCAGGAAGGGAGGATGCACAGAGCTTGCTAGACACATTCCAAAGTGACTCTTGCCCCAGAAAGAGGGAAAGGAAACCACACACACCCTCAGAGGCCCCCAAAATGGGCTGGAGGCAGACAACTAGTCTGACTGCAGGCCTTCCCCACCAAGCTTCTCAGGAGACACCACAGGTAAAGCACCCTATAGTTTGGTGCTACTGCATCTCTGTTAAATGCCTGGTCTGACTCAACTGAAGCCCAAGGTGTCCCCAGGCAGGCTCATGAACACCATAGGGACTAAACCATGCCCACAGCCGGCAAAGAACCAATGCAGAGGACTGTATTGGGGAAAAAAAGTGTCCAGGACATGACAGCGAACATAAGCAACACACACGGACTCCCTGAAGCACCAGGTTCTAGGGAACAGGGGACACTGAACTGCAGGACCTTTCCTTCATAAGGCCTCCACTTTCAAGAGCAGCAGAAGTACCTGACTTTCCTAACACATGGGAACAGAATTAGAATGAGGAGACAGAGGACTTTCCCAAATGAAAACCAAGATGATAAATGAGGAGCTAGCAAAAAAAAAAAAAAAAACAAACAAACAAACAGAAAACCCACTTCTGCACAGTAAAGGAAATAATAAAAAAAATAAAGTTAACCTATGGAACAGGAGAATATATTTGCAAATGACATATGTGATAAAGGGTTAATACCCACACTATATAAAGAACTTATAAAGCATCAAAAAGGGAGTAGTTGAGTTAAATTGGCAGAAGACATGAATAGACAATTTTCTAAGGAGTTACAGATGGCCAACAGACACATGAAAAGATGCTCAACATCACTCATCAACAGGTAAATACAAATCAAAGTCACGATGAGCTGTCACCTCACACCTGTCAGGATGGCTGTAATCAACAACATAGGGAACAAAAGGTGTTGGTGAGGATTCCAAGAAAGGGAAACCCTCTTGCTCTGTTGGTGGGAATCCAAACTGGTGCAGCCACTCTGGGAAACACTAGGGAGTTTCCTCAGAAAGTTAAGAAGAACTACCTATAATCTAACAATCTCACTACTAAGTGTTTACCCAAAGAATACAAGAATACTAACCCAAAGACATGCAGGCACCCTAACGTTTATAGTAATGTCACATACAATAGCTAAATAATGAAAATAGCCCAAGTGTCCACTGACTGATGAAGATGTGTGTATACAAACACAGATTCCTCAGCCATAAAAAGAAGTGGAACACTGCCGATAACAACATGGGTAGATACAGAAAGTATAAAGCCAAGCAAAAGTAAATAAATAAATACCCTTAGATTACACTCATGTGGAATTTAATGAAGCAAATGAGCAAAGGGGAAGAAGAGGCAAGGCAAGAATAGACCATTAACGATACAGAACTGATGGTTACCAGAGGAGAGGAGGGAGGGGGGTGGTGAGATAGGTGACCGGGACTCAGGGGCACATTTGTCATGAGGAAAACCAGGTAATGCATGGAAGTGTCACATCACTGCATTCTACACTTGGAACTAATATGACACTGTATGTTACGAGTTTAGTACAAACTTTAATAATGATATTTAAAATAATTCTCTTAAATAAAGGACCATGACATGGGTTGGGGGTATGGGGAGTAAGAGAAAAATCTGTTGGCATTTCAAAATACCATTTCACCACAACTACAGGTTCACCTTCTGGTGACTTCAGAGGCTGGGGATTCCTGGCTTTGGGACACCTGACCCTACTACTTTAGGGAGACACACGCAGGTCACCTCCCCACCATATAGGAACCCTGTCCTTACAGCAGATTTCACCACTCCGGGAAGAAGAGGGCAGAGGAGAGACGCAGCAGACATGGAACATGCTGGAATTCGCCAGGTACAGACCCTCCAGAACATGTCACCACTCTCACAAGTCCCCTGGCAGAGGCAGGAAGAAGTCCTCTGCAGATGAAGGGGAACCACTTCGAGCCAGACTGAGAGTGAGCCCCAGGTCTGAGCCCCAGGCTCTGCCCACACCCAGCCCACTCCACAACCACAGGGCCCCACGTGTCTTTGACAAACGGCTTCCCATCCTGCTTCGAGAGCTATAGGACTCCCGTGCTCCTTTCTGTTTTGTCCCTTTGTAGCTCATTAAGGGGTTTCCTTAAGTAAAGCGAGAGCAGTCTTACTGCTTACGTTGACTAAAATTACACAAACTTTAAAAATTGGAAGAAACGACTACTTTACCACAAGTTATATGCCATGTTCAATGTAGATTTAAGGCCTGGACAATCATTTTTCAGATTATCAGAAATTCACTATTCAAACTTTATGTTAGACCGTAACAGTTAATCTTACACCCAAACATTATGGGGTAGAAATACATTTCCTTAGAAATGCTCCGTTGGTCACGTTTCCCCCAATAGCGACCTCCCCGTAACGTGCCAACTTTAGCTCAGAGCCCCACGACGGGCCTCCAGTATCTCTCGCCCTGGAAAGCTGGAAAGGCGGGAGGCAGCAGCATCCTCGCAGAGTCGTTATTCCACAGGAACTCAGAGCAAACCAGCTAGCGCTCTTGCAGGCAAATACACGATGCAGGTCAGTAGTCCCAAAGGCATCGAGAACAGTGTCCTGAGACAGAGCAGACACTGAGGCTGACCAAATGTGGTTATGTGTGGCTTTCCCAAGGTAGCTTCTCTGCAGGTCAGGAAGCAGAACTAAGTGAGAGGGTGCTACTAGGCAAGAGCCAGGTGCTGGAGACAACTCCCCAAACAGCTGTGACCCCACCAGGATGAAGAGACCCAGATGCTGGAGCAACTTGAAGCATCCCTCTTCCCCTGGGCTCTTGGGAGTCGGATTTCAACTTCAGCATCTGGATTCTGGTCCATTTTGTTGGCCGGGCCCCTTGCTTCCGTTCATTCTTCTGAGACCTAGGGCGTGTGGCGTGGTTCCCAGACCATTCGCATGAACGTCTTCCTCTGTTTCTATAGTCTATGTGGCTCAGGGCTTACCAGCCTCCAAAATTCACCAGGAAAGCTCATCAAGTTTGCCAGGTCCTGCACCCACCTCAAGAGGTTCTCATTCAGAAGGTTCATAGTAGGGTGCCAGAGAGTGCACCCAGGAAGACTCTGATGCAGGTCATTTGGGAGTCACCACCCACAAGCCGGGAGTCCAAACCACTCATCTAGTATTCCAGAACTGGGTTTTCCATGCACTGTCTGGTTCCAACTCCTCCCTTCCCCTCCCAGAACACAGTTCTTCCTCCCAGCTCACAAAGTCGATGTCTATTGAGTACTTTCCATTTGCCGAGCATGACCTTAGACTCTTACCTCATTTAGCTAGAACAATCCTCTGAAGCACACGCTGTTTTTCTTTTTCCTGAATAAAGTAAAGCTTGCAGGTCCAGCCACTGGCCCAGCTCCCCAACAAGCCAGCAGGTTGGGTGATGCAAACCAGGCCTGTCTAAAATCAGAATCCCAATGTCATCCATGCCTCCAAGTTGTCTTATCCATGCTGCTAGACTGCCTGTCCCCGTCGCCATGCCCCATCTTGGTGGCTTGGAAAAGATCCGTGTATTTATCTAAAGAGTCAGGAAATATGGCCAAGCTCCTGCCCATCTCTGAAATTCCAAGATGCTGAGCACATGGTATCTCCCCACCTCAAAACCCTTCAGTTACTGGATTCAACACACCCAACTCTGTTCAAAGGAATCATTTTTTAGAGTTTACAGTTAGTAGGGCCTTTCCCAAGCACAAAGGCTCACACAAAAAGAAAAAGTCAAATTGCCGGCCTTTGTACAGCCAGTAGCTGTCTACCAGAAAGGCCAGACCCAGTACTGTCGCCTACCAGGGCCCTGCTGTGAGCTTCTGTGGTGGGGACATACCAAGGCAGGAGCACAGGAGCGGTGGACAGGACCCAGGGATCAGGGAAGGATTTGTTCCAAGGATGTTTCTAAATGTGTAGACTTGATACTTATGCAAATAAAGTATTGAATGCTTCCCATGCACCCTTCCTGCATTATGTCATTAACCCCACAGCAGCCCTATGATGAGGTGCTCCAGCATCCCCCTTTGTCAGATGAGAGCTTAAGCCTATGAAGGGTTCAGTAACTCAGATCACTCAGCCCGCAGGAGGGCAGCTTGGATTCCACCACAGGCAGTGACTCGGGAGCACTGGTGTTGAACTGTCAGCATAAAAAGACTGTGAGGCTCCCGAGCTTTTAGGAAGCCACTGGTGGTTCTATGAGGCTATGAACAGAAGGGGCAGAGAAGAGGACACAGATAGGGGGGGCACAGGCTGGAAGTCAGGGCTTGTCTATGTGAGTAAAACCAGAAGCCTGTCCTAATTCTTGACCAGAAAGAAGCACATGAGCAGATCTCACTATTGAGACCTCACTCTGTCCTATCATGAGCCAACGATGTAAAAGGAATGGAGGCAAAATTGAGGTTGGTTTTGAAACCTTCCCATCACTGAGGAATTAAGGGCAAAGAATGAGGTGTTAGAAGCTGAAGGACAGTGTTCTATGGTCAACTGGCTGTGGGATCCACCAAGAGATGCTGGCTATTTGTTTGAAGCCTAGAATGTTGGGACCAAGCATCTTGGAACAGGTGTGAAGGAAGCTCCATCTCCATCAGAAGAAGACATCTGAGAGGAGCAGGAATGTTCGATGGTCTGAAAGGAAGATGTGGGTCCCAGGGGAGTGGGTTCCTCCCATGCAGGTTACTCACCAGCTCTGATTCCACTTCCTGCATAACGTCTGGGCAGAGCACCCCAGCCTGTAAGGGCTCGCCCCTTCACTGGTCTCTGGACCTGGTACATACACAGTGGTTCTTCTGGATCACTGTGCATCTCCCTGTTTCATGCATTGCCTTATGCTATGGTTTCATCGAGACCAGTGACGCTGTTCTGTGCCCCATGTGGCTACACTGCATCACACACACTCCCTTGTCCTCCTAGTTAGTAGACCCAAGAGAAGAATCTCTGATCTGAGAATCTGATCTCACCAGGGGCACATCACGGGAGGAGTACAGATGGGTCAGCGTATTTATGCACCACTTCTGCCTCAGATGCTATGCTTTGGCATGTTCTGTGTGCCTCCAGACAAGTCCATGGAGATGTCCTTCCCAGGCCTGTGCCTCCCCCATGGACACTTGTGCCCATCCCATCCCCCACTTGTCTCTTTCAGCCTCGGGGAAGTAAGGACTTCCACACTGCAAGCCCTGGGTGATCCCCTCAAGCCTTCCCACACCACTGCCATCATTTGACAACTTACAATCTCTCTACGCGGTCACCTAGTTCCTCCTGAGACCCTGACTGGTACAGATTGGTTTTATTTTCTTCAGTCTTTTCCAGGACCACTCAGTATCTATGACATCTCTCTCACCTGAGCCTGGAGGCCAGACTTTAATGAATGGCCCTTTGTCACATAGCATCTCCCTTTGAGAAGGGGACCACACAGTGGAGTAAGGAGAACCATTCCCCACTGACAGGAGGACAACCTTCTCTGGGGAGACAAGCCACGTCACCATCACATGGTCCCTGAGCTAAAACATGCACCTCCTCCCTCCTCCAAACAGTCACATATCTTTAAAAATCAACACAGGTGTCTTACAAAGGGTGAAGAGTGACCTCAGGTGTAAGGGAATAATTGGAATGAGGACAAACTCCCTAAGCCTTGCTGTGAGACACTTCTGGGCAGTTGGAAGGTCCCCGTAGAGGAATCCCTTCCAGACAATCTGTGCAAGGAGCCCCCTGTTGTGTGGGTATAGGGAACCAGTGGGGTCTGCTCTGGGCCGCTCAGGATACTGCTGGAATAGATGGCAGGGAGTCCCCGAGAATCACCACCCCCCTCCAGCTCCCAAGAATACGTCTCCTCTCACAGACCAACTTTCCTTTCAAAGACCTTTTTAGGGAAGCAGCAGGAGAGCCCAATATGCCAGCAGGCTCCATGTCCACGTGGGCTGGCATTGCTTGGCATCACATGATTCAGGATGGAAATTCAGCCTCTTTTGCTGGTTTCCATGAGAAAATTAATCTACATGCTAGGTCTTTTTGGGTAGACCTCATTGCTAATTTGGTGGATCATAGGGCCTGCTCACATCACTCTACATAAAGGCCTTACCACTACTTGCTTCCTCCTCACCAGCCCCCTCTGCCAGATTCCCTGCACCTATTTTTCACAATGCCGAGGGGCAGCACAGGTCAGTGGCCACTCGAACTGATCACCAGGTATTTCCAGTCTCCACCTCCAAGGTAATCCCTGCCCTCTGTGGTGGGGTTAGTAGGGGTCAGGAAACTTCTGTGCATTGGGACTGTAAGGGAGAGATGCTCTATCTGTGGTGCAAATCCCATCTGTTTAAGACTCTCTGGATGAGGGCTCCCTCTGCTGTGACTGGTTGGTCAGTGGGAGACAAGGATGGACATACACTATCCCATAACTGAGCTACAAGCTGATGTAGGGAAAACATGGGGAAACCATAAGCTCACTAAAATATTCCTGCCATTTTGGACAATAGGAGCTTAAAATCAACATTGTATTTTTAAAAAATAAAGGTGGCTTTTTTCCCTACCATTGACTCAGTGTGCTGAGTGTCATACATATTACAGAGGAATTCCAGGGCAGTCATTAACTACATTTCCCCATCTTATTACATATACTCCAACTAACTCCTGGCTCATGGCAGCAGAAGGTACAACAAAGTCAGGTCTTTATCACCAGAGGGGTAAATCACTGCTTCCTTCTCGTGACATGTAAAAACTATTTCCACTGTACATTTGCTGAAGCACCAGCTCATTCAGGAATAGTCTGTAGCTTGACAGTGTTTGCTGAATGCTGCTCCTAATGCATGTGCAGAACATATGGGGAGAACGTGGTCTCGGCACTGTGCACCCATTGTCGCCCTTAATCCTCCTGAACCTGTAAGGTAGATATCTTGGCTACTCCAAACAAAACAAACATTTTCCTGCTCTAAGAGTCCGTCCATGGAGAAAGTGGTGAGACTGTGATCACAGTTATAGAAGTGTTAGTAATCTTGAAAGTAAAGAGGAAGGCAGAAAGTGAGAGGTAGGAGGTGGTCCAAGTGAGGATGGAATGGAAGGAGCAGCTGGAATACCTGAATCTTCTGGAATTCAAGTCACTGACTGGAGTTCACAAAACAATTCAAATTACAGAGTGCAGAAGGAGCAGCCAGGAGACCTCCTTACTGCTAACCTTTTGGAGCTGGAAGGAGAAGCAGCAGGTGAATGGGAAAAATTCCCTTTCACAGATGAGTAAATGTCATCTAAAGCTGACAAGTACAGAAATATGCTTATTATACTGTTATAATATTCTGGAGGAAAGTGGCATAAAATCAAGTCTTTGAAGCTTAAGAGGATGGTTCAGCAGTGTGGGTGAAGGGGCTGGGTGGAACAGGGTCTTCTGAATTTCATCACAGGCTTCTCTGAATGACTTAATTAGCACCATATGCAAGTGTTACAAGAGGACAAATATTGATTTGTTCAGGACCACACAAATTAAAAGGATTAAGTGTTTTTGGAAGCTGAAAGCTTTTTCACATCCCTAAAACGTGAAGTATGAAATATTGATACATAACCTACAGTCCAATAACTATCCTGGGAGAAAACTCACCCCAACTGTATTTTCATTCAGACACCACAAGATTTAGCATCCTTGTACAGTTGTAAATATCTATGCACCCAACACAGGGCACCACAATATCTAAAGTGAATATTAACAGATGTAAAGGGAGTGACAGTAATACAATAGTAGGGGCACTTTAATACCCCACTTACATCAATGGATAGATCATTTATGTAAAAAAAAATCAGTAAATCAAGGTCTTTAACAACACATTAGATCAAGTGGACTTAACATATATACATTCCATCCAGAACCAGAAGGCCTCTTATGTACATGGAACATTTTTTAGGACAGATCATGTTAGGCTACAAAACAAGTCTCAAACCGAAGACCCAAACCACATCAAACATCTTCCCTAGCACAATGGTATGAAACTAGAAATTGCACACACACACACACACACACACACACGCACGCACACGGAGGCTAAGCATGCTACTAAACAAATGGGTTGTAGAAATCCAAAAGGAAATGCATGGAAATGAAATATTAAAAATACAAAGGAAAATCTTAAAAAATGGTCCAAAACCTGACACAGTGAAATCTGTTCTAAGAGGGGCAGAAACAGCAAAGCAGGCCTATTCCATACAAAAATTTCAAAGAATGTAACGTTACACCTATAAGAACTAGAAAACAAAGCACAAAGCTTGTAGAAATAAAGATCAGAGCAGAAATGATAAAGACTAAAAGTAGGAAACATCAAGGAAAGCAAGAGCTGGTTCTTTGGAAATACAATTGATAAACCTTAGCCAGTCACTAAAGAGGACCCAGATAAAAATCCAAAAACAGACACCACAGATATAAAGAAGATTGTAAGAGATTGTCCAATTTGTTGTATAAATTGTCATAACCTAGAAGAAATGGAGAAATTCCTAGCAACGTATCTTCCAAAACTCAATCAGGAAGAAACAAAATCTGAACAGACCAATTACAAGTAACAAAGTTGGTTCAGTATTTTAAAAACTCCCAAACCAAAATCCAGGACCACATGGATTCACAAATGAATTCTACCAATCATTTAAAGAAGAGTTATAACCTATTCAAAGCAATTGAAAAGGAGCACTTTCAAATGCATTCTATGAGGCCAGCATTATCCTGATACTAAAACCAGAGATGCTAGAAAACCAACCCACCCATAGGCCGATATATCTAATGAACAGATACAAAAATACTCAAGAGAATGTTAGCAAACTGCAGTTAGCAATACATTAGCATTAGTCAGGACAAAGTGGGATTTATTCCAGAGATGTGAGGATGGACTATTTGCAAGACATAATATCCATTAACAAAATGAAGAATTAAAAATTATGATCACGACATGCAGAAAAAGCATTTCATAAATTCAACATCTGTTCATGATAAAAACTTGCAACAAAATGGGTTAAGGGGAAACATACCTCAACATTATAAAGGCCACATGTGACAACCCCACAGCTATCATCATACTCCGTGGTAGAAACACAGCTTTTTTTTCTGAGATCAGGAACAGAACAAGGACATCTACTTCACACTGTTATTTAGCATAAAACTAGAATTCCCAGCCATAGCAGTCATATAAGAAATAAGGGCATCCAAATAATTGGTACAAAAGTTCAACTGTTACATACAGTGACATGATACTATACATAGAAAACTAAACTCCACCAAAAACAAACAAACAAAAAGACAAAAACTATTGGACTAGATTAATTCACTACTCTTAGTGGCTTCAAAATATACAGACATCAGTTCTGTTTCTATATCCTAATAATGAAATATAATTCAATCATTTTAAATTGACAAAAGATACCTAGAAAAACAAGCATAACTATGGGGTAAAAGACCTGTACAGAGAATTCACTGAAGAAATTAAATATGACACAAATGGAAATATGTTCCATGAAAATAGGCTAGATGAGTACTGTTTAAATATCCATAATACCTAAAGCATGCCTTTCTAATGCCATTTTCCACAAATTAGAACACAAACTTTTATGGAACCGCTAAAAGATCTCAAATCATCAAAGTAACCTTATGAAGAGCAAAGCTTGAGTTACCACAATCCCAGATTACCATACAGTACACGAAGCTGTGGTCATCAAAATAGTATGGTGGTAGGACAAAAATAGACAAACCAATACTACAGAGAGTCCAGAAAATAACCCACCAAGGAGGCAAGAATACTCAGTGGAGAAAAGATGATCTCTTCAACAAATGTTGCTAACAGGATGCCTGGGTGGCTTGGCAGTTGTGCGTCGGCCTTTGGCTTGGGGCAGGATCCTGGGTCCCGGGATAGGGTTCCGTGTTGGGCTCCCTGCAGGGAGTCTGCTTCTCCCTCTGTCTGTCTCTGCCTCTCTCTCTATGTTTCTCATGAATGGATAAATAAAATGTTTAAAAAAAAAACCACACACACACAAATGTTGCTGGGAAAACTGGACAGCTATATGTGGGGGAAAAAAAACACGTTCTTACCAACTCAAAATGGATTGAATTCCTAAATCCACAGAACTCCTAGGAAACAGGCAATAAGCTCTGACATCAATCTTAGCAACATTTTTCTAGATATGTCTCCTTGGGCAAGAGAGACAAAAGTAAGAATAATCTGTCAAGACTACACGAAAACAAATGAAGGAAACCAATAAAAAGAACCTACTGGATGGGAAAAGATATCTGCAAATGACATATTTGACAAGGGGCTAATATCCAAAATATATGGAGAACTTGTACAACACCAAAAAATCTGATTAGGAAATGAGCAGGAACAGGGATGGACATTTCTCCAAAGATGACCTATAGATGGTCAGACATATAAAAAGGTGCTCAACCTCACTGATCAGGGAAATGCAAATTAAGGCCATAACAAGAGATCACCTTACACCAGTCAATGGCTCAGGTCAAACAGACAAGAAGTCTTGGTGAGTATGTGGAGAAATAGGAACACTCATGCACTGTTGTTGGGAATATAAGTTGGTGCAGCCACTGTGGAAAACAGCATGGAGGTTCATGAGAAAAATGCCAAATGATCCAGTAATTCCATTACTGGGTATTTTCCCAAAGAAAACAAAAATACTAATTCAGAAAGATAGGCACCCGTGTGTTTATTGCAGCATTTATGCGAAGATATGGAAGCAACCCAAGTGTCCATGGATAGATGAAAGGATAAAGATGCAGTATATAAAATAGAATATTACTCAGCCATAAAAATGAATGAGATTTTCCATCTGAAACTACGGTGATGAATCTAGAGGGTCAATATGCTGAGTGAAAGAAATCAAAGAATAATGATCTAAAGAATAAAAACAAGGACTTCCAGGGACGATGGTGGAATAGTAGGACCCTAGGCTCCCGTCATTCCCAGGCACGCAACTAGATAATGCTCACATCAGTGTGAATACTCCAGAAAGGGACCTGGAGAGTGGAAGAATAAACTCCACAGCAAAATGTAGAGAAGAGGCCGCATGGAAGAGGATAGGCAGAGTGGAGACGCTGATGGGAACGAGGAGGACTCACAGCGCTGTCCATGGGAGAGATGCTGTGGATACAGAGGGGAGAGCAACAGACTCCCACACCAGGGAGCCTGCATAGTGAAGATGGAGGCCTTAACACGGACATCGAAATCCAGAGAGGAAGAATGTCAGGAGTTCTTACAACCAGCGGGAGCTAAACCACTGAATTTTAAGAACTCAAAGGGGTTCAGCTCTGGGAGAGCAGGTGGGTAAGGAAATTGGCTCCTTGCTTTTGAAGACACAGTACAATGGCCCATGTAGAGCATAGAAGCAGCAGTTTGAAAGGTGCCTGAGGCACATGGGAGGTTCTTCACTAATCTCAGAGCATGTCCTGGATGGACAGAAATTGCTGGGTAACACCTCCAGGAGCAAAGGAACTGGCAGGTGCCATTTCCTTTCCTTTCCCACCAGGATCAACACAGGGCCACTTGCAGGACTCCCTTCCTAACTTGCTAGCACTGCATGACTCCCACCTCAGTCTGGGGGTGCAGGACACCTCCCACAGTGGCCAGGAAGGGAGGATGCACAGAGCTTGCTAGACACATTCCAAAGTGACTCTTGCCCCAGAAAGAGGGAAAGGAAACCACACACACCCTCAGAGGCCCCCAAAATGGGCTGGAGGCAGACAACTAGTCTGACTGCAGGCCTTCCCCACCAAGCTTCTCAGGAGACACCACAGGTAAAGCACCCTATAGTTTGGTGCTACTGCATCTCTGTTAAATGCCTGGTCTGACTCAACTGAAGCCCAAGGTGTCCCCAGGCAGGCTCATGAACACCATAGGGACTAAACCATGCCCACAGCCGGCAAAGAACCAATGCAGAGGACTGTATTGGGGAAAAAAAGTGTCCAGGACATGACAGCGAACATAAGCAACACACACGGACTCCCTGAAGCACCAGGTTCTAGGGAACAGGGGACACTGAACTGCAGGACCTTTCCTTCATAAGGCCTCCACTTTCAAGAGCAGCAGAAGTACCTGACTTTCCTAACACATGGGAACAGAATTAGAATGAGGAGACAGAGGACTTTCCCAAATGAAAACCAAGATGATAAATGAGGAGCTAGCAAAAAAAAAAAAAACAAACAAACAAACAAAAAAAACAAAACAAAACAAACAAAACCCCACAAGATGAAGATCACATTAAGAGACCTTGAAATCCCTGAAATGGATAGAATATGCCTGTAAGAGAATTTTTTTTTTTTTTGGTCCTGTAAGAGAATTTAAAGTAATCATAATGATGGTCTCTAGACAAGGGTGGAGGGTCTCATTGAGACCCTTAGTAGATAAAGAACCAGAGATAAAGAACACAATAAATGAAACTAAAAATACACTAGACTAGATAAAGCAGAGGAATAAATCAGATCTAGAGGACAAAGTAATAGAAAATAATCAAGTTGAACAGATTTTTTTCATCTGCAAAATGAGAATAGACTTCAGAAACTCAGCAACACCAAGTGTAATAACATTCACACTATATGGATCCAAGGAGAGAAGGGGCAGAAAAGTTATCTGAAGACATAGCTGTAACCTTTCTTACCGGGGGAAGGAACAGATCAGATCCAGGAGGCAAGAGATCCCACAACAGAAAACACAAGTGAGCTGACAGTACAACACAGTAATTAAGATGGTAAAAAGGTAGTGATGGAGAAATTTATTTTATTTCATTTTTTTATAAATTTATTTTTTATTGGTGTTCAATTTGCCAACATACAGAATAACACCCAGTGTTCATCCTGTCAAGTGCCCACCTCAGTGCCCATCACCCAGTCACCCCCACCCCCCGCCCTCCTCCTCTTCCACCACCCCTAGTTCGTTTCCCAGAGTTAGGAGTCTTCCATGTTCTGTCTCCCTTTCTGATATTTCCCACTTATTTTTTCTCCTTTCCCCTTTATTCCCTTTCACTATTTTTTTATATTCCCCAAATGAATGAGGACATATAATGTTTGTTCTCCGACTGACTTACTTCACTCAGCATAATACCCTCCAGGTCCATCCACGTCGAAGCAAATGGTGGGTATTTGTCGTTTCTAATCGCTGAGGAATATTCCATTGTATACATAGACCACATCTTCTTTATCCATTCATCTTTCAATGGACACCGAGGCTCCTTCCACAGTTGGGCAGCCCGGGTGGCTCAGCGGTTTGGCGCCGCCTTTGGCCCAGGGCCTGATCCTGGAGACCCGGGATCGAGTCCCATATAGGGCTCCCCTCATGGAGCCTGCTTCTCCCTCTGCCTGTGTCTCTGCCACTCTCTCTCTTATGAGTGATGGAGAATTTTAAAAACAACAAGAAAAAAAACCAGTTACATATAAAGGAACCCCATTGGCCATAAACTGATTGCTCAACAGAAATTTCACAGGCCCAAAAGGAGTGGAAGGATATATTCAAAGCCCCAGGGGAAAACAATCTGCCACCAAAATTACTTGACCCATAAAGCCAATCATTCATAAGATAAGGAAAACTAAAGAATATCTCAGACAACAGAATTGTAGGACTATTAAATTAGCCTACAAAGATATTAAAGGAGAGTCTGAGTGGAAAAGACTGAATGTTAAGAACAAAGTAGGTAATGCAAAAGCAGTGAAACTAAGTAGATCTGTAAGCAACAAAGAACTCACAAAATAAAAGGATGTCAACTATGGCACCATACACTTAAAACATGGGCAGGAGAGAGGTGAAGAATGAGTTCAAAAAAAAAAAAAAAAAAGAATGAGTTCAAATTAAGGGCCATCAACTTAATACAGTCTGCTATATTCAGATGTCATGTACAAACCAAATGGTAACCATGAATCAAATCCCACTAATAGATATGCAAATAATAAGGGAGGCAGCATCTCAGTGGCTCACTGGTTGAGCTCTGCCTTTGGCTCAGGTCATGATCCTGGGGTCCTGGAATCAAGTCCCACATCGAGCTCCCCGCAGGGAGCCTGCTTCTCCCTCTGCCTGTGTCTCTGCCTCTGTGTGTCTCTCATGAATAAATATAATCTTTAAGAAAAAATAAAGAGGAATCCAACTATATTAAAGGAGACAACTAATTAAAAGAGCAAGAAAGGAACAAAAAAAAGCTATAAAACAAAATAGCAATAGCAATACTTATCTTCAATTACTTTGAATGTTAATGGACTAAATGCTTCAATCTAAGGACAAGAGTGACAGAATAGATTAAAAGAGCAAGACCCATCTATTTGCTGCCTACAGGAGACTCATTTCACACCCAAACATACCTGAAGACTGAGAGTAAAGTGGTAGGAAAATATTTATCATGCAAATAAATGTGAAAAGGAAGCTAGGGTAGTAATAATATTGAACAAAACAGGCTTTAAAACATGGACTGTAGGGATCCCTGGTGGTGCAACGGTTTAGTGCCTGCCTTTGGCCCAGGGCGCGATCCTGGAGACCCGGGATCGAATCCCACATCGGGCTCCCGGTGCATGGAGCCTGCTTCTCCCTCTGCCTATGTCTCTGCCTCTCTCTCTCTCTCTTTGTGTGTGACTATCATAAATAAATAATAAAAAAAAATTAAAACATGGACTGTAATAAGAGACAAAGGAGGATACTATTTAATCATTAAGGGCACAATCAAGATGACATAACAACTGTAAATATTTAGGCGCCAAAATGGGAAGACCACAACCTAAAGCAGTTACTATCTATTAAGTAACTAATAGATAGTAATACAATAGTATCAGGGGACCCTAACACCCCACTCACAGCAATGAATAGATCACCTACCCAGAAAAATCAGCTAGGAAACGGTGGCTTTGAATGGCACACTGGACCAGATGGACTTAACCAATCTGTTTTAGGAATGTTCTGAACACACATTCAAGTACACACAAAACATTCTTCAGAATAGATCACATATTAGGCCACACAGGGGGTCAAATTCAAGAAGATGGAAGTCCTCCCATGCAACTCTTCTGACCACAACACTATGAAACCAGAAATTAACCACCAGAAACAAATCTGGAAAGATTGAGACACATGGGAAGTTAAACATCCTATTACTAAACAACGAATGGGTCAACTGAGTGGTCAGAGGATATAAATATATGGAGATGAATGAAAATGGGAACAGAATGATCCAAAACTTTTGGAATTCAGCAAAATGCTATCCTAAGAGGGAAGTCTATAGCAATGCATACCTACCTCAAGAAGAAAAATTTCCCCTTGGTGTCCATCAAAAGATGAATGGAAAAAGAAGATGTGGTCTATATATACAATGGAATATTCCTCAGCCATTAGAAACGACAAATACCCACCATTTGCTTCGACATGGATGGACCTGGAGGGTATTATGCTGAGTGAAATAAGTCAGTCAGAGAAGGACAAACATTATATGGTCTCATTCATTTGGGGAATATAAAAAATAGTGAAAGGGAATAAAGGGGAAAGGAGAAAAAATAAGTGGGAAATATCAGAAAGGGAGACAGAACATGGAAGACTCCTAACTCTGGGAAACAAACTAGGGGTGGTGGAAGGGGAGGAGGGTGTGGGGTGGGGGTGACTGGGTGGTGGGCACTGAGGGGGGCACTTGACAGAATGAGCACTGGGTGTTATTCTGTATGTTGGCAAATTGAACACCAATAAAAAATAAATTTATTATTAAAAAAAAGAAGAAAAATTTCAAATAAACCATGTAACCTTACACCTAAGGCACTGGAAAAAAGAACAGACAAGACCCCAAACCAGTAGAGGGAAGGAAATATAAGAGCAGAAATAAAGGAAATAGAAATAAAAACCAAAACTTACCAATGAAACCAGGAGCTGATTCTTTGAAAATAAAATTAATATCTAGCTAAATTTATCAAAAAATAAATAAATAAATGAGAGAGAAATAACTTACACCACAGAAATAAAGGGTTTTTTTTAAAAAAATTTGCTGGAGGGTGGGGGTAGAAAGCACACATGCATGAGCAAGGGAGAGGGAGTAAAAGAATCCCAATTAGGCTCCATGCCAGTACAGAGCACAATGGGGCTCAATCCTTGAACCTGAGATCATGATCTGAGCCAAAACCAAAAGTTGGATGATCAGCCGACTGAACCACCCAGGTGACCCAAGGGTTTTATTAAAAACAATATGCTGACAAGTTGGACAACCTAGAAGAAACAGATAAATTCTAGAGACCTATAACCTTCCAAAATTGAATGATGAATAAATAGGAAATTTGAGATTAATAATGAAATTGAATCAGCAGTCAACTCCCAAACAAAAGTCCAGAACCAGATACCAGATAGCTGCACAGCTAAATTTACCAAACATTTAAAGAAGAGTTAATATCTATCCTTCTCAAACTATTCTGAAAAAATTCCAAATTCACTATGTGGCCAGATCACCCTGATACCAAAACCAGATAAAGATACCATGAAAGAGGGACCCCTGGGTGGCTCAGCGTTTGAGCGCCTGCCTTCGGCCCAGGGCATGATCCTGGAATCCCGGGATCGAGTCCCACATCGGGCTCCCTGCAGGGAGCCTGCTTCTCCTTCTGTCTGTGTCTCTGCCTTTCTCTGTGTCTCTCATAAATAAAATATTCTTTTTAAAAAAAGATACCATGAAAGAAAAGAACTACAGGCCTCTGTCTCTGATGAACATAGATGCAAGGATCATGAATATTAGCAAACCAAATCCAACAATACATTTGAAAAAATCCTTCACTAGAATCACATGGGATTTACCCATTTCAGGATGCAAGGGTGTTCAGTATTTCCAACTCAGTGTGATATATCCTGTCAATAAGAGAAAGGATAAACACCATGTGATCATTTCAATAGATGCAGAAAAAGCATTGGACAAAGTATAACATTCATTCATGATAAAAACCCTCAAAGTAGGTTTAGAGGAAACATACCTCAACATAATAGAGGCCATATATGAAAAATTCACAGCTCACATTATACTCAATGGAGAAAAACAGAGCTGATCCTCTAGATCAGGACCAAGACAAGGATGACCACTATCACCTGTTTTATTCAACATAGTAAAAGAAATCCTAGCCACAGCAGTTAAACATGAATAAAAGGCATCTAAGTTGGTAAGAAGTAAAACTTTCATGATTCGCAGATTACGTGTGCTACGTATAGAAAACATGACTCCACCAAAAACTGCTAGAACTAATACATTTAGTAAGGTCACAGGATACAAAAATCAACGTACAGAAATCTATGCATTATTATACACTAATAATGAAAAAACAGGCAGAAACTAAGGGATCAATCCCATTTACAATTGCACCAAAAAAAAAATGTCTAGAAATAAATTAACAAAAAAAAAAAAAAAAAGAAAGAAAGAAATAAGTTAACAGAGGAGGTCAAAGACTTGTATTCTGACAGTAAGAAACAATGATAAAAGTGATTCAACCTGACACAATTGGAAAGATTTTCCATGCTTGTAAGAATGTTGTTAAGATGCCTACTACCCAAAGCTATCTGCAGAATTAATGCGATCCCAATCAAACTACCAACAACATTTTTTTTTTTTTTTTTTTACTGAACGAGATCCTAACATTTGTATGGAACGAAAAAAAGACCTTGAACAGCCAAAGCAATCTGAAAGAAAAGCAAAGTTGGAGATACTACAAGTCGAGATTTTAAGTTATGCTCCAGAGCTGTAGTAATCAAAGTATACGGTACTGACACAGGAATAGGCACGTCACTGGAATAGAAGGCCCAGAGTTTTATGGTCAGTCCCTGATAAAGAAGGGATAATATGCCGTGGGAAAAAGTCTCTTTGACAAATATCCTGGGAAAACCGGACAGCTCCATATAAAAGAACGGAACCGGAGAACTTTCTTAACCATACACAAAACAATCTCAGAGTGGATTAAAGGCCAAAATGTGAGATTTGAAACTTTAAAGATCCCAGAAGGGCACATAGGCTGTAATTTCTTGGCTATCGGCCATAGAAAATTCTTTCTAGATACATCTCCAGAGGCAAAGGAAACAAAATAAAAAATAACTTTGGGACTGCATTAAAATAAAAAGCTTCTGCACAGCAAAGGCAAGAAAATTTGCCTCCCAGCCCAACGGCCCGTGGCCCCAGCCCCGAGGAGGGCAGCCTCCCTGCGCTCCTCCTGCTGCTCGGGCTGGGTTCGGGGTGCGTCTCCCAGGGGGACGGGGGTGCCCAGAAGAGAGCAGACTGGCCGCGGAGCAGGAGGCGTCCTGAGGGAACAGCCGAGGCAGGTCCCACTGGCAAAGCCCCAGACGTCACCCCTGAGCAGGCCCGCGGGGACCCCGCCGCTTCTCGGCTCATCAGCCTTCCGTGGACTGGACGGCGGGGACGCAACAGGAAAGACGGAGAGGAAGCAGGAAGGCAAGGAAAGAATCCGAAGGAAGAGAGTCCACGCAGGCACCTGAATCTCTAAATACTCACTAATATTTTCCTTTACTCCACGAACTGGAAGCTGTGCTTTTAGTGAAAATGAAGCTTTAGAAAAGTAATGAAGATACGGGAGGGTAAAGCAGCCTGGCAGAAATGTAAAATACGGGCAACATTAGACATTTACGTTCATGAAATCTCCCAGACGGTGGAGCTGAACGAGAAGCATCAGCACAAACCAGCCGAGACGGGCAAGCGCGACAGACGACGGAGGTGATGGTTTGGAGCACGAGGTCAGGGAGCTCACTGTTGCCGCGAGGGTCCCGGCGGAGGACGGGGGACACCGTCACGAAAGCTTCAAGCGGATGCCCGAGATGAGAGACAAGCCGCTCCAAGGTAAAAGTGGTCACCAAGGACTTGTACCCATGAATTTTCACAAAAGAGACAAAGACTCACTCAGACGCACTGGAGTGACTCACTCAGACGCACTGGACTGACATTTCAGGACAACAGGGCTAGAGATTATGTTCTGGAGGCTTCCAGAAAGAGAGCACCTTGGCACGCCGCGGACCAGACATCTGACCTCCCAGTAGAAACCCTGGAGTGTAGAGGATGCGCGACCACAATGTGCTGGGGGAAATGTGGCCCCAGAGACGACCACAGACCTCACACAGGCTTCGATCAATCCTCCTGCAAAGTGCCAGAGAGCCGGCCCAGCACCCCGGGAGCCCAGGACCGCCGGGGGCACCACGTCCATCACTCGTGCTCATGGTGATTCCCCAGGCTGGGGGTGACCACAGCCCTTCGCTCTGTGACCCACCCACCCCCTCCCATTCTCTGGCCTGCTCTTGGTCACGGGGAGGCAGGTGTCTCCGGCTCCCCCGACCAGGGGCACCTGGCTGGACTGGGCCAGGGCAGGTCCCTAGGGAGGCTGGGGGGCGGGTGGAGAGAATGCAGAGTCTCCTCGCTCTGCCTCAGGCGGCCTCCTCGGCCGTGGGGACAGCCCTGCAGGGGCCCCACTGGGCTGCACGTAGCAGTGCCAGCTCCCAGGGTGGCCTGGCTCCTGGGGCCCATGACAGACCCCGTTCCCTGTGTCCTCCAGCCCTGGGGGCAGCGGCTCCCTGTCCTGGCTTGTGTGCTGGTGGCTACGTCATGTGTGGGGCTTTCATCCCAGGTCACCTGCATAAGCCCTGCCGTGCACTGAGTAGAACCGCGTCTACGATCTTGGCTGGTCCTGATTGGCACAAATTCCCACCAGGCTGAGCTCCGCCTGTGTTCCTGGCTTGAGCCCCACCATCACCCCTGTGGGCAATGTCTATGTTTTATCAAGTTCCCTGTTTTGTAGGAGGGACCCAGCCTGAGAGGAGATGCATTGCCCAAAGTCTTACAGGCTCCCGGTGGCCCGGCAGTGCTATGGCCATCGGACCCTAGAGCCCGGGCTTGGTCTCCTGAGGCCCCACTGCCCGCCCGGTCACTGTGCACCCTGCACCAGCTCATCCTGGCCCCGTCAGTGCCAGTAATGCACGGGCTGATCACTCCGCTCCTGGGGTGGGGGAGCCCCTGCACGCAGCCGTCAAACAGACGCAGGACTCAGGTCGCGCATGAAGCCCGACTTGGGGACTCTGTCCCGTGGCCACACCGAGCCCAAGGCAGAGATTGGAGTTCCCCTCCCGGACAGTGACACCTGTGAACCTGTGGATGTTGTAGACCTTCCCAGGCTGCATCTTAGAATCCCAGTCGTCACCTAGGGGGGGAGACTCTCCACACCATTAGTCATCGAGCAAATGCAAAGGAGAACCGTGAGGAGATACGACACAGCTGGCCCAGGAGGCCAAGAGGAAAGCCAGCAAAGTAGCAGAATCATGTGCTGGATGACGGACGCTCCACAAGTACGGGTATTTCTGTGTCTAGCCGTGATCACCGGAGAGGGGCTTCTTTAAAATACAATTTGCAGTGGTATTTATTTATTTATTTATTTATTTATTTATTTATTTATTTACTTTTTGCAGTGGTATTTAAAAGTTACAGTACTTGGGGATAAAGTGCAGGAAGGGTCTTCACAGTGGAACCTGCAAACTTTGCTGGAAACTTCTTGGAGGCGCTGAATTCGGGGAGCGATGGAAACGATATTCATGCTCCGGGAGACTCGGGTTGTTAAATCCTCACACTCCTCCAGAGCAATCCGTGGATCACTCAGTCTCCCTCACAGAACTGCTCCAGTGCGTGGGTGCAGCACCCGCGGTCTATGCACTCGTCAGGTCGTGGACACGAGTGCTGCTTCCTGTCTCGTGAGGAATGTTCCTATGAAAGTCTAGTCCAGGCCGTGCGGTCCCTTCGCGTCTCGGTCTATGTTGGAATAAAACACGTAATTGGAGCCAGGCCATGTGATCCGAGGGCCCTCCGACTCCCACCCCAGGACAGCCTGCGCGGCAGTGGGTTTGCCACCCCCCCAAGGTAGAGAGAGAGGAATGCGTGCGTGCAGGTGCACACCCGTGCACACCCGGGGAGGAAGGAAGGTCTACCTCAGAGCGCCAGGTGCCCTGATAGGTTTTATTCAGCGGGTCATAGCTCCTCGCTGCCTCCCTGTCCATCGGCTGAGACCTGGGTCCTGCCGTCCCCCATCCTTGTTGCCGAAATGCCTCCCCTGATTAAGAATCTCTAAGAGACGTTCCCAAAGCCTCCTGCGTGGACGAGCGTGTTGGGAATGTTAAGTCTCCCATTCCTGACACATGCCCTTGGACGGAGTTTTAAAGAGCGTTGACATTTACTGACAGACAGTAATTAGTGTGAGAAGCTGACTTCTGCCAAGTGCATGACTTCCTCTGAGTCATCCTGCACGTCCTCCCTCCCCTCCACGTCACGGGGACCAGGAAGGCGACCCCCCCTCTGTGCTCACCCGGCTCACCCCGAGGATGGCTCTCGGCACCCTGTCTTCTGGAAGCATCTTGAGAATAGCCCCGTTGGGGAAGCAGGCTCAGGACGGTGCACGAAGGGAGGCGTTGCTAGCGACTCCCAGCCGTGCATTCAGGACCGCGGAGAACTTGGTCCTTTCGGGCACTGGCAGCAAAGGCGATCGCTGCCAACCAGAGCAGACCGGAGAGGGGCGCAGGTCAGGATGCACAGGTGTGAGGGCGGGCGGAGACCACAGCACCCCGCTGAGCCAGGTGGGATGGGCCCCTCCACGGGCGGATCCCCAGTTCCACATTTGAGCTCTTTGTCTGCTCCCCCGGGATGACCCTCTTCGCGTTGGCAGACGGTTCAAATGCCACCTCTCCTCCCTCAGTCCACTGCCACCAGTGTCTTCTCCTTCGTGGCTCTGAAACATTGTCCTGTGTGTCAGTGGAGCCACTTGGCTTGCACAGGAGAGAAACTCACTCAGCCTCTGGATCTCATGTTGTTCTTCCGTTTCTCAGGCTCGGAGCCCGCAGCTCCGGAGTGGGGACCCCTGTGGGTCATGTAAGGCCTCGTGACAGTCATGCCTGTTCCGTGTCACACCTATACTTTTCATGTGTTTTCTTCTAAAAGTTTTATGGTTTTTGTCTTTCTTCCCACCAGCCAGATTTGGAGGCACTCTGAGCCCCAGCTCTAAAAGAGGCTGTAATGTTGTGTATCTGGCATTTCAGTTTCCATAGAAGGGAGAGAAGGACTTGGGAATATGGAGCAGGGGCTGGAATAGCTCCTGGGTGGGCACCCATGACGCTGAACCCTGGCGAGCCCTGGTCTAGGTGTAGGCAGAGCTTGTCAGTGGCCCCCTGCCATCCCTCGCCTTGTTAGGTGGACAGGTGGGACTGAAGGAGGGCACTCCAATATAGCAGCACTGCCCCCACCCCCGAGATGGGGAGACTAGACCCTGTGGCCCACTTTCCTGTAGGCGCCCTTTAGCCTGAGATGCCCCACAGGACGGCCTTGGCTCCCACTGAGCTGCAGGCCTTGCCTCTTCCCATCCACATGGAGCATCACCCCTCCCACCTGGAGGCTCCTTTGCGCAGGACCTCCCATAAGTTATAAGGTGGGGACATTTTCTATGTAAGTTCCATTTGGAATTTCTAAGTAGGTTACAATCCCACAATTCAAAAAAAAACTCATTAATAAGAGAATAACTGGACTGATATTTGGGAATGAAAGCTCCAAATGGGGAAATGCATCCCTAGATACTGTCCTGGCTCTGTCCAGGTGGGTCAGGGTGTATGGGGCCTGACAACCTGCCTGCCACATCTCCCCCGGGGCGAATTGGAGACAAAGCAGGTTCCTTCAATTTAGGAAGAAATAGTGGAAGTGACATTTGTTGCCCACGAAGCCTGGTCCCTCGGTCAGTCCCGGTCCCCGTGGCAACATGCTCTGTGCCCTCCTGTCTGCCTGGCTGCTATCTGCTCGCACCTGTCTCCTCATAGATTGATTGCTGGCTCCTCGCTGCTGGTGCAAATCCTTATCAGGTTGAGGGTGGAAATCAGCCTGCTGCCTCCCAGCCCAGGGACAAGCGTGGAGCCCGGCCCCAGTCAAGCCCAGCAAGGTGACCTCCCGATGGCCATCCACACCCTCGCTCTGGGGAGCCAACGTGGATCACAGGGAAGGACAGAAGCTCGTGTCCCTGTGCTGATTGGCCATTTCCCCCAGAAAGGCCAGAGACACCTGCTCTCTGGCTGGAAAAGCTGCTCACAGCCTGCATGACATGGACCTGGTGACCTGGGGCCTGGAGGTTGACAGGCTCATATTTCTCAAGAGAAAGCATCGTCGTTTGCCCCTCCTGGATGCCAGTTACAATCCCATCTCCTCCTCCTACCTGTCAGCTCTGTGTTAAAAGTGCCTTTTCTTGTCCCAACAATAGGTTTATCCAACATAAAACATAACTTTAGTTCATGTTCATTAATCCTCAGGCTCCCACTCATCTCCCTTTTGCAGAATCACATTCCCAAACCTTTTGTGGTGCAGGAGACAATTACATCCCTGAGAAAAGCAGACAGGTGCCCTATCTGACCCTGTCATCTCCAGTATTGATATATTTCTGGCTTTCACTTATTTCAGCTTTCAACAGCTCTGTCTGCAGGCAAAAGCATTAAATGCAACCAATGTCTCTCAGTTCTAAGCAGAGATCGTAAATGCTTGCAGTGTCTTCTTAAAGCTTGGAAATTATGAGACCATGTAAATACAGAAATGCACTGGGTAGCTACGGAGACTTTGTGGTCCTAGAGAAGAGTTGTGTGTTTAGATACAGCACACAGAGCACAAGCAACCTTCATCAGCACTTCTGGGAGCACCTGCCCCTCGGCCCTGGGGCAGACGGGGGGAGGGGGGAATCAGGAGTCCTTATGCATCAATCCTGTCCCTGCTGTGATTAATGGACATGGACAGTGGCAGTCATTAGGGCGCCTCCTCCACGGGGCCTAAGGGAAGTCTTTTCTCAACTACCTTTGGAGGAAATCCCTGAGCTTTGTAGAAAGCAAAAAGAATCCAACACCTTAGATCAGTTCTCTGAGAGCTGAGGACAAGAAGAATCGGGTGATGGATGCACAGGAGGAGCCTAAGAGGACATCTAATTCTTGTGCGGGCAAGTTAGGCGGACTGGTGAGGTGACACCAGGCACTCGGAGGGAGGTGGAGGCATGACCATGTGCGTGACGCCTGCATAGGCCACCGTCACTTGGCAGTGAATCTCCCGTGTCTATCCACAAGACCAAAGTGCCTTCAGCAGGTGGGATTATTACAGTTCAGGTCACTGATGCCAAAATAACTGGGTCATTTTGATGAAGGTGACAAATGGCAAATATGCAAAATGTAAAAGCATCAGCATCACAGATCTCAGTGACCTTCCTAAGAGTTTAAATGACAGTCACATAAACATCCTCTTTTTGGCTCCAACTGACCTTATTAAGTGTTTCTGAGTTTCAGCTATGAGACACCAGGCAGTGAAATTGCCAGTCCCTCTACCTGGTTCCTACTAGGCACCTGGGAATGACGGTGCAGAGATGAACAGGAGGACTTTCCTAACAAACGCCAAACCTCCCTGGGCTCTACCCTGGCTACACGAGGCTGTGTGACGTTGGAGAAATGATGTTCTTTTGTTTTTTAAAGATTGTATTTATTACTTATTCATGAGAGTCAGAGAGAAGGCAGTGACCTAGGCAGAGGGAAGGGCAGGCCTCCTGCAGGGAACCCAACGCGACCAGGATCATGCCCTGAGCCAAAGGCAGACACTCAACCGCTGAGCCACCCAGGCAGCCTGAAAAATGACCTTCTGAAAGCCTGTCTGGAAAGAGAGATTTTAGACTCTCCGATATAGCCAAGTGCCCAAAGTCATTACTTCATATTTGTTTTAATTTTATTAGACCAGTCGACTTTGAACGAGAAGCGCCTAAGAAGATTAATAATGGAGAATAATCCACCCATGAGTTCCAGATGATGGCAGCAATTGAGGCAGGTGGTACAAGAGATGTGGGCCCACCCAGCTGACCCGTGGTATGGACGTGGAGGCTAGCCTGTGAGTTCAAAGCCACATCTCAACAGTCATGGGTGGCATCACCAAAGCCTGGTTCATTGCCCCCCTGTAAAGAGAGCTGCTCTACCACAAGAAACAGAGACTTGTCCCGGGAGTCCTCTCAGCACCCTGGTCCTGTCTGTCAGTACGAGAATCCTGATACTGTTCTCTGTTCTTCCCACTGCGGAGACTGGAACAGCACCAGGTGGCTAACGTGGACTCTGGCTTTTGGTCGGATTCAGGAGAGCCAGGAGAAGGATCTAATGCTCTTCAGCTCTGTGGTGTCACCACCAGGAGGCTCTCCCTGCCCCTTCTGACACGAGGGTGAGGACTCCTTGACGTTACCAACCGCAGGTACAGGGGCATCCCGGTTTCCCCACATCCTGCTCACTCCCTTGCAAATTATTCCTTTGCTGAGCTTTCCCCAAATCCAAGGGCACTATCTGTTTCCCACTAAGATGCTGACTGATGCAGAGCGTGGCAGGAGAACAGACATGGACAAAGGAGCTCGGGGCTGGAAGACAGAGAGGGAAGAGAAAGAGGCCAAAAAGCAAAACATAGTCATCATTTATCTGGCTTTCATTATGTATCTAGATCATTGCTAAGCAGCTTTCTTTCTTTCCTCCACTCCTTGCTGCCCCATTCTCACATATTGACATAAAATTCATATAACATAAAATGAACCCTTTTAGAATGAATGATTCAGTGGCATTTAGTATGGCCGCAAAGCTGTGCAACCACCTCTTCAGTCTGCTCCCAAATCGTTTCCATCACACCAAAATAAAACCTTATCCCAAATAAGCAAGGAATCCCCCAGGCCTCGGCAACCACTACCTGGCTTTATGTCTTGAAATCATACAGAGCATGTTTTCCAACCACTCTGGACTCAAACTGGAAATCAGGAACAGAGAGATAACGGGAAACCCTCCAAACATTTGGAAATTAAACGACACTCTTCTAAATAATCCATGGATCAAAGGAGAAATCTCGTGTCTCAATCACATAGTACATTGAACTAAATGAAACTGAGGATACAAAATACCAAAATCTGTGGGATGCACCTCAAGCAGGGCCCCGGGAGAAATTTATAGTCTTAAATACAGAAATTGGGAAAGAGAGAAAGTCTCAAATCAATAATCTAAGCTTCCACCTCAAGAACCTAAAAAAAAGGAAAATTAAAATAAACCCAAGGCAAACAGAAGGAAAGGAACAGTAAAGAGTAGAAATCAGTAAAACTGAAAACTGAAAAATAATACAGAAAATCAAAGAAACAAAGAGCTTGTTCTTTGCAGGGAAGGGGATCGATCAAATTAACAAAGAGGGGAGCCCCGGTGGCTTAGCAGTTCAGCGCCACCTTAGCACCACCTTCGGCCCAGGGCGTGATCCTGGAGACCCAGGATCGAGTCCCACGTCAGGCTCCCTGCATGGAGCCTGCTTCTCCCTCTTCCTGTCTCTCTCTCTCTCTCTCTCTCATAAATAAATAAAATCTTTAAAAAGAAGCAAATTAACAAAGAAAAAATTAGAGAAAAAACAAATTACTATTATCAGGAATGAAACAGGAGCTATCACAACAGGTGCTGTAGAAACCTGAATGGTAATAAGGGAACGCTACCAACTACTCATACATATACATTTGACAACTCAGTTGAACCCGATAAACTCTTGAAAACACAAACTATCACTTTTGTCACAATTGATGAACAAACCTATACATCAACACATCATAACCACCTCAGTCCAAACTGTACCTTAAGGCTCACTCTTGGTGTTGGACATTCTGCGGATTTGGACAAATATGCAACGTACGCTTATCCACCAGTAGTATCACCCACAGGATTTCCACTGCCCGGAACAACCTCTGTGCTCTGCCTTTCCACCCCCAGCGGCCGCTGGTCTTCTCACTGTGCCCCATAGTTGTGTCCTTTCCAGAAGGTCATGTCGTTGGACTCCTACAGTCTGTAGCCTTCCCAGATTGGCTTCTTCCGCCTAATCACATGCATCTAAGGTTCTTCCACATCTTTTCACGGCTCAATCACTCATTTATTTTCAGCTCTGAATAAAAGTCCATTGTGTGGAGGTAGCGGAGTTTAGGTTTCAACTATTCAACTACTTCAACTGCTGAAGGTCATCTCAGTTACGTCCCAGTTTGGGCAATTATGAATAAGTCTGCTATAAACATCTGCGTGTGGGTTTTTGTGTCAATATAAGTCTTCAGCTCTTTTGGGTAAATACCAAGAAGCAAGACTGCTGGATGGACTGATCATTGTATGTTCAGTTTTTGAAGAGGCCACATACCAGACTGTCTTCTAGAATGGCTGCACCATGTTGCATTCCCACCAGCAATGGATGAGAGTTCCTGCCATCCCACATCCTTACCACCACTTGGTGTTCCGAGTGTTCTGGATTTTGACCATTTTAGTAAATGTGTAGTGAGACAATCTATTTTTACCTGTGTGCCTTCTCCGAGCCAACCACTGTTCTAGGTACTGAGGATACATAAGCACACAAGGCAGATAAAGTACCTGCCCTCATGGGGGTTCCGACTGGGAGAGGTTCTCATGTCACGTCTCTGTTTGTGGCTACTCAGATAACCAGATAATTAGAGGTAGAAATGCTAACATTTTAGACTTAAATTTCTTAGAGATACAACCCATAGCTTAAAGAAAAATGGAAATTCTACAATGTTCTTGAACCTAGGGCTCTCACTAGGTTCACTTAGAATCTGTTCATTGTCTTGTTTCATTTTTCCTTCTGCTGACTGGTCTACCATCAGTCCAAGAAATATTTGTTTTTGCTGCATCCACGAGACTGGGCTTTTTAATCTTTTCTTTGTATGCTTTTATTGTATTTTTTATCAAAATATTGAATTCTATACATATAGTGTGTCAGTCTGGGTGAGAATTCCATCAGATTTATGGACATTTCTGTTATTATTATGCTTGTTTTTTGCTTTGCCTGCAAGTAGGGAGTCAAGGAACCCGTTCTAATTTCAAGTGTTTTGTGTTGTGACTTTGTGTCGTCACTAATGTTCTCTGCTTTAAAGAACTGTCATTTGCTCTCACAATAGAATGTATGAGGCACGAGACACCGTTTACCACACTCCTTGTGCTAATCCTCCACATGTCAGTACCTGCCATTACTAATACACTTCTTAGCTATGTGGTTTCATGCTTCCACTCCATGGTTGAAAGACTGTTATCCAAAACTGTTTCCTTTTTTTCTTTTTTAAAGATTTTTTTATTTATTCATGAGAGACACAGAGAGAAAGAGAGGCAGAGACACAGGCAGAGAGAAATGCAGGCTCCTCACAGGGAGCCCAATGTGGGACTCGATCCGGGGTTTCTAGGATCATACCCTGGCCCAAAGGCAGGTGCCAAAACCACTGAGCCACCCAGACATCTCCCAAAACTGTTTCCTATCACATTCCAATCAAAGTATGTTGGATTTACACAGGCAAAAATGTAAAATCTGTATTTTCCCTTATAAGATAATTTGAAATCACTTCCAATGTCTATATGATGAAAAGTATTTGGATTTTTTTATCTCTTCTCCCCCAAAAAATCCCTGAGAAATAGAATGTGTTTCATACTCTGGCATAGCTTATAAATGAGCATCTTAGAAGTACCAGAAACTCCAAACAAAAGAAGTTGAAGTAGCATTTATTGGGCACAGAATTTTACGTGGAATATTTTATGTAATCCTCAAACGACCATGAGGGAGGCGTGCAGGAAAGAGGTCATACAGCAAGTCTGAGACTTTCCCTAAACAATCAGGTGGCTCCCTGCACCTAAACTGTCTGCGCAGTCTGATCAGTTATACTGACACCTGATTTCCTGCAGGGGTCTGGAATGTGGGTACGTGCCAGGCAGACTGCCTGTGTGACCAGCCCCCCATAAAGACCCTGCATCTGAGTCTCTAATGGAGCTCTCCACTGGGAGAAGGCTCTGGAAACTTGTTCCAGGTTCTCGCAGACTTCACCCCACATTCTTTTTTTTCCTTTGCTGATTTTGTTTTGTGTCCTTTTGCTCTACTAAGTCACAGCCATGAGTGTGACCATATGCTGTGTGCTGAGTCCTCCTGGTGAGTCACAGAACCTGAGCACGGCCCCGGGGACCATCCACACAGCTGTGTGTTGTCACCACTGCTGTTTATGGAACTGAGGAAGGGGAGATCCAGGGTGTGACCTAGGACACAAGTGGCAGAGCTGTGGACGCCTCCTTCAAAAGCTCAGGAGACATCCTCATTCCTCAGGCTCCCTGTTGAAGGGAAAGTGCTCCATTTCACTTACGATTTTTATTAGTTCTGTGGGTCAGATGTTAGAAGCTTGTCCTCAGGAGGAGTTTGTGGAATCATCAAATTTCAGAAAAACATGAGAATAGTGATTCTAGATTCTAGAAGCTAGTGGGGCCCCAATAAATGGCTAAGCATACAGCACACATAACCACCCCGTCTAACGGTCAACATCCACCACCGGCAGTATGTATCTGTCCTCTGTCCCCAGTGTCAAGATACACATTTTTCCACCTGTGAACAGTCCTTCTACTGGGACACATTTGAAAACAAATGTGTCTGCAATTGTAACTGGAGGCATTTTAAATGGAGGTCTACAAAATATTGATAAATCTCACAATAGAAGGAACCTTAGAGTCGATAAAATAAGGTTATTTATTCTAAGAAAATTTCTCCCTCGTGACAGTGAAGTTTCTTGTTCTAACCAGCTTGGCGTACTAGAACTGTCTTCTGACAGGTGGCAGTACGTGTCATCGGGAAGAGCTGGCAATTTTTGAATTTTTCATAAGTTCCCGGTATGAGCTAGCTGTGGTGACACAATTCAGGCAAACATAAAAAGGACTTCCCTCCTACGTGGAAGCAATTAATGTCAGTAATTAAAGCTAAAGGGGTTTGTTTCCCTTTCAAGGTTTCTACACGATTCAGCTCACTTTACAATTTTAAAGCAGAATTTGCATAGTTGTGCAGTCTCTCACCAGAGCAGATGAAAGAGCAGCGCATTTTCTACCCTGACACGTTCAAACTTCTGTATTTCCTTACCGCCCACTTAAATCCATCAGCACCCAAACTCTTTCACATCGTTTGTGTTGTTGACACAGTTTCTGCCCCATGCCTCATGGGGTTTTCTCATCTGGGCCAGCATGGAGCCCGGTCACACACAGGGGAACCAGAAACTGGGCCACCGTTTCCATCTCACAGGAGCCGAGGTCATGCATGGAGCTGGAGTGGCACTCTACTCTCTGACCTGGCCCCCGACCCCTGAGCCTCGGCCCCAGATGCTGCTCGGGAGGCAGTCACATGGCTTCCAAGGCAGGCCAGGGGCTGCTGGAGCTCTCCTCATGAGTGTCATTGGTGTAAAGTGGCAGGACCCAGGGTTAGGAATGCTTGCCTCTGCCCAGCCCAGGAGTGCAGGGTCTGTGGTTTGCATCGGTGGTCTCAACCTCAACAGGGATGTGCATACACCTGGTGTTCATCAGAGTTACAGCCATTTCTGCAAGCCGCACAGTGTTTGGAGATCCCCAGAAGGACACCTGCTTCTTCTCGTCCTTCTTCATATTCTTTAATCCCAGGGACTAAGAAAAAAAAGTGTTCTGGAAGGGAGGGGAAGGGAGGCTTGACATTTCCTAATAGAGATTTGGGTGTTCAAATCTTAGAACAAGGTCATTTTCTGTCCGTCTCTCTGATCATGCCTCAGAATGATCATAAAACGCACATTTTCGCTTCACTTGAAGAGGAGTCCCAATGATTTATTTGTAAATTGACATCATGTGTTGTTCACAGTGAAAGCAACCCTGGTGATCATCTGGTGTCATGGAGGCCCACCTGACAAGTGACTGGGCCGAGGTCCAGACAAAGGCAGGACCAGGAACAGCCTGAGACCTCTGGGCTCCATCAGAGGGGTGGATTTTCAAGCATGGCCAGGGCAGGGGTGTAGAGGAGTCACTGATAGAAGAGGAATAAATTATGGGGAGACGAGACCACACAGTGAGTGGAGAAGACAGAGGAGGGAGTCTTGTCCAAGAGCTTTTGGGGACCCCACCCTAGATTTCCCTGAAGCTGAAGGAGAGAAGGTCCCTGAGGACACACTAGCATTTATTCCCAGCATCCTTCCAAAAAAGACCATTTTATGTCTCTGATGTGCACGAAATTTGAATGAATCATATTCTGTACTTTTCCCATTAATATACAATAAATTGTCAAAAAATACTTCCTGTCCTCTAATTGTCCATAAAAGCCTAACTTATACTTCTAAATTTCTCATGCCTATCCAGCCCAGTCTCTTAATTCCACACCACTCAAATGTAGGAGTATGATTCGGGCTCAACTTTTATATAGCCCAGGACCTATAAACAACTGTAAGGCCATGCCTTGGAAGAGGTGGCCTTTAAAGAGAGGGAAGGATCCTTTTTTTTTTTTTTTAATATTTCATTTATCTATTCATGAGAGACACATACTGAGAGAGAGAGAGAGAGAGAGAGAGAGAGAGGCAGAGACACAGGCAGAGGGAGAAGCAGGCTCCATGCAGGGAGCCCGACGTGGGACTCAATCCCGGGACTCCAGGATCACGCCCCGGGGCCTAAGGCAGTGCTAACCCGCTGAGCCACCCAGGGATCCCCATGGGAGGGATCCTTTTAAGAGTGACTGGCCAGCACTGAATTTATTCAGTCTCCACGTGCAAGATTTAGGATCTCCTGACCCTTGGGTCTAGCTAAAGTGTGATCCATCACATTGCAGATCTGCTCACCGCATGGCACCGTGATACCTAAGGGCCTGTGATAATTACGGGTGGACACTGGGTGCTCAGTGACTCGCTAGGAAGGAGTCAGGGAAGGCATATCCAATGCCTGGAGGGATTTCTCAGCTGATTGTAGAGGTTTGGTAAAAGCAAAATAAAACCGAGGACAGTGGTAGTGACATCCAATCTGAGCCTGGCTCTTGTGGGAAACATCTCAAGATTTCAAACCAGGTTTCCCAATACCCCTCCTGCTGGTTTCCTTTTTAGAGATGTCTCTTTTCATTGATCTTGGTCAGAGGGTGACAATCCCCTAGGGGAAACCAGAGTCAATTATCAGTGATCCTATACAACTTCCTCCTTCCTTAAGAGCCATGGTTAGAAAACCCTGTTTTCTCCAGACTTCTGTTTGTCAGTCTCTTGAGTTAAAGTCTGTTTTCGCAAAACCCCAAACTGTTCTATTTAAGAAATAACATGCGGCATAAGAGATCAGAGATGCCCTCCTTTCCACCGTAGATGCGGACAGACATTCCACTCTACTGAAAAAAATCACAAATTTCACAAATGGGAATGTTCTTCCCTTCCTCCAGTGATGTCATCCCAGGCCAAGCTCACAGCATCAGCAGCCATCATGTTGTTTTTAAGCACCTATCAAAAGATACTTTGAAATGTCCCTGTTAAGTCTTTTTTTAAAGTTGCTATTGAAAATATGCAGAGTACATTTTTCCCCCTCTGAGATGGATATGGTCTGGAAGAAGTGATTCATCTGACTTCTTAGAGCTCCCTGGGACCACCAGCAATCCATCAGTGCATGGGTGCTGGATGGTGAGTAAGCCAGAGCAACCCAACGTGTGTCCCGAGAACTTTGGTGGTGACAGGGGGTGGTGAACTGGAGTAATTTCAAGGAGCCTCCATCCATCTTTTCAAGCATTTTTTAAAAGATTTTATTTATTTATTCATGAGAGACACAGAGAGAGGCAGAGACAGAGGTAGAGGGAGAACAAGGACCCCTGTGGGGAGCCCGATGCAGGACTAGAACCCAGGACCCCGGGATCACAACCTGAGCCAAAAGCAGATTCTCAACTACCGAGCCACCCAGGCATCCTCATTTCAAGCATGAGGTGACACTGCGAGGTTCCATACCCACCACCCACTCACCCCTTAGAGCAGGTGCATCCACCCCAGCTCAATAGTAAATCCAGGATGGCCTAAGCTGTCATGGTATCCCTTCCCTTGCCAGTGATTGGTTTAGGAATGGGCATGGGACCCAATTATGACCAATGAGATGTGAGAGAAAATGTGCTGGCAAGTCCCTGCAAAGGGTCCACTTGCTGATGGAAGGGAACATACAGAACATACTGCTGCATCATGATAGAAACCTTGGAGCTTCAGCTGCCATCTTGCAAAGTTAGGGGCGCTGGCTTGAGACCCAAGCGTGCAGCCAAAGATAGAAGCAGAGAGATAGAAGAAGCCTTACTTTGAGGTATTATAAATTACCCTGTTCTGAAACCCCCACACCTTAGGGCTTCTGAATGTGTGAGATACTAGATTTTACTTGTTATTTAGCTATTTTGAGTTGGTATTTCTGGAAGGATCTTTACAAAAACTCTGCACCATGTTTTTTTTTTTTTATTGGTGCACCGTCTTTTTTTTTTAAATATTGTATTTATTTATTCATGAGACACCAGAGAGAGACAGAAAGGGGCAGAGACACAGGCAGAGGGAGAAGCAGGCTCCATGCAGAAAGCCTGATGTGGGACTTGATCCTGGGTCTCCAAGATCACACCCTGGGCTGAAGGCAGCACTAACCCACTGAGCCACCGGGGCTGCCCATGGTGCACCATCTTTAAACACAAAGGTTCTTGGCTGGCTGCCGCAGAGCCCACTGCACTCCTGACACACCAAGTTGTTACAAACACCTGCCCTCCTTCCCTCCCTGAGTGAGGCCCCAGACATCTGCCCTCTGACGCCGAGCCTGTCATTTATGCCCCATCAACTCTAAAGTATGACTCAGGACTTCTCCCAAACCCCAAGGATGACAGCGGGGCAGTCTGGTGAGGGTTTTGCAGCTAAAACATCTGGTTTGGATCCAAACCCTGTTAGGATGGGCAATGACCCCCCCCCCCAAAGAAGTCCATGACCTGTAATCCTTGGAACCCATTAATATGTATTTTACATGGCAGAAGGGACTTTGGGAACAGCATCAACTTAAGGATCTTGAGATGGAGAGACTATCCTGGGTTATCTAGTGGGCCCAGGGTACCACAAAGGTCTCTATGGGAGGGAGTCAGGCAGGTCACCCAAGGAGATGTGACAACAGAAGCTTGGGAGTCATTTGTGACAACAGCAGTAGGAAACCAGGACGCCTGCTCTAAGGCCAACCTCCTGTGGGGGCTCCAGGATCACCTCTGAGCTTTGGCTGTCTCTCCCTGGCGACAAAAGCTCTCAGGTCTGTGCTGGTAGCTTCACATGGTAATACTGGTTAGGCCCTGAGAGTAACCCCAAACCTAGAAAATGCTCAATGAGCTTAACTCGTGTTAATATATCATTCCCTCCCACCAGTCTATTTTACAAAATCATTGAGCTCTTTTGAATTTGCTGAAAAAATTCCAAGGGGAGGAGCTGAAGGAAAGAATTTTTGACCATGTGTACTAGATTCCAGGTACATGCCTCACGACACCAGCAGGTGTTCCGGTCTTTCTTCCCTTCATGTGCTGCCCCGCACGTACACACCAGACGCCACAGTCCCAGCCTGTTCCCCCTTAAATACGGTGTGAACTCTCTTCTCCATGCAGATGATGTCCTGACTCAGAGACTGAGGGTATGGCATGGCCTGAGAGAGGCCCTGGCACAGTGAGAGACACCTGCAGAAGGGCCAGGCCCACGAGAAGGTGGGAGAAGCTTCGTAGAGGTGGGACCCGAAGGGGTCAAAGGACCATGATGCCTTTTACCACATGATACAAGAGAAGAGGGCTTTGCCCCCAGCTCGGCCACCAGCCCTGCCACCAGCTGGGCCACCAGCTCTGCCTGAGATGACCACGTGATGGTCATCTGATACGAGGGTGAGAGCAACTAGAGCTCGTTGTATGTATTTTAACATAGTCTGTAAACATTTTAAATTGTTTTCATATTGAATTGGATTTTGTAAAAATTCAAGTCTTGCTAATAAAGCCAGATGAGGTCAAAGTCCCCCAAAGAACTTAGAGAGGAAAAAGGATTTGAGTTCGCATTTTAGTATTTTGGCTCAAGGACCATCTGAGCCGGTGGGGGGTGAACCTGCTGGGGCAGGACACGACCCTCTTGGCACCCAGGAGACCCGTCTCAGCACCCTGCCCAGGCCTGAAGCTCGAGAACCCAGGACAAAGGGGCGGAGAATGCTCTTTTTGTAGGCGAGCAATGGGGGTAAGAATTTGATCTCTTCAGAAAATGAGTGGGAAAAATCAGAGAGGGAGACAAACCAGGAGAGACTCCGAACTCTGGGAAAACGAACAAGGGGTCGTGGAAGGGGAGGTGGGCAGGGGGTTGGGGTGACTGGGTGATGGGCACTGAGTGGGGCACTTGATGGGCTGAGCACTGGGTGTTATGCTATATGTTGGCAAATCGAACTCCAATTAAAAAATATACATATAAAAGTAAATAAATAAAAAATAAATAAATAAACCAATTATTTTAAATATTTTCAAAGGGGTAAAAGAAACCATGTCTAAAGAAGTGAAGGAAAGTATAAGAACAATGTTCCACCAACTAGAGAACATCAATAAAAATAGAAATTAATAAAGAAAAAAAAGAATTAATAAAGAAAAAAAAGAATTGCTCCTGCCTGGAGCAGGGGGCTTGGAAATCAGGTGCAGTCCCCAGAGCGTCTGCCAGGTGTGCTGCCTCCGGCTCAGGGTGGGAGATTCAGAACACGTAGAAGGAAGCAGAGTGACCCCCTCCGCTCTGATGGATGGTCCCCCTCCGCATCAGGGGGCACTGGGCCGCCACCCCGGGCCGTGGGGAATCCATGTGCTCCTCAGGGTGGCCCACCACGAAGAACACGTTTTCTGATGCCACAGACTGACCCTCCACTCTGTCCCCAGATGTTAGCACCGGTTTATCATGCCACCTTCCTCCCGACACGTTGCCTTCCCTCTGAGCCCTGAAGCCATTAGTTATGCACCAACTCCCAGAAGCTTTGTGGCTTGGAGTTGAAAAATCAGCTTGTTCAATGTTGCCAGGTGATGAAAAGTGAGTATTGATTTCCCTCCAGGAATGGAAGGGTGGAAGGCTCTGAGTTACAGGAGAGCCCGGAGTATTAATCTGCGCTCAGGGCCGAGCAGGGGAGTGTGCAGGGGGGGGGCGAGTCAGTACCTGTGTCTCAGCTCCTACGGCACCGGCCACCCCTCAGGTCCGCACCGGCTTCCTAGCGGGTCTCCTGGGGGTCTGCTTGCACCTACACGGGGTGGGCAGCCCCAGACGTGGCCCCTTGCAGCCGCTGGAGCTCTCATTGGTCCCGCTCGAGGCTGGGCAACATCTAGGCTGAGGTTCATGTTCTCATAGAATCCAAACCCATGGGGCTTCTCCTAGGGATGCCAGGGAGGCGGGAGGTGCTGGGGTGTGACCTCTGAATTGGGCTTCTCAGATGGAGAATTTAGTTCTTTGCCCAGGGAAAGCTCCAAGGTCTTAGGAGACTCTCAGAAAGACAGGGAGGGGCGGAGCAGGACCCAAACCACGTGGCACTGAGTCCCAGGTGTGTCCTCGTCTCATGCAGCCCCACTTGTCTCTGGACGCCGTGTGACATGGGAAGCTCGGCCGTCCTCCTTGCAGCCCGGGGAGCACACTCCGTAGTGGGCCTTCCCCACGCGTCGTCATTCTAACATAGGTGGAATCTTCTTGAGGGGTGTGACTGCTGGGCAGTGTGGTGTCTGGGAACCTGTGCCCCCAAACATCTCCCGGTGTGCCCAAGAGCGGGGAGGAGGGGACCTGCAGCATCTACTCTAGACTTCTGGTTGCCGTGAAGATGCTTCAAATGCTGAGATTTTAGTTGTGTTTGCATTTCTTACCTGCCTGTTTTCCCCTCCGGACATACTATGTCATCTCCCTGCAGTCCCCACAAGGGATGTGTGTGTGTGTGTGTGTTTGAAACCTCCGAAAAGCCACTTCCTTCCACCAAAGCAGCTTCTATAGTTTTCGTGAAGACACCTGAGTAAACAAACCCGTCGATGAGGTAGAGGCCTTCTCAGCAGGCTTTTTCCTTCCTTGATCTTCAGGTCTCCTTCATGTACCCAGAATCGACTTGTCTTCAATTTCCTGGTCCCCTCAAACTTTTTTGTTTCCTATCATTCCCCCAAAGAACCCAGGAGCTGCCCGTATGCGCCCAAATGGTGTGACTTTGTTTCAGTCTGGTTTTCCTACACAGTGTTTTAATTTTTTCATTATCATAAAAAAAAAAATCTGGCTTTATCGCTTCTCTTGAGCCAGTTTCCCACATGGCGATGCTCCGCAGAGGACGCTCGTGGCTTGGATAGGGACCACCTTCCTTCGTGCAGCAAATGACTTCGAGCACCTGTGACATCTCAGAGCTGTTTTAGGCTCTGGGGACACCACAGAAGACAAGATTTCAAATCTTTTTCTTGACTGGGTTTTGACACATGGCTGAATCCTACATCAGAGAGCTGGGGCCATGCTCCCAGCAGCTGGCCCCACGGGAGATGCATCAGAGAGATGTCTGTCCGGAGCATGCAGGGGGGTCCTTCGGGCATTAGGCATGCTCCTGCAGCAGCCTGACGTGGGAGGGCCCCTGTGGCATGCGGGGCAGGTGGGGGGGACAGCTTCATTCCCACTTGATGGACAGAGGAACGAGCCATGGAGTCTGCCTGACTTTCCGAAAGCCCCACAGAAGCAGACAGCAGCTCCTCTCTCCTCACAGGGGCTTCCCCATACCTTCTGTCTTGCCTCTCGGCTGTGACAAAGCTGCTCTTCATAACCGTGAATTTGTGACCGACCCACTGTCCTTGGTCCCACGCCCCCTCCAGGGTAAGAAGGCAGCTCTGGCGTGGCTGGCATATACCTGCCCACCTATGATCACCCCCCACTTACCGGATTCTTTATTATGATCATAAATGCACCAGCTTCCCTCAATGCTACTGAAACATTAACTGCTTGGGTCTCCACTGCTCAGGGAAATCTTGCTACAAAGAAATTGAAGCTGTTATGGGATCACAGAGACTCTGCCTTTCCAATCCCAAACATGGCTTCTTAAGCATAAAAAGGTAAATACAAAGTACCTGGTGGCTTGATCTTAAATGACAAAGTCTTCAGTATGATACTCCAGGGATTTTGAAATACTTGAGAAACCTACTTAAGACCATCTTTCAGCAAGTTTTATGATGCAGCTGGTTTAATTTCCATGCCTAGATACACAGTCTGTGGAGCTTTCTCTCCAAAGAAGCCCAGCTCCGTGTGGTTGCAATATTAGGGTGGATTGCCAGTGTTCGGGAACGGGAAGGCATACACCTGAAAATATTCATTAAACTTTGTCACTTAGCAAAGTTGTCATAGTCAAAGGCGTGTCCCTACTTAGGAAAGAAAATAACTGCTTAGCAGGCACGGGGTTTCCTTTGGAGGTGACAGAAAGTTCTGGAACTAGATGGGAGGTGATGGTTGTATGTCCTGAGTGTACCTGACATCACTGAGTCATTCACTTTAAAATGATGAAAATGGCAGATTTCATGTTATGGGTATTTGGCCACAATAAAATAATAAATTAAATGGCAGGTGCTAAAAAGAGTTTCAGCCTCTTTGAAAGAAGATAGGACTGCACCCACTCATTCACCTAAACAGTGTGCATGGCACCCAGTCTATGCCAGGCCTCTTCCAGACCTCAGGACGCAGCCCAGATCGACGAGGACAAAGAGTCAGAATAAAGGTGGGAATCTGGGCAGCCCTGGTGGCCCAGTGGTTTAGCACCGCCTTCAGCCCAGGGCGTGATCCTGGAGACCGGGGTTCGAGTCCCACGTCAGGCATGGAGCCTGCTTCTCCCTCTGCTTGCTTCTCCCTCTGCCTATGTCTCTGTGTCTCTGCCTCTCTCTCTCTCTGTCTCTCATGAATAAATAAATAAAATCTTAAAAAAAAAATAAAGGTGGGAATCTGAGGAGTGGGGAATGCTAAGAGGACATGTGACAAAATTAGGTGCGCCAGGGCTGCCAAAGGACCCTGGGCAGGACCACAGGCTGGGCCAGTTTAAACTACAACTTCCATTTCATGCAAAATGTTCTTATGTAAATAATCCCCTTTGGAAATGCATTTTAACCCCAAAGAATGGCTCTCCCACAGGGAATCTGAGGTTCAGTGACACCCGTAGGGCAAATGTTGGATGTCCCCAAGATACAAGCAGTTCATCACTCAAAGGCATTGGGGGTGCTTTGTCCCGGGTGCTTTGTGTAGAAGCGAAGGAGCCCACCTGCAGAGCCAGTGGGGGGGGCAAGAGTGCACGTGTCCCACAAGGATGAGGGTGTCTTTGGCAGCATGTCCCCATGTGCTCCAGTGGTGCCTTCCCTGGGCTGTTCCCTACATGGGGTGCTCCCTGGAGTTGTGCCCTCAGTGGTTCTGAGTGGATCCGCCCAGTCCTCACAGCGGCAGTGAGAATGAGACCCTCACGTCCTCCTCACTTGGCCGGGAAGGCCAGATGTCGAAGGTGGCACAGATGATGAGCAGCAGACCGCGGGTTTGGTTCTGGGCAGAGCAGCTGCAGGAGTCACCCTGCGACAGTCACCTGCCTCCTCTCAGCTGGTCCTCAGCCCCCTGGAGTGCAGACAACCCCCCTGGGGACTCAGTGGGCTTCTCCATGGCCTACCAACAGACACAAGTGGCTGGAACAGCAGTTACATTTCTTACTCAACTGAATAATGTGGCTGAGATGCTTGGGTTCCAAATGCAAATGACCAGGTAACCTCAGGAGGAAAGCAGGGGCTCCTGACTCTTCACCCCCACCTGAGTCCTCCCCCTAGACCCTCCCCTGCCCTGGAGCTCCTAACTTCCCTGTCCCTTCATTCCTGCCTCTTCTTCCCCAATCTCATGGTTACTGGTCTTTGGTGACCATTAGAGATCTCTCTCTATAAGCCAATTAATCCTCACCACAAGCTTCTGACCTCAGAATGATGACCATTCCCACTTTACAGAAGAGAAAACAGGTTCACTGAAACAAAGGAACTTGCCCCAAAGTGTTGGAATCAAAGGCCAAGATGGTGCTCAAACCCCAATGGTCTTAATCCCGATGGTCCTTCCATGAGCGCTCCCGGGCCTCTGCGTTTCCTTCTTCTCCTCCTCCCTTTCTTTCGTTATTTCCCTTCACACTGGATGAATGTGACTGTCCTTATTCTTTAATAAGGGAAGTCAGAGCCTGGTTAGGGGAAGAACAGACGAGGAGAAGGAGGAGGGAGCCAAAAATCACTTCTGCTTGTTAGCTGATTACCGGATTCTTCTGGATGCCCTGCAGCTGCAGCTCCAGAGAAAGGCAGCTCCCAACTGCACCATGGCAAGAACGTTTTGACAATAATAATGCAAAATCTATTTATTCTTGTCTGCTAATGCAGCCGCGACCCTCCCCCTTCATGTGTGCATGACGGAAGGTGCGGGAAGGAAGCCACTCTCAGCAGAAGCCAGTGCCTGAAAGACGGCAGTCCTGCTTCTCTCCTTGTGGCTGCCACGGTTCTCTCCCAGGGGGCTGGCCACCATCCCTGCCACACTCCTGGGGAGCTCTGCTGTCTATCCTGCTCCTGGAATGGAGAGGGATCTGGGCTGCTGCTGGAGATGTGTCTTGCCCTTGCAGCCACACTGTCATCTGCTGGTGTGCCCGCCCACCATTTCTTCTCCAGGGTCCGTCTGTGAGAGCCCAGATTCCAGGCACCGATGTGACCCACATCTCCAGCCATAGAGATGGGCTCAGGAGTCGCTCATGCCCCACACCACGCCCATGAGCTCTTCCGGGGGATTTCTTCCACCCCTGGACTCCCAGCTTTCAGATCAGGAGCCTGTAAGCATACTTTGTCCGGTGTGCAGGAATCCTCAGTGATCAAGGGCATGCACTGTGGGCACCTGCTGGGTGCACCTGTGGCACCAGTGGCACCTACTGAAATGTCTTTTTATCCACTCCATGTGGGCCATGCAAAGCAAAAGTGCCCTTGGGAGTAATATGATACTCCAGAGGTCCCTGCGGGATCTGGCCACAGCCAGGGCTAAGCTCAGAACAGGTGCACCTGCTGCTGCTGTCACCTGTCACCTGCCGGCTACATCACCATGGGCCACCCTCCCAGAGACTCCTATTTCACTCCGTTCTATTTCATGTTTTAAATGCTGGTGGCAGCGCATTAAGTCAATGTCATGATCCCCTAATCTAATGGGTCACAACACACTGTTTAAAAATGCTGAGACAGATCCTGTGTCAACACAGACCCAGTTACCCAATGGTCCCAGACGATGGGATGCAACAATGGAATCAGTTGCAAAATAATCCTGTGACTCAGAAAGTACAGGTCTTGCTTCCCTTTTTTAAAAGAAGAGATTTCTTCTCTAAGCTGCTTGCCTCCCTGAAGCCCTTCTGTAGGGAGAGAACCATTACCATCTTCCAAGCAGGGACATCCATGACTGGCCTGGTCAAGTCCTGACCATGCCCGCTGCTCCTCGGATTCCTCACACAGGATCCTTTGGGCTGAATTTCTTAGTCTCTGTTACAGCCAGGAAGGAAATAATTGGAGATTTTGAAAATAACCAAACTTGAGTACATCAGTTTAGAAAATAAAAGTATGCCAAATTGTTAACCATTTCCAATGCACAAGCATATACATAAGCCCACTTGAATCTTTCCAGAGATTTTGGGGAAGTGGCATGACCCCCTCCCCTTATTTATTAAATCATCCCTAGAGCCCTACTTCCATGAGCTGCAGCTGTCTAGAAGAGGCCACTTCCAAGGAGAAGGTATGGGGCCGCCCTCAAAATACCTGCCAGGAAGGGCAGATCTCCTGGGGACACAGCTAGTTTAATAGGTTGACAAATGATGTTAAATTAAATACCCTTCATAATAAAATCTTTAAAAAATTAAATCTTAAAAAACAAAAAAAGGGATACCTGGATGGCTCAGCAGTTGAGCATCTGCCTTCAGCTCAGGGCATGATCCCGGGGTCCTGGGATGAGGTACTGCATTAGGCTCCCTGTGAGGAGCCTGCTTCTCCCTCTCTCTGTGTCTCCCATGAATAAATAAATAAAATATTTTTTTAAATACCATTCATTTTTCTCGCTCTGTTTTGGATGATAGAATAGATAATATGTTCAATATGAAGAATTTGGAAGACAGATTTTTTTTAAAAAGAAAAGAAAAACACCCATGCTACAGCCACTTGTCACACTTAACTATATTTTTCTGTTCTGGTGCTGTTTTTCTGTGTATCTTTACTGATACTCTTATTTAATAAAGTTTTATTTATAGGCATTCAAGTGGTGCACATGATGAGGATTTATCTTTTTCTGTTTGACCACAAGGGAGAGGTTAATTTACCCATGATGACTTAGAGCAGCGGTTGGTGTCCTTGCAGTGGGAGGCCCAGGGCTTGTCAGGAACCGGGCCCTCTCCCTTCCTCTGCACAATCAGGTGCTGGCTTTCTTCCTCATTCATCCTCAAGTCACTCATACTTTCTGAATGGCTGTCTTTTCTGCTTTCCTTAAGTGAAATTTCACAAAGTTTTAACAAAAAGTAGATTTGCATCAGATGTATATTTAGCTTGCACAAATTCAACTGTATCCTATTTGCTGAAAGAGATAGAGAAGACCATTTATTTATATAACGAGGGCGATTCCGCCCTCTCTTTTGAGCCCAGGGTGACAGTGGGAGGGGGGCTCTCCTGAGTCCCCACCTGATCTCCAGAGAACACTTCATAAAATAGTATCCCACCACCTTTGCTCTTTACACTGCATTTAGGGGACAATTGTATTTAGGGAGCTTTCAAATTCCATACACTAGAGGTTGGAAAAATATTTTCAAGAGCCAAGTAGTATTTTCAGCTTTGTGGGAATAAGGTTCCTGCCACAGCTACTCGGCCCTGCCATTGTAGCAGGAAAAGAGCCACAGACAACATGTTAATGGACAGGCGTGGCTGTGTTCCAATAAAACTTTATTTATAAAAACAGGCAGGGGGCCAGGTTTGGCCGACAGGCTGTAGTTGTCAACTTCTTCTATCTACAATTTGGGGCTTTTGCCTGAACAAGGAGGCTGCTTCCTCCTCAACAACTGCCATTTCTACAGAGCGGATGTGAAGATCCCTCTCAGCCCCCACACTCTGGAGGGTTGGGAGCCAATAGGCACTTTGCTCCCTGCTCCTCCCTGACTCCTCTCCACGGACAAAGAGTGACTTCTCTGATGGGTGAGGTTGACTGTAGCAACAGAGCCATGGAACCCAGCCCTGCCCGCCCCCCCCTCTGTCAGCTGCATTCCAGGTGGCCTGGTTCATACAAGAGGACAAGGGGAGGATCTGAGTCTGGCCTCAGGTCAGGTGTATCTTCTAGGCTAGCTCCTTCCAGTAATAGAGCACACGGATTTTCCTCCATTTTTTTGGTTCCTGTGTCTACCCCTCCACTGATGCTGACCTGGGAGGGCGACTGGGTGTCTTCTGTTGTTCCCATCGGTCCTCCTCGCTCTGTGCCCAAGGAGGCTGCATCACTGGAATCCCTGCCCTCCGCATGCAGCTGGCCCGGCTGGGGGAATGAGAGATAGGAGCAAGGCCAGCATTACCCCTCCCTACTAGGTCTTCCTGGCTGGGCCACGTCTGTCAATCACCCCTCCTAGCTCATTGCCTTATGTGTGAGACTCAGGGGAAAAGATCTGATGAATCCTATCCCTCTCCTTCCCCCAGTCGCGCCTTCTGATGCTCTGGCGGGTTGAATTATGCCTCCAAAACCATATGCCCAGCTGAAAACTCAGAACATGGCCTTATTTGGAAACAGGGTATTTGCAGATGTCATTAGGGAAGGATGACTTAAGTGGATTGGGGTGGGCCCTAAACCCAGTGAAAGTGTCCTTTCCAGAGACAGAAGAGGACACACAGGGGAGGAGTCCGCATGAGGACAGAGGGAGAGTCTGGAGAGATGTGTCTGTGATCAGGGAACACTCAGGCTGCCAGAAGCAAGGTGACGCAGGAAGGCCCCGATCTGCAGCCTCCAGAGGAGCAAGGCCCCACTGACGGCTTGATTTGGGGCTTGTGGCCTCCAGATCTGTGAGAGAGCCCCTGGTCTGTGGCCCTTTGCTAGAGCAGGCTGAGGACGCCACAACCTAACTGAGGAGTGCATCCCTTTGTACGGCATCTGGATTTTCCGCAAAACATACCCACATCTTTTCCTCCATAGGTGATACCGACGAAGAGAACCCCATTTGTTCAGGGGCACTTAGATGATAAACTCACAAGAGAAAGGCTTCTTCCGGGGCACCTGCACTTCTGCAAGCTGACCTTGGCCGAGCTGCCCAGCCTGGCCCAGCCCCAGAGGGAGGACAGCATGGAGGCACCAGCATTGGCCACATGTCTGCATGGAGCACCAGCCACCCGCGTGTGTTGTCCCCAGTTCCAAAGTGTCGTTGCTGTTCACTTACAAGCTCAGGCAACCTCGCTTCCTTCCAGAGCCCAAACCAGTGTATCCTCCTCCGATTCCCACTTCGTGATGTCTGCCATTCAATGTTTAGTGGCAACTGTAGTGCTTCTGAGAATCCGTAGGTTTGTCTACTGTGGGGCCAAGGATGGTCAGGGTTTTATGCCTCAAGTTCTCTAGGAGTATTTTTATGCAGAGATTTCCCTTGGGGTTTTGACTGCTCCTTTAGGACAAAGATCACACAGTAGGAGCCAGAAAAACTCATAGGCCACAGGATATCGTTTCTTTAAGTAGTTCACATTTGAAAGAAATGAACTGGGTAGCCAACACTTAACTCATCAGGACGGTATTCCAAATTCTCAATTTCATAAAACTCAGGCCATTACACTGGGCCTCATTCCCACCTGGCAACAACGGGTGAGTGTTGAATAAAAGGGCTGCCTTTTAACCCAGAGGGTGGATGGCAATTTGCCACAGTCCCCACGTCTCTCTACCGTCCCATGGCTGCTCTGACTCAACCAGTTGGGGTCTCTCTAGATCTGCCTCCCCAGATGGCTTCATAACCTCTTACTTACAAATCCTTAGCGAGCGTGTAAGACTGGCCAAACCCTGTTACGTACTAGGGATGCAACAGTCCATTAGGCAGGCACGGTCCCTGCCTTCCCAGGGCGTACACTCAAGTAGATGACCGAGGTCATAGCACTATGGGATGAAGGAACACAATTTAACCCTGCTTTGCCACCCCCAAGATTTAGGACTCGCCAGATCGGCTTGGCGGTGCATTGACTGTCACCTCCTGGTGCACAACGTACAAAGTTGCCGTGAAGCTGGGGAGTCAACGCTTTGATTTCGAATGTATTTCAAGTTCTCCCTGGCCTCAGGCATTTGGGTTCAGCCACCTCCCCAAATTCCCAGCCTCGTATTGCACCTTCTGGACTCCCAGCCATACCACATCCAATAGCTGATGTGGCCTTAAAAAAGGATATAAGTTTTGAACTTGTCAGTAATGGAAATTCTCCTCTAGTTAAAATCTCTTCCCCGACCTGCAGGAACTAAACCTCCAATCATTGTCCATCGGATAAGCAGCGGGTTTACCACAAAACTTCCTCACAGTGGGAGAGAGCTCTTTGATGTATGGGAGGAAATAACCTGTTTTAAGGTTAATCAAGGGTTGCCTTTAATTAGGAGGGTGTTTTTTGTCTTGTTTTTAAATGTTCATCACCTGGGCATGACCTTCCAAAGCCCAGCTTTTGTGAGTTGGAAACCTCAGGAACCTCCAGGGGGAATGGGAGGCAGCCCTGCTCCTGAGGGTAGGAAGGAAGCAAAACCCTCCGGACGCCGGGCGGCAGGGGCGGGCCGCAGGGGCACCAAGCAGGGGAACGTCATGCCGGGCTGGTCTGACCGGCGAGGCGAGGCTCTCAGCCCGCGCCTGCCCGCCAGCATCTTGGGGTTCCCAGAGCGGCCTCAGTGAGGTCCCTGCACCATCCACACGGTCTCGGCGCCTCATGTCTCTCCAGGCTACGGTGGCCTGGAAAGCTGCTCCCCCCCATGGGAAGGGCAGGCAGCCCCATCCTCAGGACAGGACTGCGAGGGGCCTCCCAGGTCCAGGGCCGGCCGCTTGGCCGGGGTCATGCCTGTGACCCTCGACACTCTATTGCATCCTGGTGGAGAAACCGAGCAATTCTGCAAAGCGTTTCCTTACTAGATCTTCTTTTTTTTTTTTTTAATTTTTTTATTTATTTATGAGAGTCACAGAGGGAGAGAGAGGCGCAGAGACACAGGCAGAGGGAGAAGCAGGCTCCATGCACCGGGAGCTCGATGTGGGATTCGATCCCGGGTCTCCAGGATCACGCCCTGGGCCAAAGGCAGGCGCCAAACCGCTGCACCACCCAGGGATCCCTGTTGGAACAGCACTTGTAACTTTTCCGTGAACTTTGGTGTTTCTTTTTCAACCTCATCTTCAAAACAGCCCTGTGAAATAAGCACGGTCACGGACGTCTGACGTCACCACGGCTGGGGGCAGGTGACATGGGGGTGGTGTGGAGGTGAGCACCGGGGCGCACCCAGCCCTGTCCGGGCTCAGGCAGGATGTCCTCTGCCTCTGTCAGAAAGTGAGGTTTGCTCTTCACACCCCAGCAACCCCCCCCTGCGGGCAGATGGCTCAAGCCCTGCGCCTCTGTTCGCTGTCTGGGTGAGGTGCCATCTCCAGGTGGCAGGGCGGCGGGCAGGGGCCCCACTCAGGCACCTTCGAGCATCTGTCACTGCTGCGCTGCCCCGGAGTTAGCGCCCGTCCTGCCTTCTCCTGGGAGCCCTGCCCAGACCCTTTCTGCTCCCCTTCCGGCCTCTGTCCCCCGCCTCCCATCTCTCCTCCCCCAAGCCCTGCTTTTGTCCTGTCTTTGAGGACAAAGAATCCACTCCACCAGCACACACCTGGAGTCTCCTGTCCCAGCCCCGCTCCATGTGAGCTCTGCCTGACTTCCCGTGGGTGGAGCCTGGCACAGCCTGGCACACTTGGAGCAGCGGGAGCCTCACCTCCTGCCCCAGGGCGGCCCTGTTGACTAGCCGTGAGACACAGCACTCACATGTGCACTCCCAGAAGTGAGAGGCTTCACGCACGGGATGAGCACTGGCCTAGTGGACGGTGGGGGAGAGGGCAAATTCTTCTTCCTTTCCTGCTCACCTGGACTGCTCTGAGACCTTCTCCGTCCCACAGCCTCTTAGAAGCCAGGCCTGCAAAGTAGAGCACCAGTCCTGCATGCACCTGGCATGCAGAGGGTTTGCAAAGACCCTCATCCCTCCCACCTCCCTGGTTGTGCACAGTCTAATAAAGGAAGCCCACTGAGACAGCATGTGGTCTCTCTCCCTGCATGTGTTCACTGGTGGGCCTGTGACCCAGAGTCGGCCAGAGAGGGCCTCCTGCCCCAGATGAAAGTCCAACCCTCACAAGAAGGTGTATGTGTATTTTCCATTGTGGCCACAGCAGATACCATGAACACAGCCCTGAAGACAACACCATTGCCAGCTGCTGGCTCTGGAGGTCACAAATGATCTACTGGGCTCTATACTGAACTAACAGCCCTATAGGGCTCAAATCAAGCTGTCAGTTGGGCTGGACTCTTATCTGGAGGCTCCAGGGAATGGCCTGCTTCCAAGTTCATTCAGGTCACTGGAATTCAGTTCTGTGTGGTTGGAGGGCTGGAGTCTCCTCCAGGGACCACCCACTCTCAGCCCCTAGACATAGCCCACATTTGATTAGGTTAGGCCCAGCAAGATACACTTGTGATTAATGCAAAATGACTAACAACCTTGCTTACTTCTACAAAATTCCATTTGCCCTGTAACTATAATCACAGGCAGCTATCATACCAATAGTACCTGGGATTAGGGCAGAAAATCTTGGAGGACCATCTCAGAATGCTGCCTACCATAGAAGGCCGTCTGCTTTCTCCCCCTTTCCTCCTTCCTCCTACCTGGAACAAAGACAGGAAACCTGGAGGCACAGCAGCCATTTTGCAACCATGAAGCATCCGAGTGCTAATGATGGTGGCAGAACAATAGAACCCGGTCTCTGAGATTAAATCAAGCCACTGTGCAGTCTGGAATCTCTACTTCTCATAAAACACTTCACATAAATTCATTCTCTGAAGCTACAATTAGCTGAGTGTTGTGTTAATTCTCCCAAACACAATCCTATCCGATACACCAGACCTGGCCCTGCCTGCTCTCCATTGGTGACCTCAGCTACCCCAAGGTCACACATGTTTTCTTGAGCAGGGATGGAGCAGGTGGTGACAGCAGCTTCCAGACTATGTCTTCGTCCCTCCCGGGCTCCAGTGTTCTCAGCTACGGAGCACATTGCCAAGAGAAGAGAGAGGACTCTCCTTCTCCAGCCGCTGAGGCTGGAGTCCAGCCCACGTTCCAGACTCATGCTCTGCCCTCCCACCGCACGTCTGAATTCAGAGCACCAGCTCACGGAGCAAATTGCATCATCTTGTTCTATCCATTTGCTAGCAAGGAGCCTAACAAGGTCGGACAGGTAATGCAATTCTCCCCAGCTCCTAAGCCATCTGAGTAAAACAGAGCTTGATCTGATTTTCATTTCATAAAGCAGCCTCGGCATAGTGGCTAGACAAGAAGAACTTCTCTTTTCATCGGAGCAAGCACTTTCACCTTTGGGTTAGTTTGTAATAAAACAGGAATCTTTGGTCTTGACAGAGCCCATGACCTTCACCTCTGAAGCACCTGCCCTGCCCTGCAGTGTTGTGGGGGAAAAGGCTTCTAAGCAGTTGGTGTCTTCGAGTTACTCTTCTCTACCATGAGAACAGAAGCTACCAAATGTCCTGTAGCTCCAAGATGAGCCCCTTGGAGCAGAGTCGTGATTAGCTGTCTTCGTGGACATGTCTAGATTTGTTGCAAGGTGTTTGGGTCATTACTAATAGGAATTGAGAAAACAAAACAAGAGTAAATCTAAGTTCCAGGCAGGTTCAACACACACCTATAATTGCTTGAGTGCTTCCACTTTTGGATCTTTTTTTAATTATGAGCTAACACAAGGCAACGAAGCCCAGTTCCAAAAACACCAATAAAATGTCTTTTATTCACCTGATCAAATTAGCAGAGCCATGAGTCAGATTGCTCTGGCTTATGAACTGTGTTGTCTGGCAACACTGGCTGGACAGCTGAATGACCTAATTGAATCCAGTGCTGATGAGAAATCTCTGAGAAAGAAGCTAGTGGATGCTGAGCCGGCTAGCTGTGTTTGCTTCCCTGGTGGCCGACTTCAGGCGTGGTGACACAGTCGGTTTACTGCAGAAATAGGAGCTTGACATGGCAGTCGGGAGCCTACCAGATACTGAAGTCTCTGCCGGTTTAATTCTCTACTCACCCCAAACATCTTGCTTTTATGGTGGTGTCCAGGTGTGGGAAAATAGTGCAACTCTGATTAAATCTGGAAATGTCTGCTGCCTGTAGACCTTTCTCCTATGGAGGCCTGAGAGAGGGTGATTCCTCTTCCTCCCCCTGACAGAGGGAACTGGCAAAATCACAGGCACTGGTGGGACAGTTAGGGGCCAAGGGAAAAAGCCCCACACGAAAGACACTGCCCACCTGGGACACTGTCCACTGGATGTTACTGTTAGAGCTGGTGCCTTACAGAGAGAATGAGGATGTGGCCAGGATGAGCCCATACCCAAGTTGGGCTCCAAACAGGACACCTGCCAGTATCAACCAATCAGGGCCAGGCCCTTGACCATTTAGGAAGAGGCACTTTTTACTCTTTCCCTCATTAGCATATTAGATAGACTAGGAACCTGACAGAAGCAAGGCGTCCCTTCAGCAGTGAGAGGCCAGCCTAACTGCCAGTCTGTCTCCCCTCAGCTCAACCCATGGCCCCAATAAAACTTTAGCCTGTGCCTTTTTTGGGGTCTGGGCTGATTTCTGTTGTGAGAAACCAAGAACCCCACCAGGTAACAATGAGATTTAGGCAGTCAAGGTCCAGCTGTGCGATCTTGGGCAAGTGACTAACCCTCTCTGGGCCTTGGTTGTATCAGCTGTAAACTGGAACAAGTAATCGCATCTGGTGGGCCTGCCGTGCTGGATTAAGTGAGTCTTCTTATTTAAAGAGCTCACCAAAAAAAATAAAAAATAAAAAAATAAAGAGCTCACCATAGACAGGGGCTGGACCCTTTCCCCTTTCCTCCCTCTGGGTGACTGCCATGCCAGTGTCGCTGCCAGGAATATCTACTTCTCTAATCCCTGAGGCCCAAATAAACTAAAGCACAGGAAATTATAATTCAGAGGCACAAGATCTGTGACATCGCCTCACTCATGGATGCAAGCAAAAGAAATCGCGTGATACTACTTCAAGGTCACTGCCGGTTGGCAGCAGAGCAAGGAAGAGCGTGCAGGAGTGAAGGTCCTGCATCTGTCCTTATGCCTTGTATGGCTGCAGAAAGCTCACCTGCCATGGCTTCGATGACACTGGAATTTACTATCTCATTAATAAAAGGGCACTTGAGCCAGGGCTGGTTAATTTATGTCAGTGACATCTTGCCCTAATTGGGCCCTGCCATCCGGGATGCCAGCTTTGTCTTCAGGCTGGCTCCACCATGGTGACAGATTCAAGATGTCACTTCCACTCACCGCTGTGCCCATGGGAAGAAGAGTCATCCAGGAGCCTCATGCAAAAGAGCAACGAGATAGTGATGCCTGAGGGAATTATGAGGGCTGCGGAGTTGATCACCTGAATCACGAGATCCAGACCTAACCTTTGCCCACACAGCTCCCTATTCATGGAGCTCCTATTCACAAGAAAGGGGGGAAAAGCCAGCACAGAGAGTCTGTAAGCCACATTCAAATAAAGTCTATAAAACAAGCACATGAGGAAAAGTCAGAAGGACCCACCTCCTTCGGTAATGCAATGGTCTCCAAGAGCCTGCAGCTTCCCCACCCTTTAAAGACTGCATATTTTTACCCAAAGACTAAGCAGTTTATCCTAATGTTAGGAAAACATTTACAGTTGTCAGGAAAGACAAGAGGCCTTTCTTTTGAAAAAGTTGCAAAAATGCTCCGATTCTTTCCAAGTGCCGTGTTTTGCTCTGTGGACGTTTCCGTGACATCAACTGCGTGCAGATGATGTCCAGTCCCAGGGAGCGGGGGTGCCCCTGTAGGCTGACGTGGCTGGGGGATCTGATCACCAGGTGTGCTTGCCCCGTGAGTGACCTTGCAGGCACATTTGAAATTTAAGTGGGCGATTTCAGGAGCAAGGAGATGTCATTTCTTTCTTTCCTCTAAAGGAATGGGTTGGGCATGGAAAATTCTCATTTTCCAAGGAGGTTCTGCAGTGGGACAGAGCCCAGCCGGGGACACATTAGCCCCAGGAGAGGGGGATGGAGGGATGCCTACCGGGCCCTGGGAGCCACCTTACTTCCCACGCTGGTCTCCTTCACACAGTCGGGGGCTGGCGTGTCTGTGACTGGCACTTTGATTTTCTGTCAAGCCCCACTGTCTCTTGCTTTCCTAACGCTAAGAAGTCCCATTAATCTGTAGCCACCACCACCATCTGCTTCTCCGCGGTAAAGGCTTAATAAACCATTTCATATAGAGGGGTTAAAGATTTATTGCTTTCAAAGGCATTTTATTTGCAGAGCAAGATGAAATCTCACTTAGATAATTCTGCACCTATTGACGAGTATTTCCATTGGGCTCCCAAATGTATGAAGAGGAGACACCTGTCCTTGGCTGGGGTATGTGTCTGTCCCCTTCCAGGAAGATCAAGCCTCTCAACAAAGACACAAGGGCAGGCTGGGTGACCCAGAGTGGAGACCCGGGATCGAGTCCCATGTTAGGCTCCCTGCATGGAGCCTGCTTCTCCCTCTGCCTGTGTCTCTGCCTCTCTCTCTCTCTCTCTGGGTCTCTCATGAATAAGGAAATAAAATCTTAAAAACAAAAACAAAAACAAAGACACAAGAGGCATCAGGCAGGACCGTCTGCATGTGGGGACATTCGTGTACTTTACAGGTGGTCCCCTGCCCACACCTTACATACAGCGGCACCTCCAGCCCCTGGGACAAGCCAACTGCCCCAAATTTCCAGTGCTCCCAGTGAGCACAGTGAGCACCCAGGTATGTATGAAATACCCGGGTGAATAGCATGTGTGATGCACTGCTCTACTCCCATCCCCAGGACGCGATACTGGATCACAAAGGCTCAAATGCAGCCTTGTTCTTTTAGGGAGCGATGCTCCTGACCACCACCCCCGTCTCCCTTCCTACACACACACACACACACACACACACACACACACACACACACACCATTCCGTGGCTGGAAATACCAATACCATCCACTCATGCAACATGGCCTGTCTGGTGACATGACTTGAGGAAAAGCTGGACCTCTGACTCACTGGGCTGATTGAAGCCCCTTCCCTGGATCTTCCAAATTTATGATGGAAGACCATGAGCCCATCTTGGCACTCCTGGTCCCAGGCTCCCTGAGAACAGGTGGCTAAGTGAGGACGGTTGTTGCCAGGGGAGATGGGCAGGAGGAGAGAGAGGGAGGACCCGAATGTATTCTAGGTTCTAGCAGAGGCTCAGACCCACTCCACACTGCTCTTCCCGAGGTGGGTAATACATGAGGATTTTTTTTCCCCATTTTTGTGGGTTTCTGCCAATTTCAACCAAGTGGCCTGACAAACACAGAAGGAAAAGTGATTAATAACCATTTTTAAGATCAAGGAATGCATGAGTGACTGCCTTCATCTTGTCCTGCAAGTCACAGTAGGCTGCTCAATTTATTAATGGAGAATTCTCACCGCGGCGCTGTAATAAATATCACCGCATGCCTCTAGATGAAGGACGACACCTGCGGGTCTCCTGGGGTGCTGACTGCTGACAGCCAGTCTGCCCGCTGCTGCCCCTGCCCTGCCCGAGTCGGGGAGCCTGTGTCTTTTGCCATTCTGTCCTGCACATCCTTTTATAATGTGTTAGAATAGTCCTTCTTGTATGAAATCATAACCGCAACTGATTGCAATCTATAATTTGCTGAATATTTAAAATCTATTTAATTTGCAATTATTTATTTATTTACTTATTTATAGGCACCACTGCCATACTCCTAGGCAAAGACTTTTGGTTGACGATTTTGCTTACCCAGTCCTCATTATCCTTCTGTTAACAGCCCCCCTGTTTTTGTTTGGGCTAACTCCCTTCACTCTCACTTGGTGCGGCTCATGGGGGCCTGAGCTTATTTTCTGGTGCCATGAGTGGGGGTATGGCCTGGAGCTGACCAGGCAGGGCTCAGATCCTGACAGGCCACAGTAATCAAATCAGAATGAACAGAAGACCAAAGTCACCACCAATGAGGTGCCGCCCCAGTGACTAGGAAAGAGAAGGTGCTTCTCTACCCAGGTGAGATAGACACCTGTAAGCCCCGCAGCTGCCACTCTGTAGTCCGGTTCTCTGAGGACACATGGTTGGTTCAAGTGCACAGAAGCCACCACATGGTACTGGGAAGCTCGGCTTCTAGGCCCCACCTTGACTGGGAAACAGAGCTGAGGAGCTTCTGTGTTGTCTTCTGACTCTGTGGTCAGCCTCACTGGAAGCCTCTTGGCAGTCTTGTTTCTATCTCCTAATTTAGGTGCTGATCATCTATTCTGACAGGTTTCTATGCCCACATCCAAACTTCTGGAAGCATCTCTCAGTTACCCTATCCAGGCACAATGCCAACAGTTGAGGTAGGTCACCCCACCTTCTCTGGGCTTTCCAGCTACTCTACCAGTGAAGTTCTCATGCTCAGATTTAAATTAATTCTCTTCTGTTTCCTCTTGTACTGTGAAAAGCTTCTAAATTTCCCTGGATCATTACAAGGGCTACATGAATACTTGTTATTGATATAATAGACACATGTTTTACCCTAATATCCATCCCTTATTGGAATATGATTGCTACCACCACAACTGCAGTATTAATGTCAAGATTAAGCCTCCACTATTAAGATTTTGACCCCTAACTATGTGCTGGTCACACATACAGTGTCATAATCTGTACTACCAATCCATGGTGATAGCATTGTTCAAATTCAATGGTATAGATGAGCAAATTGTAGCTGTGGGAGACTAGGTACTTTTTAGGAGAAGTGAGCCTAATACACAGAAAGAAACAGAGTCAGTAGATGAATAGATAGAGGTATGTCAGATGTGTGGTTCTGTCACTGACCCTGGATTCAGCCATACCTGAAGCTGCCTATATCCTTGAATTTACCATTTGTGGATGTTAATAAATGTTCCCTTCTGCTTTAATGTATTGAACAGGATTAGCTACACTAACTTGGGAGGTAAGTGTAATTGGAATAATTTATTTTATTTTAGCAACTAAAAAAAAAAAAAAAAAAAAAGGCTGAGCAGCTAAATCACTGACCTAGGGCTCCAGGAAGCAAAAATTGTTTCTATTTTGCTGAATATAAGAATCTACATCTTCTAACCAAACACCCGGGACTCATCAGGAAAGGAGGAAGATCCTTTACAGTTAAAAGATGGAAAAGGCAGGGTTTTAGCTGAGGTTCACTTGCTTATATGAGCCTTAAAAACGTATTCCTCTATTTGAAAGCATGTACCTGATAGTTTTTCCTCTGGATCCTCTGATCGCTTTCTCTTAGTAATAGGAATGCAAAAATACTTACTACTTCCTTGGTTTCAGCCAAGAAACAATGCAAGAAACAGGAACTATAGTACATTCTTTAAACATAGTTATTTAATGAAGGAATGCACACTAAGGAAAATCATTGGGATGGCCAAAGGAGGGGGTTTTAGGCTCTATTTCCACATATTCCTGGATTTTGGATGTCAAATAATTATGGATTATTTTCTGTACACTGAAAACATTATGCTGTGAGAATTCTGAATTCTGTGAAGATTCTGGATTCTGTTATATTCCTCAGAAAAGTGTTAACTTTTTAACTATGACTGGCAATCACCTTGGCCAGATTAAAACCTGTCTCTTGGGCTGTAGCTCAAATCAGTTAGGTTCTTTTATTCTCCATGTCTATGTGGTCCATGGGTCTTCCAAAAATATGGGCAGAACTTATATGCACAGAGTTTGGGGATCTTCCTTTCTGGCCCCATCTGTTTTTAGACTCCTGCTCCCTACTTTCCAGTGACTGTCATTGTTCCAAACTCTGTCCTCTGGTCTTCAGACCACAAAGAGCAGATTTCTACAGGAAAATCTATCGTTTCCAAGCAGCAATGAAAGTGACCTGTCCTTGGGGGTGGGGGTGGGGCAGAAGCCATAGAAACAGGTAGGTTTCTTCATGCCTTTTCCTTCTTCCAAGTGTCGGCTCCCTTCTGGACTCTGCCTGTCTACCTCCCTTCATTCTTCAGTGCCTTCAGGAAGTTTGTTATGCTCATTTGTCTGTCCTTTTCTTTTAGTTTTGTATTTTATTCAGAATTGGGAGCTGTAACCTGTGTGGCTGTCTTTCTGGCTGGCATCTACCTAGCCACAGCAGAGGCTGCACCCTTTTGTGGCCTCCTTGAACATTCCCCCTGCATTGTCCTGCTCTAGAAGCTGGACACTCCTGCCTCTGTGGCCTCTCTGCAAGGTCCAGTCTGTTCACCTGAAATAGGCTGGTAGCTTAGCTCTCCCTGAGTCATGTCAGCCCTTCAGGAAAGCTGGTTAGTGACTTTTGCTTATCCTCCAACTCCCCCTTCTGGATTTTTATTTCTTTAGCTTCTCCCACAATTATATAAGGTCTCATTCCTGAAATAAGCTCCCTAGTCATGGTGGTTCAGCTCCCCTAATTGAACCGTGATGAATCGTGGCCTCTGAGCTCCATCAGTAAATACAAGGGCAACCTATATGATTTATGTTAAATCCTTCTGCAGCAGTCACACAGACGGTCTCACTCCTTCCCCTGGGCAGGCTTGTTCCTGGGTCTGGCTGGCCCAAACTTTGATCTCTTGAACTCTCCATAAAGGCCAAATGCCAATCTCTTGAGCTCCATGAGGGCAACTGCTTTATGGGAAGAACCATCTACTGGAATCCTACAGAAGATGGGTCAGGAAGCATCACACCTTTCACTCACAAGTCAGAGGCAGAGCAGCTGTAGTGACCAGGATGGCCTCTTGAGAAGAAAGACATTCATTTGCGTGAAACACTGTTGGACTTAATGACACTAATGATCTGTCTGCCACTTTGCTCAGACCTGGAAATTGGAGCTTTTCTTCTTTGCTTCTCGGCCAGCAGAAAATGCCAGTCAGCGCCGCCAGGGAGCACTGTTGACTCTAGAACCATTTGCAGCCTGCCCGCACGGGAGGGAGCAGAGCTACTCCTCACATCAATTCACGGAATTGGCACTGCATTGTTCCAGCTGCCAAAATAACACAGTTTTGGCAGTTTTCCATTTGAAGCTCAATCTCTTCTTTAACCGGCCATCAGGGAGTTTTAAGGGGAGTCAAGAACAAATGCAGGGGGTCTAGCTACAAACCTTCTGTAGTACCTGGAATGTTTGAATGTGGGAAAGGTGGTTGAAAGCTGCTGGTCACACTAGTTGTCTGTGTGCCCCCTTCCCTGACACTAGCTAGGTCGGTGATGAATCATTAACCACGCCATTGCTTAGGATGCTGATCACAGGCGGCCAGGAGGGGCTTTAAAAGGGACATTAATATCATCGTTTACATGGTGGGTTGCATCTCACAGTGGTTTGGATGAGTTTGAATTGAATTATTCCCTATTAACAATTCCAAGTTTAGTTCTTACCAAATAATGACAATAAAATTGAAAACAAAAAAAAAAAAACAAAGATCTAGGGGTGGAGAGCTTGAAATCATAGAATGGCTGGACCCACTGCAGCTCAGTGCCTATGACTTTGGAGTTGGTTTAATCTGTGTCTTCTGGATGGCAGTTATGAGACTGAATGGAAGTGACAATTTCTATACCTGTTTATGGGCTGCCCTGCGTTCCTGTCTTGTTCTTCCTTCCACAAAGGCTCTGCCCTCTTGTCTTGCCCATCTCTACTCTTTTAAAAAAAAAAAAAAACAAAAAACTTTATTTTTAAGTAATCTCTAACCCAGTGAGGGTCTCCATCTCACAAACCCTGAGATCAAGAGTCACCAGCTCCTACAGACTGAGCCAGTCAGGCTTCCTACACATCTCCAACCTTAGTCTCTCACCATCCCTGCAGCCAATGATAGAGCATCACTTCCCCAAAGCTGTAGCTAAGAATTTGTTCAACAGTATTTATTTCTCACTCCCTGAGTTCTGGGTGGGAAAAAGACTTTGCCGAGGCGGGCGGACATTTACGAGGAGAGAGAAATTATTACAGGGCTCTCGGGGAGAAAACATCAAGTTCAAAGTCTATGTAGGGAGAATAAGCAAAGTTTGCTCAGGAAGCAGAAGTAAGATCCCATAGATTAAATCATTCTGATCTGCTCTGGGCTCTTGTAACATTTCATTTGTGCCTGTTTTCTGATGTTCATTCAAGACATCTGCGTTTGCATACCATCTCCCTTGGTACACTTTCTGAGGACAGGTTCCTAGCCCAAAGCCCACCCATATTAATCACTCAACAATTACTTATAGGAATAATGAAGGATGAGACATGGAGAGTGTTTTCCTCCTGCACCAAGATCTGATTATCCACAAGGAACAAGAGCATTGCTGAGTGAGTGAAGCCTGAATTTGAGTGTCTGGTGCATAGGTCATATTATGGTACAGCATCCAACAACTCCAAAATGTCAATTGCTTAAAACAACAAACATCCATGTCTCGTTCAATTTTTTGCTGACCACTGCTGATTGGCAGGGAACTCTGTTCATTGAGGGCATCCAGGGACCCCAGTGATAGAGCAGCCGCCACACTGAAAAAAGCCAGCTCCCATGTTCATCCCCTCTGAATACTGAGTTCAGTGCGAGGTGTGTATTAAGCAACTGTCCTTAATAGACTCCATAACAAACTCTCCCAACCCGTGTTTCTTCTGGAATGATGCAATGCACTGAATGTGCCTATGACTACTCTGTGTTGAGACACAGGAAAGGGTTTCACTCTGGGGACATTTTCAGATAAAAATAGTTTGAATAATACGACTTTGGATAATTACATAGGGAGCATAGTGGAGTAATGATTTAGGGAATTGCTATTCAAAGGCTGGTACCCTGGTGCACAGCCTCAAGATGACCTGCGGGCTTGTTAGAAACACACTCATAAGCCCCCCATCCTGATCTACTGAATTAGAATCAACATTTTAACAAGTTCCCAAGGTGATATGTAAGCACAGTAAGGTCTGACAATTGTTTACAGGGATTCTCTAGCCAGAGTAATTGGATTCAAATCCCAGATCTACCAACTACTAGCTCTATGACATTGAATAAGTCGCCTAAAATGTGTCTTAATTTCTTTGTTTGTAAATGGGGCTAATGACAATATTAACGTCATGAGATTATTGTGAGGGTTAAATGAGTCAGAGTACTTGTCAAAGTATTTAAAATAGTGCCTAGCATGACATAAAAGGTCTGGAAGTGTTAGAGATGCTGACGGTGGTGATGGTGATAGTGACAGTGAGGATGGCGGTGGTGATGGTGATGGTGGTGGTGGTGGTGATGGTGGTGATGGTAGTGGTAGTGGTGATAATGGTGATGGTGGTGGTGGTGGTTATGATGATGATGATGATGATGGTGATGGTGATAATCATGATACAAATGCAGTTAAGGAAATGTCAGTGTGATTACTTCTATTTGTCACTTAATCTGAAGCATTATTATTCAGTTTATATAGAACCACTTGCTGAACTTGAATCCTGAATAGATAGGTGATGGGTAGAAAAATCCTTTCTGTGGGTCTTTGCTCAAGGTCTGGGAAGGTAACAGATACCAGGAGGGATACAGGAAAAGGGTCAATGTGGGCATCTGAGCATCAGTCTTAAAGTTGTTCTCATGCGCCAAAAGTCACGTGCATCTTGCATCTTAGTTGGGGTGGCTGGGCCCATGTTCCCTCTCAGAGGAAATTAATTTCCATAGAAGCTAAGTTCAGGCAGAGATAGATGCCAAAGCAGCACAAGGCATTGGGGTGCTTATCTGTTAGGTTGAGTGGAAGTTACAAAGGGATACTTTTTCAGTGTTTGTTCAAAATAGAAAGGTCTAGCAAGCAAGACCTAACACAGGTTACCAAGACACCTGTGCAGATATGAGCATGCATCTGAACACAGGTCAGTGTAATGAATGATCGCAGATGGCCTAGATTCAAACCCAGTTCAACCACTTCCCAGCTGGGTGACCCTGAACAAGCCACATAACCACTGTGACATGAGCTTCCTTGTCTGTAAAATGGGATAATGAAGTATATATCCATAGGTTGTTAACAGGTTTATTTGGCAATTAGCAAGCATGTAATACATGTTCCTGCCATTACTGTGATCATCATGTTTTACTCTTACAGGCAAAGTGAGCTGAAGGTAAAATGCGTGAGGCTCAGCTTCCCCTTTGGTAAAGTGGGGCTAGTAATCTATAGCTTCACGATAGCTACTCACTGAGCAGGGTTTATCTTTGCGCACACACTTGTTGAAGGACTAGAAAGGAGCTGATGTGGGCTGGGGAAAGTTGCAGATAGACAAGAAATAAATGAGGGTGTAGTGCACAGGAGTGTATGGTGAATGGTCCCCAGTGTTGCCACCAGGCTGGAATCCGGATCCATGTAAGGCAGGTGTGTATGTAGGAAGGAAGGAAAGACATGCTGTTTCCGTATTCTACTTCCTACCCTGCTCCATCTTAGCCAGGTTCAGATCCGGAGTCTGCCAAAGGAAGAGAGAATCCAAGGCTTATGGATTTTACCAATTTTAACTCAGAGTTGAGGGCTACAGTCCATTTCTGGGCCAGATGGAGAGCTCACCTGGACCGCCGCCACTGCCATCTACTGGTGTGTGGCTTTAGCTCCTGTCCCAAGCCTTAGTCGCCTCCTGTCCAAAGTACCCCCAAAACTGCTCACCTCCTCATCTTTCCTACCTCTCTAAAAGGCATATTAGGTACCCAGGTGCTTGGGCCAAAACCCGACAATTGCTGCCCTCTCGCCACCCCCACCATCCGTCAGCAGGGCCTTTGCTCCCACCTGCAGGAGGCAGCATCAGCTCCTTTCTGCCTTCACAGCACGACCCTGTGTCTACCTCCCACTGTAAGCCTCTATGAGGCCAGTGACCCTTCTGAAGGAAAATGGGACCTTTGGCTCTTCCACCTCCTGGCCTTTGCGCTTTGGGTTTCTCGGGCTGAAAAGCAATTCTCCGGGAAATCACTGTCTTATAGGATGAATTTCTTTAGAGTCTGTCTCCTGGAATGCAAGATCTGTGAGTGTAGGACCTCCATCTGTTTGGTTCAATGCTAGAACCCCATATCTGGGCCTGACAAATGGTGAACAGTCAATAAATATTTGTTGACTGAATGAATGAAATGTCAAAGGACAGTAAGAATTCTCCCACCAGGGCTATAGTGAGGCTTAAATGAGTTGAGGCCCATAAACATTGAGAAAAATGCCAGCCCAGATGACTAAACACATGCCTTCCTTCCTCCTTCCTTCCATCCCTCCCCCCATCCCTCCTTTCCCTTCCCTTTCTTTCTTCCTTCCCTTCCTTCCTTCCTGCTTCCCTTCTTTCCTTCCTTCTTCTCCCTCATACAAAGGACTTCATATTACACCTGTAAGACAACCATAGCTGTCTCATGAGGCCAACACATAGCCCTTGTTTTCCTTGTTCTTGGTAATATTATACCTATAGGTCCCCCATCCAGAGGCACACCTTATGAGAAACAGGTGAGCTAACTTCATGAGTTCCATCCCTCATTTTACACGGTATTAAAAATGTGGAATGTAAGCAATCTGAAGTCATCTGACTTAGGAACCCCAGGCACGCGTGAAGGCAGCAGGCTTGCAGCAGGCTTCCTCTCGATCAGCTCCTATGTCCTATAAATCACATCAATTGTCTCCATGTGCCCACAGCCCACAGGGAGTTTCTCAAAAGCCTTTGAGGGGATTAGTGGTCTCTGATGTTTGTTATGAAATTCAGAAAAGCATCTGGAAGTCATTTAAGTTAAGGAATCAATGATTTGGGGGTTAAATAACACATGCCTTAATATAATAAATACAGGAAACTGTAAGCCCATGAGCCTGTAAGTTCTTGCCTCTATTTCGGGGGATATTCCTAAGAAAGGGGTCACTCGACCACATCCTCCCTTGTCTTTGTTTGGTTTTGCCCGCAAATTTGTTTGATATCTAGAAGGTCACAGGGTAGATTAAACGGGATCCTAAACAGATTTGCAGAAAAGAAGCACCCATTGCCTGGACCCCCTTGTGTCCACACCTGAAGGAGCAGGAGGGAGGCTTTTGCCGGCCAGTGCTTGTGCTTGGAGACCTCAGTCTCAGGGACACCTGACATTCAGAACACTGATGGTACTGTAAAGTGGGTTCCCCTGACTGAGGACCTTCTTGTTTTTCTTCTCATCTTCAATTGTTATGTACCTTTCCGTGGTTTGTTCAGTTTTTTTTTTTTTTTTCTGTCTTGATTATTTGCACCATGAAGTCCTGGACCACCTCCTGCATTTGGCTTTGCAGTGGTAGGCAATATCTTGTGGCAAAAGAAAAGAAATTATGTGTATGCGTGGAGGAACAGGGTGGGTTGCAAATTACAAACCTACAAATGAGAAGGGCAAGGGAGTAGAGGGCATTATTAGGGGCTTTTTGTTTCTATCATCAGACAGGAGGGAGAGAAGATGAAGCAGATCTCAACCCTTCAGTCAGGAATAATATGTTGTATTTCTCACTGAGGCTAGAAACATTTAAATGAAAAATATTTCTTCTCCAGTGACTTTAGGCTAATGAATAAAAATAAGAAGGAGATGTGTTTTCCATTTTAGGAACCCGAGTCTACTTTATGGCTGCTTCCCGAGGTTTGTCTACACTAGCTGAATGAGCTGAAGAATTGGGCAATTATCAGCATAATCCACTTTAAAAATGAAGTCTCTGCCACCCAGGCCTCCCAGAAGTGGCCTGGCTGGTTTTCCTGCTTTCCTGGCTGCTTTGCCTTCTCCCCACATCAGGCAAGTGGACCAGACTGAGAAAGAGGGCGAGCGGTGAGTGCTCTATCCAGAATCCCAGCCAGCCAGCTGGGAGAAGGAAGGGCCCCCAGCTGGGAGTGCACCAAGCCTTCACCCTCCCCCTACTCCCCACAAGGCTGGTCTCTCCTCCTGCTGGGCCCCTGCTCTTTTGTGACTGGGCAGGGGTGGGGCGCCAGAAATGGGTTTGAGGTTGCACTGATGATTTTCGTTGTTCCTTTTCGTTCCATCAGATACTGTTTTTTCTTTTATTGGAAATTCATCCCAGGCTCTAGTGGCCAGGTAGGATGATGACACATGGCACAGGTAGGCTTCCTTTCCAGAGGCTGGACTAAGCCAGCCCCCGTGAGAAGTGGTTATTAGTGGGCTGCCGAACTCTTGTGTCCCAGGAGCCCAGACCCCAGACGCCAACGTCAGGGGACCACCAGGTGCAGCTGGGGAGGGGTGCCCCACCCCGAAGTTTCTGGGCTCCTAAGGCACAGCCTCTTACTCACAGACAGGAGAGGAGTTGGGGTCTTGCCTTCAGGTAGTTCTGACCCCCCCGCGTGGCCCATGTGGCAGGAGCATCAGTAAGGGCGCAGGCTAGCAGCTGGGGTCCCCGCGAGGGAGGAGGCCAGCGCAGGAGCGTGAGCTGGGGGCATCTGGAAGTGGGGTGGCATTGGGGCGCGTGTACATCTCCCAGGCTATTGCGGAGGCAGGTCTGCTAGGGGAGCGGGTATTTCCTCCCCGAAGAGTTAGTGAAAACACAGGGGAGGGAGGCGAGACCCAGACACATAAAAGGACATGCCTGCACCCCAGCGTCCCAGTCCCCGCTCAGAGGTCCCGCTGTGAGCTTCTGCCTCACCCACACCCACACACCCACACAGACGTGCACACGCCTTTATCCGCCCGGGTCCCTCGCTAGGCCGCTCTGCACGATGCCGGCCCCACCGAATGATGGATCCATGTATCCGAGCTCTCCGCAGCAGATGCACGGGGCTGGGAATTCCACATGTCCTCGGATCTCCAGACAAAAAACATCAGGGGATGACCTGAAATCGCGGTGCGGGGAGAGACTCCCGCTGGCCCCGCCGCGGCCGCAGGAGGGGAGCCAGGGAGGGGGTCCAGCTCCATCCCGAGTCGCGGGTCCCCGCGCGGAAGCCTCCGGGACGCGAGCCGCAGGGAGCGGGGAAGGGAGGCTGCGAACCTGCGGAGCCGAGTCGGCCAGAGCCCGGGGCCGCCCCCATCCCCGCCCGCGCCCGCGCCCGGTCCTCTCCCGCCCCCCGCCCTCCCGCACCCGCGCCCCTCCCGCGCTCCCGGCTCGGCTCCCGCCCGGGGAGGGGAGCGGGGAGGGGCCCGGGGCGGGCCGGGGGCGGGCCGGGGGCGGGCCCTGGGGGCGGGGCGGGCCGGGGCGGGCGGCGGCTGCGGCTGTGGCTGGAGAAAAGTTGTCCCGGCCGGAGCGCGCGCTGCCGCGGGATCCGGAGCCGCCACCGCGCCACGGCCCGCGCTGGCGCCACCCCCGGCTCCGCAGCCGGCCGGGCCGACTCGCAGCTGGGGGGCTCCCCGGGGCATGGGACAGCCGGCGGGGCCCCCGGGCGGGCGGAGCGCGGCCTGAGCTGCCGGGACGCAGGATGCGCTCCGAGGGCGCGGCCCCCGGGCCGGTGGCGCCGCTGTGCGGGGCGCTGAGCCTGGTGCTGGGCGCGCTGCTGGGCAAAGGTAAGGCGGGGCGGGCGTCGGGCCCGCGGGCGCTGGCGCTCGGGAACTTCCCGGGGCGCGGCGAGCCCGTTGCGGGGCTGCCGCGGGACCCGGGGGGGCGGGGCGGGGAGCGGGGGGCTCCGGTCCTGGCGCTGGCGCTGGCGCCCGGGGCGCCGAGAGGCCCTGCCCTAGCCAGGAGGACCCAGCTGCGCGCCGCCTGCCTGGGATGGGGCAGATTCAGAGGTCGCGCATCCCGGGATTCGGGGCGCTCTCCGGGGCTGGGGGGCGTGGCGGGGCGGGGGCGCGGGCCTAGCCCATCCCCAGCAGTGACCCTGTGCAGCGCGGGGCCGGCATCCTTGCCCCGTCTGCTCCCCCGGGCCGGTCAGGCAGGGCTGGAGATCCGGGAGGGCGAACCGGGTCCTTTGCGCCCCGGCCCCCGGGGACGTGCGCTCAGAGCGCAGCTCGCGGGGAGCCCGGCTGCGGCCGCGGTGCCTGGGGCGTGCGGAAAGGGGGTGGGCGCGGCCCGGGCTCCGGCAGTGCGGTCCGCGGAGGCCGCGCGCCTCAGTCTCCTCATCTCGGCAATGGGGGGACCGCGAGGCTGGGGAGGCCGGGAAGGCTGCGGCGAGGAACGGCGGGAGCGCAGAGGGCTCGGCGAGGGGGGCGGGGAGCGGGGCCGGGCCTGAGGCGCCCTTCCCCGCGGGGCCCGGTGGTGGGGCTCGCGCGCCGGGGCCGCGGGCGGGCGGGGACCGCTGCGCGCACAGGGCCGGGCCGGGCCGGGCTGCGCGCCGGGCGCCGAGAAGGACCGAGGCGCCTGCGCCCGCCAACCGCGCCGCGCGGGGCGGGGGTCCCGGGTCCGGGGGAGCCGCGGGGCGCCCGCGACCTGCACCTTCGCGCCGCTCCCCCTTTTGGGCTCAGCCGAGTCCAGCCACCGACCTCCGGGCTCCCTCCGCCAGCAGCTCCCCGGGCTGGGCTGCAGATGCGTCGGGAGAGACAAGTTGCCACTGGAGGTGAAAAAAGTAGCAGCGGTTGTTCAAAGTCCTTTTAGCCCGCCGGAGAGTCCAGAGAAATTGGCGTTGCGCGCGGCTGCAGGTTCTCAGGCGCACCCACTGCACCTGCTCCTTTCTTGGGGAGCTCCAGGCAGAAGCAGCTTGTGTGCGCGCTGAAAGACATGGGGACGCTTTCCAGTCTGGTGCCGAATGGAAAGAGCAAACAGGAAGCTTCTGGCGCTTGAATTCTGCTCTGAGCTCTGGGTTCTATCATGTGTAAGACTCAGTTTCCCAAAATGTAAAGTGGCCATGAAAAAAAAAAAAAAAAGAAAATCCCTCCCCCAAATTACTTCCCAGGGACTCTTTGATGGTAAAGAGACTTGGTGAATGGAAAACGCTTTGTAGAGCAAGGTGGTGTCATTTTATTTTGTTTTTATTTTATTATTCGTATTTTTTTTTTTTAAGGATTTTACTTATTTATTCATGAGAAACACAGAGAGAGGCAGGGACACAGGCAGAGGGAGAAGCAGGCTCCATGCAGGGAGGCTGATGTGGGACTGGATCCCAGGACCTCAGGATCAGCCTGGGCTGAAGGCAGGTGCTCAACCACTGAGCCACCCGGGTGCCCCAGGTGGTGTCATTTTATTTTATTTTTTATTAAAAAAATTTTTTTTTATTTATTTACGATATTCACAGAGAGAGAGAGAGGGGCAGAGACACAGGCAGAGGGAGAAGCAGGCTCCATGCACTGGGAGCCCGACGTGGGATTCGATCCCGGGTCCCCAGGATCACGCCCTGGGCCAAGGCAGGCGCTAAACCGATGTGCCACCCAGGGATCCCCAGTGGTGTCATTTTAAAGTGAGCAACGGCTGGGTCAGAGTTCCTGATTTTCTCCCCACCTTTGTAGAGGATTTAATCAGGCAAGAACTTTGAATGTTCCTTTTAAAGTAAGTCGTGAGCCTCTCTTAATTAAATTCCTTTTTTTCTCCCCTGTCTAGAGGATTTTAACTGTGATTTAGAAGAGCAGCCGTGTAGAAGAGGCTAGGAGCAGCAATTTGGTTGGAAAGTGGAACAGGGACTTTGTTTTAAAGATGCTGTTCACACAGCAAGGGTTGTGGGTGATGAAGATGGTGGGGATGGAAGTGTCCCACCCCTACCCCTTTCCTGACTTAGTGCCACCTTCAGCTTCCTCTCCTCACTTTGGCCTAACAGTTTTCACCTTGTGGTTTGGGGGCCTGTGGGCCACAACTCATCCTCTCGCAAATATTTTCCATTGCTTCCCATGACCAAAAACCCGGCACCACAATGTCTCCTCTGATTCCTCCACAAAGAAAATGTTTACTCCGTGAGATTTCTTATAGAAAGGAAAGTTTCCTGACCCTCATTTAAATGTGTGCTGTCTTTAAAATAAATAAATAAATAAATAAATAAGCCACCTCGGACTCTTCCTGCCTAAGGATTTAAGTGCTGATTTCTAGGATCCTCGAAACCACTGATCAATTTTTAGTACCAATTGTATGTTTATTTTCAGCTGTTGGATTTAAGGCTCTGCAATTCTTCAGGCCTTGGAGTGGAGTCATTGTTCCTGGGAGGTTCTATAAATAGCCAGGGCATTGAAAGATTTAGGATTTAAGACCTAAGGTTTAAGACTTGGGTAGGTGAGGTGAAGTGTCCTTCAGTTAGAGGTTGAGGTATCGACTGACACCATATGGAGCGGCGGAAGGGCCTTGGTGGGCTGCGATGCCATCAGCGTGTACTAATGGTTGTTCATGACATGAGGGACCCCTGGGAAGGTCACACAGGACAACAACCTATTCTGAAGTTGTTGGGGCCAGATGTACTTCAAGACTGAGAATGATGGAAATCTTTGAATAGCTGGCTAGCTAGACTCAAAGGATCGCATACATCTATTGTAACACCCCCAAGCTGGGTATGGTCGCACCCTGTCCTTGCATACATGGGTCACTCTGCACCAACTGTATAAGGACATAAGGGAGGATAAGACCCTAAGCAGCCTCACTTTACTTTAGATCAGCATTGGCCACAAAGTGAATGAAGATCAAACAAGCAGACCTTTGGGATGTTGAGTTTCTGATAAGGGATTTGGGGCCTAGGTCAGGTTTCATGAGTAGAAAGTAGGGTGGAGAGTGACCCAGGGTGCACACTGACACCAGAGAATGATGATCATGCTTTGTCCTTCCTACATACACAGCACCCACACCCACTTGGTAGACATAGTGCACACGGATGTCCATTCCTGTCTCAAGTTGAAAGTCTGCTGCATTGAAGCTTCTTAGAAGTGATTTCAGCTGCTTGGAAGTCATTCATTCTGTTAAACCACCAGACTCGGCTTGTTTTAATTCTTTTCTCCGTAGCCACAGCTTTTGACTTGTGCTTGTAAACGTCATGACCTGCAGACACAGACAAGCATTGTTTTGTCCACACGGTGTCATTTTTTTAAAAGTGAATGAGCTCCCCCAAATTGAGGAAATTCACATATAAAGCAGAGTTTCCAACTTCCCTTAAGAGTAAGGGTGCTTGGGAAGCCCCGGTGGCCCAGCGGTTGAGCGCCGCCTTCAGCCCAGGGCGTGATCCTGAGGACCAGGGATCGAGTCCCACATCGGGCTCCCTGCATGGAGCCTGCTTCTCCCTCTGCCTGTGTCTCGGCCTCTCTCTCTCAGTCTGTGTCTCTCATGAATTAAAAAAATAAAATAAAATCTTTAAAAAAAAAAACAAAAAAGAGTATGGGTGCTCTGTCAACCTTGAGTACACATGTTCATATGGCTACAAAGCTGAGCCTGGGAGTGCCTCCTGGGTGGGGTGACTATTCAACTGCTTTTCCCTCCTCCCTGTGCCCCACTAGCCACTTGGGCCTCTGGCTCTTCTTCCTTCATCACACTGTTCACAGTTGACAAGAGTGGCTAGTGTCAGGCAGAGAACTCAGAACTCTCAATTATATTAGTAGTTAGCACCTCCATGAGCAGAGGTTAAAATAAAGCCTCTGCATGCATTAGATATTTCATACATCCATAGTCATGAGGAGCGAGGTTAATAAAAATGAGTCTTTGGTAATATTAATTGGAGTAAAAGAGAGTATTACTGAATTAATGGAATAAATGGAAAGTCTGATTGATAGAACTATTTTTTTTACAGCAATCCACTTTGTTTAAAAGTCAGATTTATTAAGATACAATTTGCATACAGTAAAATTCGCCCTTTTGAATACAATGATAGGCTTGGACAAATTTATGTTGTCATGCAGGGATCCCTGGGTGGCGCAGCGGTTTGGCGCCTGCCTTTGGCCCAGGGCGCGATCCTGGAGACCCGGGATCGAATCCCACGTCAGGCTCCCGGTGCATGGAGCCTGCTTCTCCCTCTGCCTGTGTCTCTGCCTCTCTCTCTCTCTGTGACTATCATAAATAAATGAAAATTAAAAAAAATTATATGTTGTCATGCAAACACCACCACAGTTAAGGTATAGAATGTTTCCATCACCCCCACCCCCAAATTCTTCTGTGCCACTGGGTAGCCTGCCCACAGCCCCTGGCAACCACTGATTCCTTCTCTGTCCTTGTAGTTTTGTCTTTTTCATAATTCCATAAAAATGGGATCCTGCAGTATGCAACTTTTGAATATGCTACCTTTTGCTTAGCACAATGTGTTTAATAAATATCCACCTATATACAATACAGAGATTGTTCCTTTTTAATGATGTGTGATATTCCATCAAATGACTGTGTCACACTTGTTCATTCGTTTCCTAGTTGAGGGATATTTGGATTACTTCTGGCTTTTGGTAATGATGAAAAATGTCACTATAAATATTCACAAACAAGTCTTCATGTGGACGCAGTTTTCTGTTTCCTTTGGGTAAATGCCTAGAGCGGGGATTGCTAGGTGGTATGCTAACTGTATGTGTAACTTTATCAGTCTCCAAACTCTTTTCATGCATAGTACCCAGCAGCAAGATATAAGAGTTCCAGTTGATTTTTACCTCCAGCACTGCTTACTGTTCTCCATTTTGTTTTCTTTGATTTTAAGAGTTTTAATAGGTGGGCAGTGGTATTTCTTTGAGGTTTTAGTTTTCACTCTTATAACTAATGATGTTGAGCATTATTTTTTTGTGCTTATTTGCCATCTTCTGTCTTTTTCAAACCTCTGCCTATTTTTTTAAATTGGCTGTTATTTTCCTATTATTGATCTTTGAAGGTACTTTATGTATATTATGGATGTGAGTCCTTTATCAGATACATGTTTACCAGAGAGTTTCTCCCTGTCTATGTCTTTAGATGAGCAAAGGTGTTTAATTTTTTTTTATTTAATATATTACACAATGAAAACAATACATTTTATATACTTTTCACAGCACTTGTTTTCAATATAGTATATGTTTTTGTTTATACAAAAAAAAATTTAAACAGGATATTTGTAAATAGGCAACACAGCTCATTATGTTTTTATTTTGAGCATTTTGGGATCTTTCAAGACTGCTGTTTCTCTTATATGCTCTGATTTCATTTTTGTATAGAAGAATGTACTTTAAATCTCTGACACTATTGATTTACCAGTAAAAGGTGTTTAATTTTAATGAAGTTCAATGTATTAATTTTTCTCTTAGTAATTTGGTGTCACATGGAAGAAATATCTGCCTAGCCCAAGGTCTTCAAATGTTTATAGTGTTGTTCAGGTACTTCAAATTCCTGCTGACTTTTCATTTTTTTCTTTTGTCAGTTATTGAGAGGAGTGATGAGATCTCCACCTATGTTTTGCATTTGTTGATTTTTCACTAAAGTTCTGTCAGCTTTTCCTTCATGTGTTTTGGAACAGTTTTAGGTACATACACACTTAGTGCTCTTGCATCTTCTTGGTGAATTGACCTCCTTATCATTATGTAATATCATTCTTTATTTTTGGAATTTTTTTTGTTTTGAAGTCTTTTTTGTCTGATATTAATAATAGGCACCTCAGCTTTCCTTTGGTTAGTGGTTTCACTGTAAAATCTTTATTTATTTATTTTTTTAATATTTTTTCTTTTTTTATGATAGTCACAGAGAGAGAGAGAGAGGCAGAGACACAGGCAGAGGGAGAAGCAGGCTCCATGCACCGGGAGCCTGACGTGGGATTCGATCCAGGGTCTCCAGGATCACGCCCTGGGCCAGAGGCAGGCGCCAAACCACTGCGCCACCCAGGGATCCCTGTAAAATCTTTTTTTAAAGACCAGTCTATGTCTTTATACCTAATGATGATTATTGGTAGGCAGCATGTAGTTGGGTTTTGTCTGTTTATTCAATCTGATAGTCTCTGTCTTTTAATCATTATGTTTAGACCATTTATATTTAATGTGGTTATTGATACATTTGTATGGAAATCTACCACCTTGCTCTTTGTTTTCATTATATTGCACACATTCTTTACCTTTCTTCTTCTTTTTCTGTGTATTTTTAAATTGGATATATATTTTATGATTCCATCCATCTCATATATTTGCTCGCTATTTATATTATCTCTTTCAATATTAGCCATTGCTCTCAGACTTATATATACATCTTTAATTAATCAAAGCCTATATTCAAAATATATTATGCTGTTTTATTTGTTGTGTAAGAAACTTAAAACAGTGTATCTCTAATATTTCCCCCTCTATGTATAATCCTTTTCAAGTGCATACATCTTATACCCTAAGTATGGCTAAGAGAATTGTTAATTAGAGTTTTTTTTGTATATGCTTTGAGGAAGGATAAAAATGCTGTTTCATTGGCTCGCTTTGGTTTCCAGGTGGGTACTTCTTGTACCCTTGAAACTGTTTTCTCTGCAGGACTTTTTCCTTCCTGCCTATGTGCTGAGCCAAACAAAAGTGTTTAAGCACCTTAGGGATTTAGAAGTTAACTGCCTTTAAGGAGAGAACAAAGGTGAAATACAACTCAGCCAAGTCTGAATTAGCAAAATTTCCAGGACAATGGTTCTAGATACTCTCCCAGAGTTACTGATTCCTTGTCTCCTTCAGTGTGCACATTGCCTTTTTACTGATTAAGGATGTTCTTAGTGGTATGAGAGCAGTGTTAGGTTCACACCTGCAAATGTTTCGAATGCCGAGGCAGTTCGAAGGCTCCATAGAAGACTGTTTTCTTGACATAAAATGCCTTTTCTTTCTTCCTCAGCACCCTTTCTGTTGTCAGCAACACGCAGAGCTGTCACTTATGGATTAGTTTGGGAGGCTCAGCATCATAGAAGCAGGAGCTTAAATTTGATCCTTTGTTCTGCCATTCCCTGGATGCATTGGTCAGAAGCCTGTTAGCAGCAGAAGCCTATCAAGGCCACCTGAGAAATAGGGATCTGGAGCTCATGATCTTGAAGGTAAAAGACCAGGGTTCCTAGGGGGCAGAAGTTGCCTGTTCAAGAGTACCTGTTGTTATAATTGATGCCTTGCTTTGGGGTGCTCCAACCACCTTATTTGTTTTTATCTCTATGCTCAAATTTTAAATTCTAGGGAGAAAGAAGCCCAGAATGCTGGCTGAACTTTAGAATCACCTGGAAGCTTTCAAAAATGCTAACCACTCCTCTACCCCTCTCCTGCCCTCCCCCACCCCTGGCCCCACCCCAAGCTGATTGAGTCAGGATCTTTGCTAGTGGTAGACAAGAAGTGAGCAGAGATGCATGGTTGGTCATTTTTATTGTTTAGAAGCACTTCTGATGATTCTACAGTGTATTCAGGAATGAGAACAGGTTTCCTAGAGCCTAGAGCCATCTCTATCTAGAAAAGGCTAAGGCAATTAGATGGACACTTCTACCATTTCGTATCTGGGGGGAAAGAGCATTTCTCCCAGAGAAAAATTGAAGAACTGTTTACAAAAGACGATGGGATGGGGACTGGATGCAAAATCAACCAATATCCATCCAGCCTGTTTTATTTATTTATATTTATTTTTAAGATTTATTTATTTATTTGAGAGAGAAAGCAGGAGCATACAAGTGGGAGGGGCAGAGGGACAGGGAAAGAGAAGCTCAGTCCCACAACCCTGAAATCAGACCTGAGGTGAAATCAGGAGTCGGATTCCCCCAGTGGACCATGCTGCCCAGGTGCCCCAACAGCCTCAGTTTTATTAGATTGAAGTTATAACACCCACTTTGTAGGATTACTGAGAATGTTGCATGAAGAGCCGGGCAGGAAGCCCTTCACTCAGGACGTTAGTATCCTGAGGCTGCTGTAACAGGTGACCGCAGACTGGGCAGCCCCATTCCACAGAAGCTTACTCTCCCTCAGTCCTAGAGCGAGACACCCCAACTCAAATGTGGGCAGGGCCGTGCCTTCTCTGAAGACCCTGGGGGAGGATCCCTCTTTGCTCTTTCAGCTTCATGGACTCCTGGTGCTCCCCGGGGGCAGGTGTACATCCCTCCAGTCTCCTGTCATTCTCACATAGCCTTCTCTGCCTACTTTCTCCCTTCTGTCTTAGAAGGACACCTGTCACTGATTTGGGGTGATATTAATCCTGAGATGCCTGCCTAACTTACACCTGAAAAGACCCATGTTCCAAATCGGGTCATGTTCACGGATTCTGAGTGGATGCATCTCTTGGTGGCCACCATTCCACACACTTAGGTAAGATCATGCACACAGGAAAGTTCAGTAAGTCATTGCTATTCTTACATGCCGACTTATCAAAGCCATGGAGGAGAAGAAACATTGTGACCCAGTCGAAACTATACATGGATATGTTGTTTAAAGATTTTATTGATTTATTCCTGAAAAACACAGAAAGAGAGGTAGAGACAGAGGCGGAGGGAGAAGCAGGCTTCCTGCTGGGAGCCCGATGTGGACAGGATCATGCCCAAAGGCGAAGACAGACGCCCAACTGCTGAGCCACCCAGGCGTCCCTCCAGCTTTACATTTGGTTCACACAGCACACCCAGGGATTCCCTAATGGTTGTAGAAAAAGTGGGTGGAGTGCATCTCACATTGCTCCCTCGGGTGCCCGGCCCAACTGTGAGCCCCTCACTGTGATGAGCTGAGAATGGGTCAAGCCTGGGACACACTGGTCTCGGGAGCCTGACCTCATCTCCACCGCAGTGATGAGGGCAGAGAGTGAGAGGGCCTGGTGGCCCAGAGACAAGTCGGGTGGTGTGAGACACGGGAACAGACACTGGCCGGCAAGTCTGTCCAACCAACCAAATGAACGACACAAAGAAAAGCGAAGGTCACAGGTGGAGTCGGAGTCGGAGGAGCAGTCCACCTGCGGCTGTATGCACACGCAGCTCGGTGCAGCACGTCAGGCCGCCCACCTCCCCAGGCACCTGCCATGTACAGTGGCTTCTTATTCTGTGTTTGCTTTGGCTCTTGATCTTCCCTTCATTCCTCCCTCTGACGGACTTCCCTTTGGGACCAGCTGTGGACCGGGCACCCTGGGGCCCTCCTCGGAGACTAGGGTCCTTCGTGCTGCGGTGGAGGTGCCCACCTGGGTCCTTCAGGGGCTCTGGCTGGGTTCCTAAAGCTGCCAGAAGCTATGCATCAGCAGTGGGTAGCAACTCTGAGAGGCTTCCTGCTCTGGCCTCCTCATTTAGGAAGGAAAAAAAAAAATCCTGGGGAAAGTCCTCATTTTGGGCCAATTTGTTCTGCTGCAGCTCTATTTCCTCTTTCCCGCTTTCTAAGCAGTGATGTGCTCTTTTCTTCAATTTTTGTCAATCTTTTGGGCCAGTACACAGCCTCCGGTGACCATTTTCTTTATTTTTCCCCTTTTTAATTGTAAGCAGTGACTTGACTCCGAGAGCAGACTCTTTGCATTTTGCCTTGAAATTCAGTGTTTTCATCTATTGCGCAGATGTCCTGATAACAAAATGCCATTTTTTTTAAAATTTAAAGACTTTATTTATTTGAGACAGAGAGACAGAGAGACAGAGAGAGAGAGTATGAGTGAGGTGAGGGACAGAGGAAGAAGCAGACTCCCCGCCAAGGAGGGAGCTGATGCGGAACTCGATCCCAAGACCCTGAGATCATGACCTGAGCTGAAGGCGGATGCTTCACTGACTGAGCCACCCAGGTGCCCCTAAAATGCCATTTTCTTGCCAGAGTCTGTGGTTCCCTGCTATTGTTCAGCTGTTTCCCTGGCCGTGGCCCTTGGACACCTGTCCCCTGCCACCTGTGCCATGGGTCCACCAGCAGTGGCTTTGGTGGGGAGGTGGCCTGGGGGCTCACTTTCTCCTTCACAGGCAGGATGTCTGTAGACATCAGCTTCTTACCTGTCCTCAGTGGTCTGGGATTTCTTGGTCAGGTGTTCTTTTGTTTTTGTTTTTGTTTTCCTCTCAGATGTCTTAACCTCCTGTTCTCCAGGCACACATGTTGCTAATGGTTTGGTCCTATCACTTCTTTTTGCAATTACTGCTAGTCCTGTAGAGACAATCTTTAATAATTCTAAAGGAAGACCAAAATGTCCACCATCCACTTCACATAGCAGCTGCATCTTGGCTGGGGAGGCCCCCTTCAGACTCCTCTTGAGGCAGTGAGATCGCGTTGTCCTCTGTTTAGAATCCTGTAGAGGCTCCCGTCACATTCCGAGGCACCCTTCTGGCCTTATCTCAACCCCCATGATCTCACATATGCACTCTGTTCCATTCCCATTGGCCTCCTCGCTGGTGCTCACAACACCCACATAGGCTCTGACCTCAGGGCCTTTGCACCTGACTGCTGTGGGGAAACATCCAGATATCTAATTCAGGTCTCTGGTCACAGGCCATCTTCTCATAGAGGAGTCACCCTTTGTGCTATCTGCTCTTATCCATTATGGCAATTTCTGTGCCCCTTCCCTATTTTGTTTTTCTTTGTCTTCTCACCACCTGATAAAATGCACAGATTTGACTTACTTGTTTATCTATCTTCCTCTCCTCTAGAATTTAAGCTGTGTGAGAACAGAAAGTGCCTGTCTCATTTGCTGTTGTATCTATGTGTTTTGCTTAGCGGCCCTGGTGTCTGGCACATAGGAGGCTCTTCCTACTTAGTGAGTGAATGACTTCATTCTGTCTTCGGCTTCTCACACTGTCTGTCTTTTACGCTGAGTGAATCTCTTAGATCCTGCTAAGGTCAGAAAAATAGGGAGGTACGTTTTCACATGCTGGACATCTCCAGATGGCCACATTTTATGAAGGGTTTCTAAGTGAGCACAGAACCCACCACTATTCCTGCTTTCACCCAGTTGCTTCAGAGACGTGTTCCTGTTGGGTTCGAGGTGAGAAAGTTTGTCCAGGACTGTGATGCTCAGATGTGCTGGCCAGAGGTGACATTTTCAAGTCACCAACTTTCTTTCTATGTGGCATCCTTTTCTGCGCATCACTGCCTCTTCCTTCCTGGTGAGATTCGAGAGGGGCTCCTTTGCTGATAATGCTTCCCAGAGATGGCCATATGAAAGGAATCAACTTAAAACAGAGACCAGAATTTCACTGTAAACAGGGAAAAACATCCTTGATTAGGACTTTCTCTGAACAACTGAGTGGATTACTGAAATAATGGCAAGTGATTGCACATGGGTACAAGATATCTTTTGGGGGATGATGAAATTATACTAAAATTAGTCATCAGATACGGCTTGATCCAGGTGTTCAATTATGACATCAGTTTTGTTTTGTATTTTTTGTTTCTTTGTTTTAGTTCTTTTCTTTGCCTGTTATGGTGTGGGTTTCATTTTTAGGTTCTTTGTGATAGCTCTTGGCCGTTGCAAGTTCTGCCCCTTGCTGAGGTGGGGCACCCAAGAAACCCAAGAAAGGCCATACTGTGTTTTGTTTGCTCTGGTTTGGTTCTAAGACCTGGGGGAGGAGTTTTTGAGGGCTCAAAGTGGGGTGCAGAGGAAAAAAGTGAGTGATTAGGGACAAAACAAGAATCAATATTCCTACATTTCCAAATTCAAGAGTATGGGCAGCACAGGTAGAGAAGACAGAGAGAAGTCATACAAACAAGTTGTGTCTCTTTATTGCTCAGAAATCCACCTGAGTCAGTGTGGATGAACAGGAGGCAGCATCAAGATGTGTTTGACTAATTGAGTTTGTGTCAGACTTGCCTGAACTGGGGATGAGTAAACATCGTTTATCACTTGCCTGTCAAGCCAGCACTCTCTGCCATCAGGCAAAATCAGATGCAAAAGATGATTGGAGAGACAAAGGCAGGATCCCGAAAGAGCTTGTTTCGGCACTTCAGGGCCTCAGCTCTGGCCTCACCTGATGGGTCCTATTTGGGAAGCAGGAGTAAGGTGTGGAGCTCATACCTTCCTGAGTGAAATCCCTGCTCCATTGTGTCGAATTGGGCATGCTGCTTGATCCTGCAAAGCCTCTGGAGTTTGTGAATCTGTGCAGTGGGCCTCAGAGTGACTATAAAGGGGCCAATGGGTTATTGTATATTTGCCCACATTCCAGATATGATGTCTCTTCTCTACACCCTAGTCTGGGCCCTGGTAGGCTGACCTTTGCAGAGGGCAGTTCCTGTGTCTGCTGGAGTCCATCTGGGGTTGGCCAACAGGGCCCTGGTAGCTGGAGTGCAGGAGAAGAAGGAGGCTGGAACATTTATGTCCCACCTGCTCCCGGAGCCTCTGGCCCCCATGATTGCAGCGCCTGTCAAGGAGCCCCTGTGTAAGACCCCCACTCTCACTGGGCTCAGTAGCACTCCCTTTTCTGGCCCCCTCACGTGGGGACTAGATCCCATTGTTTCTCATTGTTGGGCGCCCAGCACCATCTTTTCACTTTCTCCATGAGTAGTGCCCTCTTCGAGGCACACTAGTCCTTTGAGCTTGAATATCCTTCTTCCTGAGATGGACAATAAGTTGGAGGTTTCTTGTTTTCATGTTTAAACAAACTCAGACATCTAGAAAAGTTTCAAGGACAAGCACCTAGAACGTTTGCCTGCTAAGCCATTTCTGAGTAACTGACAAAATAGATGCTCATCACCCCTGGATGTTTGTTTGGTGTGTGTTTTCTTACCAACAAAGACATTGTCTTGCAAAACCACAACACAACCTCAAAAATCAGAAAATTGACGTGGCTGCATTACTACCAGTTTTTAGAGCCCTGCTCAGTCTCCCCTGTCTGGACAATCTCTTTAATATCAGACGTCTTTTTTTTCCCTTCAGTCTTTTCTTGAATTTCATGACTGTGACACTTCTGAAGAGTGCAGGCCAGTTATCTCCCAATTTGGGTTCATCTGATGTTTTTTCATGATTAGATTCTGATCACACACCTTTGGCAGGAGTGCCTCAGAAGGGATGTTCTGTTCTTGTTGCATTTGGTCAGGTGGCCCATGATTTAAATTTGTCATGGTGTGAATGATGGTCATTTTGATCACTTGATTAAGGTGGCATGTGCCAGGCTTCTCTACTGCAAAGTCACTCTTGTTCTCTTAGAAATTAATAAATATTTCATGAAAAGATGTTTAGAGATGATGTAAATATTCTTCTTCCCCTTAGACAACATTTCATTTGTGAATTTATTAGCAGAAGGGGCTCCAGGATTTCTTTCGTCTGTGGCTTCTTTTTCATTACTGTCACTATTATGATGCTCAGAATATCTAACATTTGGCCAGTGGGAGTCATTCTACCATATTCTGTGTCCTCTCACATGTGCTCATTGTCCTTTAAGCTCTTCCTTCCTTTCTGGGGATAAGATCTTCCAGGCACACTTTGTAATTTCCTTGCCCCAGGCCTAGAATCAAGCTGAGTTCCTTTTAGTCAGTATGGTATTTAGAAACCAAAATCTAGGCTCTCAATGTGCTCATTGTTATTGGGGTGCTCCAGTCCTCTCAGTGGACAGAGCCAGGGAGTGTTGTTACACACATCACCACCATTGCTCCCTCTAAAAAAAAATATGGGTTCACATTGATATTTCAAATTCTAATTCAGGATCACAGAGCTTACTCCAGATTTCATCTCTTCTTCTTCTCTCTTTTTTTTTTTTTTAAGATTTTATTTATTTGAGAGAGAGAATACAGAGGAAGAGGGAGAAGTAGACTCCCCGCTGGGCATGGAGCCCACTGTGGGGCTCAATCTCAGGACCCCGGGATCATGACCTGAGCTAAAGGCAGGTGCTTCACCAACTGAGCCCCCCAAGTGCCCCAGATTTCTCATTTTCTGTGTGTGTCACTCCTTGCCCTGTTTCCATACCAGGCAGTTCTTCTGCTTGCCACCTTCTCAATCCACTCAGTTCCAGCACCTCTTGCTGACTGCCCTCCTTGCTCTACCAAGTCTGTAGTGCCTGAGTTTCCAATCCCAGGTGGCCACTCTTCCATCCACCCTACCTGTGGTACCTGGCCAGGGGCCACTGCGTCCACTGCCTACCATGCTAATTCTGTCCTGGTGGCATTGCACTGAGCTACTCGGAAAAGGGGGAGTGTCTGTATTCTTATTTACATGAATTACACTATATTATTTTCCTAGACAATGTCTATACATTTCAAATCAGAAGGATAGGCTGCAACTTCTCTATGTCAAACTGTCCTTCTTTTTAGGGGTGAATGAACACTCCAACCAGAGATGGCCACGGGCCACACCACACTGACCAGCTGTCCTGTTTTAGACACTCCTTGTTCACAGGGTGAAGGAAGGAGTGTGTGATGCTACCTTATTTTTATTTATTTTTAAGATTTTATTTATTTATTCATGAGAGACACACAGAGAAAGAGGCAGAGACACAGGCAGAGGGAGAAGCAGGTTCCATGCAGGGAGCTGATGCGGGTCTCGATCCAGGATGCCAGGATCACTCTCTGAGCTAAAGGCAGATGCTCAACTGCTGAACCACCCAGGCATCCCATGTGATGGTACTTTAATATTCTCTTGTACTCATCAGTGATTATCAAGATGTACCAGGTGTGGGAGATTCTAAATGAACTCAACTTAAATAGTTTTGCATTTGCAGTACCTACCAAAAAAAGAAAGTACTTTTTGTGCATCCAAATACCTTTTCCCCCTTCAAACAAGTGGGTAGTATTCCCAAAGGGCATTCTTTGTGACAGATGTTCACATATATATTTTTTAACTCAATCTTCACAAAAACATCAGGAGATAGGTACAATTGTTACACTGATGACTGGAGTCACTGAGGTCTTAATGATTCAAGTAAACCAAGAAATCAAGATTTTTAAAAATGGGAAATGGCCCTGCTTTCAAGTTGTGGCAACACATCCAAAATATACTAAATGCTTTGTGGGATGAACGGTCTGGATTAGGGCCTCAGGACAGCCAATCTTTCACCCCTGCTTCTGATCACTCAACTTGGGTAGGAAAGGTGAGGTACTAGTGATGGTCCAGTTTGCGCGTAGTCGTCACATGTGCACACAGCAGCAAGATCCAGACAAATATTGAAGTTTGCATCCAGTCCACGTGGTTGGGGCCAGGAGAAGAGTGCTTCCCAGGAGAGGGGATGTTGGTACTGGAAGAAGGGATAAAAGGGTTGTCAGGCAGACCAAAGCAGTGTCCACTGGAATAGGAACCTCTGGATGTGGTGGATGGAATGTGCCAAGATGCTGGGCAGGAGACAGAGATGGAGAGAGAGAAGGCTAAGAAGGAGAATATCCTGAAGAAACTTGTCTCTTCTCTAAGTATTTCAATCAGGGTACCACACCCCTTCCCCAGTTATGACAACCAGAAATGTCTGCAGACATTGCCAAGTGTCTCCTGATTGAGGAACTCTCGTTTGAATAATGCCTGCTGTGTATCAAGTAGGTCTTGCATCATAATATTTTTTAAACTTTTCACTTGGAAATAATTTTAGATTTCAAGGAAAGTTGCAAAAACAGTACAAAGAATCCCATATACGTTTCACCTAGCCCCCAAATTAAGAGTTCACTAGGCTTGCTTATAGCATTCTTTCTCTGTTTTAATCTCCCTCTCCGTCTGTGTCTCTATTTTTTATTTATCTATGCACATTTTTTCCTGAACTAATTATAAATTAGTTGCACATACGACTCCCTTCAGTGTGTGCTTCCTTAAAACCAGGACATTCTCTTACATACCCAACCTGGCAGTGATCAAAATAAACAATGTGACGTTGTCACAGTACTGCTACCCGGTGACAGGCTTTTTAAAGTGTTGCCAGTTGTCTGATAATATCATTTGCAGCAAAATAAAGTCTTTCCTGGTCCAGAATCACATCCAGGACTGCACACTGCTTAGTTGTGAAATTCCTTTAGGTCTTTTTAGAATCAGGAATCACTGGGCCCCTCTGTCTTGTATAACCCTGAAGAGTACCGGCCAGTGTTTTGGTGGACCGTCCCTCAGTTTGATTGATATTGATTGCAAAGCAGTTGCTGTATTCAGTTTGGATCGACCCGGCCCTTCTGGACATGAAGTTCTGAGTATGGATGATTGTATTTGCTGTAAGCTTGGTATCGCCCATGTGCCATGATCCCTGCAGGGATCTTCCCTTCTGTGACCTGGTTCACACGACAAGAGTCCCCATAAGCCTACTTGCAGGACACCCCCCAGCACAGTGGAGGCCAGTGTGAAAATTTTAACCAGAGGTTCTGAAGAGCAAGAGGAAAGCAGGGGACCTCACTGGCAGCAGTTGTTCTGAATCATCAATGGGTCAAACCCCAGTCATGCCCTGAAGCCCGACTGTCCTGGAGTGTCTCCTGTTAGGTAAGCCGTCCGTTGGTGACAGTCGAAGGCAAGAATCCCATCTTCTTGCTTCTCCCTGCCACCTTTCCTCCCTGGCATAACCAGCTTTTCTGGGCTTTCACGCTCCTGGGCAAAGTGCTGACACACGTGGGCACACACACAGCCTCGGGATTAGATGTTAGTTTTTAGGCCCAAGGGACTCTAAATCCATATTTAGTTGTTAAAAAGAAAGAAGAGTCCCTCTCCTTGGGGTATAATCCTGTTAGAACATCCATTTATGTGAGTGAACAACACACTGAACATCTTTATGGGGTTTGTGGAGGTATCACAGCATCTGTACAAACACAGGGTATGTGGTTTGTAGGGGTGCAGTGCCCCCCCCCCCCGACACATGCACTTGCAGAACTCATTTTGGAAGGTTTTCAGAGAGAAGGTTTACCCGACAGGTGTATTTCAGTTCCCATCTTCAAAGACAGAAGATTGCACGTGACTTTTAAATTAGTATTTCCTAATTTGCAGTCTCTCCTGTGTGACTCTCAATAATTTTTGCCATTTATTAGTCTCATCTGCATTTCCATTTACTTAAAAACAGCTCTTCTCTTTTTCAGATCTTCAGTCTGAGCTTTGCCCTAAGCAACACTTTCCACGAAAGTCACTGCTTTACATGCTAATTGCATTTCTCCTCCCCCCAAAATATTAAAATAAATACATAACTGATAACATGTCTAAAAGCCTTTCTACATTTCACCCAAAATTGTCTCCCACCTCACACCGGGACAAACACTGGCTGGAGGTGTGGCGGCAGATGCAGCAGGCAAATCTGATAGGTGCCGCTTCCTTCTCCATGCTTGAGTGCCCCGATTGCCCCTCTGTCACAGAACTGGGAGCCAGGGCTTCTGGAACAAATCGAAGAGAGACTTCCCCAAATCCCGAAAGAACGAATCTAAAGACCAAGAAGGGAATGTTCTTTGCAGTCATGGAAGTGCAGTGGAGCCTGTGCTAACAGGATCCTGTGAATCTCCAGTGATGAGTTCTCCTACCTGGAGGCCATCTGCATCCAACTGTCATCAGAGCAGCTGCCTCCTCAACTGGGTGTTGGATTGTTCCAGACCAGGACAGAGTCAATAAACCAATATCTAAGGCAGCATTCCCCAGATTTAAACATATATGCTCTTTTTCCAATAATTATAAAAATCCGGAGATTTTTCTCTGCTCCTTCTCCCAGAGGGGTGGACTCTTCCTTAAGCCTCCTGTTCTGTCTTCTGCAAGCAAGGAGAGCAACAGATCCTTGAACTTTGCCTTCTGCAGTTCATCTAACGTCAAACATATGTCATTTTTCAGTTCCTCATTGGAAATATCGAATAGCATGTTGAATGCTAAGTGTAGCCCCAGGATCCTGATCTACACACCCTCCACTCCCAGCTGAGAACCATGATCTTGAACAGAAGCTCACATCATTTCACAACAGAGACCAGCTTACCTGGGCACTCAAGAGTTGAGGGCACTGCCCTCCTGGCGAGGTTGGGTGCTGCAGCCAGCCTACCTGGGTGGAAAGGGAGGACCCAGAGGGAATTGGGGCACCTTCAGAGAAGTTCCTGGGGGAGATCCTAGAATTCCTCGTGAGCACAGCCAAGAACAGGTAAATCCGAGGTGCAGTAAAAGCCACAGTGGTCATGCACTCAGGAAGCTTGTGAAGCCAGCCCTGCTTCCAGGGTCTAGGAACTTGAACCCTGTCTTCAGGGTTTCCACCTCCACCCACTAGTTGCCAGGAGCACCCTTCTCCCAGATGTGACAATGAGAACTGTCTCCCGGCATTGCTAGATGACCCTGCCTCTGGGTGGGCAGGTGCCAAAGGTGTGGCTGAGAGCTGAGCTCCCCGGGGCTGTGGGAGGAACCGAAGGAGGGATGCCAGTGATGCAGAAATGGGGGGAAGGGAAGGAGGGTCCAGAGGGGCTTAGAGGCCCTGGTTTGCTTCCTGTCTCCCCGATGGTTGCCTGGTGCCCGCACCTCAATGTGGCCCTGCCATCCTTCCACTGAACACCTGGCACAGGGGCCTGCCTGGAGGTCTATTGCTGGTGTCCTGTGCTCCTGTGCTCCAGGGGCTGCACCTCTGGACTCCCTTGCTCCTGGTTCCCAGAGGTGCTCTGAGATCCAGACAGAAGACTGTGGGGAGATTGAACCACAGGTGCCTCTCCCCCTTCACTTTGCTTCTTGTGCTGCCTCTGGCTGGGGTGGGCTCTTCCCATGGCTCTGCTACTACTAGGCTGCCCCCACCCTAAGGGTCCCATTTTGTTCCCTTGCTTGGCCCTGGCCTCAGGAAGCACCGCCTCCCCTCATTGTCCCTCCACTCCAGGAGGCATGTTCAAGTTTGCTTTCTGCTTCTTGCAGTCAACAGACTCCTGGCCAAAAAGGATGTGAAGAAATATACTTAGATGGAGATCCTTGGACATAGACCTGTATCAGATCCCCCCCTCCCAGCTCCACTCAGAGCCTATACTTTTATCAGTCAAAAGGAGATTGATAATCCCTGCCCACCTCCCATGCGGAGTAGACGTGGAAAGTGCAGCTGGCTGTGTCTTCCTAACTCACAGTGCTAGGAGGTTAAGTTGCGCAAGAGCAAGGATTCTGCCTCTACTGGCTATTCTGAAATCCAGGTACACAGAGCAGTGCTGGGCATACAGTAAGCACTTCATAAATACATGTTGAACTAATGCATAAGAAAGCAGTGAAATCGATATAGTGGATTGCTACCAGGGTTTCTTTTTAGTTAATGCAATAGGATAAAACTCTCAGCGTGCATTTCACATGGTAGGTCTCAGTGTTCTGTGTGTGTGTGTGTGCGCGTGCACATGCCTGAGCCTGGCTTGCATTGTAAAATGCATTTCTGACAATAGATCTTGAGTTAAAAATGTTTAAAAGCCAGCAAACAAGACTATAGGTCAGCTTTCTGTAAGTGGTAAGGAGTAGTGTAAATCTGACCATGTGGTGTCTCCTGAACTCTTCGTGAGCCTAGAGCATCCCTCCCAAAGTCCGGGTTCACTCACCTCTCTGGCTTCATCTGGCATCTCCGTGCAGTGCAACTCTCTTTTCTGGCCATTCCAAATGGCTTAATTCTCTACTATGAGGATAATCTATCATATTGAAATTGTTGCATGCTTACACCTTATTAATAAGGTATCAAAACCAAAAACGTTTGGTGATAAGAAAAGTCACAGAGTAGGTGGGTTTTATGTCTTTATTTTATTTTTTTGAATGTTTTATTTATTTGTTTGACACACTCAGAGAGAGAGCACAAATAGGCGGAGTGGCAGGCAGAGGGAGAGGGAGAAGCAGGCTCCCCACTGAGCAGGGAGCCCGATGTGGGGCTCCATCCAGGGATCCTGGGATCATGACCTGAGTTGACGGCAGACTCTTAACCGACTGAGCACCCCAGGTGCCCCTATGTTTTGTCTTTAATACAAAATATCATCCCTTTCTCCTTGAACTTTTTCTTAATTGCACATACCACCCACGGGAGGGGTAGGGGGTGCAGAATAGGTGTGTTTCTTTCCAGAGCTGGCTCTGTACGGTATCTCCGGGCACTGGGGGTGCTTGAATATTGCCGTGTATCTGTAGGATAAGACAGGATTCTTCATTTCTTCTTGCTGATGCGTGAACACAGAAGCTGGAACTTGTCCGGAGATATTTCCCCCTTTTAGTCAGGGGGAAAACATCTTTTTGGGGATCCTGAGTTTCACCTTCAGAAGCAGAACTCCTCCTAAACTGGCCTGTCATTGTTTTATTTGTTTCTCAACCTGCTGAGGTCAGGAGTAATTCTTGACAACCAACAAGGAACGTTCTGGTGGCAGGACAGCCTCCCTTAGAACAAACCGGAGCGTGCATCTCGTGCATCCTCCCTGTCACCTCCCTGGGTTTTATTTTAATTGCCGTTCTCTTGAAAAGCATGATTCCTATTAAATTATTCATGGTGGTATAATGTTTATGTGATCGGGGTAATTATTATAATTATGCTTTGTGAATTTTCATAATTAATGACCTGGCTCAGGTTTCATTTGGCACAGAATATTTCCAGAGGGGAATCAGACAATCGGATCTCCTGGGGAATCAGAGTGAAAGAAAATGGTGACTGATTTTGGGTTTTGCTAAAGCAGTAGAGGGTTTGGTGCTCACCCCCTGGGAATGGGGCTGGGAGGCATCTGGAGGAGAGGTGTAAAGGATGGAATCCATTTCATGGAATGTGCTAGAGGCTCCTGGTTTAGCATCTGAGTGCGCCTGTCTGAAGGTGTCCTGCTGGTACAGCGGGCTGGAGCAGTAAGGTGATGGGGGGAGGGCACACAGCTCCCGTCCTATGCTGCTTCGACAGAAACCGGGACCTGCCAGTGTCTCTCCTTGTCCAAGACCCCCCCCCCCAACAATACTGAACAATAGTGAAACCACTCCCTGTGACTCCTGAGAGCACGGTGGCATTTCTGAGGACCTGTGGTTCAGCTAGCCCCCCCCCCCCCACCGTTCTTGAAAGAGAATAAAATGGAAGCAGGCAGGAAAACGGATGGGGGCATCCTGAGCACAGGAAGACATGGGATGTCTTGCAATTCATACTGTAGGTGGATTTCATGTATTTTATTTCAGTGCCTCAATTCCCCCTTGACTTGTCTCCGAGGAGCTGGCTTGCTGTAACCTCAGCGTCAATGGATCATATGACTGCTTTTAAAGACCTTTCAAATGAATAATTCCATCTTAACCTCAGCCTTGCCTGAGAGCAAGACAGCTCCCCTTCCCATTTCACAGATGGGGACGCTGAGACTCAGTGTGGCCCAAGAGAAGTAGCGATAACCTTCTGTGCGGCCGCCTGCCTGCCCCGGCCGCTCTGCCAGGTGGGACCCTTGGCACAACTTCTCAGGCTTTTCCCGCTGTGTGCCTTTCAGTTCCCTCAAGGAGGAGCCAACTCGAAAAGGAAGAGAACAAAAAAAAGTCCTACGTAAAGTCTTGCTGGGCAGCGGGAGATCAGCTGTGAGCACCAGCTCAGTCTCACCGGCCTCCGTGCCCGGCCCTTCCGTCCTCTTGCGCGGAGGGTGCTGCACTTTCCAGACCCTGGTGAGCCGTGCATGCTTCCGTCGCCGCCCTGCTCTGTGGATTCTTGAAGACGTGGACTTGGCCTTATTGCTTCTTGTATTTTCTGGATGTTCTGGAGTATCCAGTGCATCCAAGTGAAACACTGCTTGAAAGAATGAACAGAGCTCATTTTCCTGGGTGCCTCTTCTGGCCTCTCTTCCTCGTGTCCAAGGATGCTTGTCTCTCTTGGTCCTGGTTTAATTACCACAGGAGCTTAGCATTTTAGGGGATATGTGCTGATTTGGTCTACAAAGCTCATGCTCTGAAGCCTGAACCCAGGAGCAAATACTTGGGGCTGATCAGATATTTTTAGGTCAGAGGGTCTTGATCTCTGGCCATATCATATAGTATCACAATTATGGTGCTTTTGACGTGCAAGTCATAATATCTCAGGTACATTCCAGCTCACACTCCAGAAGTAGTGTAGTTCCCGTGTTCATTGATGCTTGCTGTTCCCTTAGTGGTCAACATCATCCTGTTTCTTCTGGAACATCCTCAGGGCTGGCCTCATCCTCACGCTGCTTGTCCTCATGGTCACAGGATAGCTGTCTGTGGCATTCGGGTGCACAATATATTTTATCATGGCTGGAGGGGTCCACCAGGTTTTCAGGGCTTTCTTTCAAGAATGGAGAGAACCACCTTACAAATTCCCCTTTTTTGTCTTGTTCATCATATTTAAGACTCCTACCCATTCTGGAGCCAGTCACAGGGAAGGGAGCTGGATTTGCCTCGGACAGATCAGAATCAGCCCCTGGAGCTGAGAAAGGAATTGGTCTTGGGTTACCTGGTTCCTGGCTCTGAGGGTTGGGGAGCAGAGGTTTGGATAAAATCAGGAGTATGCCACGAATTAATGCTTTTCATTAAACTATTTCTTTAACTTACTAACATATAATTACTAACTTACTAGTAATAATAACATATTTAACTTACTAGTATAATAACATATAACTTACTAACATAATATATATATATTATATATTTAAATCTCAGGGTTTGATACACTTGTAATAATTTCTTGTAATAGGCATTAAAATAAGTGTATTAAAATAATAAAAAATAAGCCATATTTATCTGTGTGCCATTTTGGGAATTACTGGATTTAGATTAATCTAGACTTCTCTGCCTGCCTCTTCCACCCAAACTCATCCTGTGATCTCTGGGTGGAAATCGGGACGTGGGGAGACGCAGCTGTAATTCTGCCAAGTAGATGGTTTTTTCCTAATTGCAGTGGACATATATTAGTTTTTGCCTTTTTAAACTTTCATGACTCAACAGAAAGAGTCAGGAGGTTGTTTTCAGGGGTTGGGCTCGCCAACTTTTCACTTGGCCTTAGCTTGAAATGAAGAGCAGCAAATAGAATAAATAACTTCAGTGAAGGAGATAATGTAGTATTGACTGCTTGCCTCTGGGTAATTTTCTGTGCCGTGAACACGGTGCTGAAGCAGGGCCGGACCTGACGGCCTCCCGCCCGCGTGGGGCCAGCGGCAGTGAATATTAGAGGTTTGTAAACTCAGAAAGGCTCTAGTGTGGAGCCACATTTATTTAGAGTCATAAATGGATTATTGGATTACCCCTGGGTCAGGCCTCCGAGTAATATATGGTCCCAAGTGTGGCTCCAAGTCTCTAATAAGCTCCACCTCCCAGGGTTGGGGGTTAGTGAGTGTCTGACCTTAATTAACGTTGAGTCTCCTTCATGTTCCTCCTGCACTGGGTTAGCATTTAGCTGGCAGCTGCGGGTGCTGACTTAGAAGTTGCCATAGACTTGAACTCAGAAGATGCAACTATAGTTCTAGCTCTCAGTCCTTTTGGAGCAATTAGAAATATCTCCTGATTGGTGCATTGTGTGGTTTATTTTTTTCTTTTTTTTAGGATTCTGTGTCTCATCTGGACATTTCTCTCCTGACACCCAATGATTCTAAGGAAAAACTCTTAAGTGTAATGATCTGTTTGAATTTTAAAGCATAATCCAGGGAAACCTGGGTGACTTAGTGTTTGAGTATCTGGCTTCAGCTCAGAGCGTGATCCTGGGGTCCTGGGATCGAGTTCTGCATCGGGCTTCCTGCAGGGAGCCTGCTTCTCCCTCTGCCTCTCTCTCTCTCTCTCTCTCTGCGTCTCTCACGAATAAATAAATAAAATCTTTAAGCATGATCCATAAATAGAGAATGGAATGGTCGTTGGATACTAGGGGTCGAGGGTGGGAGAAATGGGGGGATGTCAGTCAAAGGGAACAAACTTCCAGTTATAAGAGTCAGTTCTGAGATCTCATGCCCAGCAAGTGACCGTGGTTAGTACTATATTGTGTACTTGGAAGTTGCTGAGAGTAGATCTCTTTTTAGAAAAAAGACATTTTTAAAATTTACTTATTTGAGAGTGAGAGAGAGATGGAAAGAGAGTGAGCAGAGGACAGAGAGAGAGGGAGAAGCAGGCTCTCCACTGAGCAGGGAGCCTGACACGGGGCTTGATCCCAGGACCCTGAGATCATGGCCTGAACTGGAGGCAGACACTTCACAGACTGAACCACCCAAGCACCTGGCTGAGAGTAGATCTTAAATGTTGTTGCTACAAACAGATAGTGGTTATGTGACATGATGGGTGTGCTAACCACTGGGACTGTGGAAATCACTGCAGTGTGTTTGTGTATAAGTTTGTTGTGCGCCATCAACCTACACAGTGTTATATGTCAAATAGACCTCGATAAAGCCGAGGGAAAAATAAAATACAATCCTTTCCCCGGGGCCTGATAAACCCCTGAGACCCTACACAGTGAAAACAATGTCATGGTCTCCTCTGACTGTCCTCAGGTCACAATTACTACAGTGCTTATCAAGCAAATGGAAGAGAGCCCAACAAAATATTTATTTTCTCAGGATTCTGACTTCAATTATCAGATGTTTGGGGAAAAAACGCCCCCTCTTACCACCCCCATGCTTGCTCTAATTGCCTCTAGAGTGACCGAGGACTGCTTTTAGCTGCAAGTGTGCTTTGAAAGGTCACAAAGCATTTTCAGGTTTTCCTCCCATTTACCTTCTCAACAGCTCTATGGTAGGCCCTTCTGCCCAGAACCCTGTTGAGGATGCTGCCAGAGAGAGTCATAAGGACCACGTCGTCACCGTGAATACTCTGTGCGTGGATCCCCTCCTGGGCATCAGCCCCAGGTTGCCTGTGTGTTCTGGTCCCACCTACTGCCCCCTCCTCTACCCCAGCCCTGCTCCCTCCTTGAGGCTTCAGCTTTATTCAGAGGAGTGGACAACTGTGCTTGGGTGGGTTGAGAACATGCTTCTCTCTTAGAAATTTGGAGGACACCTGGGTGGCTCAGTGGTTGAGCGTCTGCCTTTGGCTCAGGTCATTATCCTGGTGTCCTGGGATGGAGTCCCACATCGGGCTCCCTGTGAGGAGCCTGCTTCTCCCTCTGTCCGTGTCTCTGCCTCTCTCTCTGTCTCTTAGGAATAAATAAATACAATCTTAAAAAAACAAAAGAAAAAAATTAGAATTTGGGTGGATACCAAATTCTATCTGTGGTGGAGCTGACCTCATCTCAAAACTCAGGGGCTGTGGGCAACCACCATTTACCATGCACATGGGAGACCCACCAAAGAGGCCCTCTTTCCCTGTGGCCCCAGCATCCACAGATCAGTGTCTCTCACCCTCCCCCGGAACCACGTCTCTTCCTACACCTGAGTATTTGCCTTGATTTCTGAAGAATCAGTTATACATTATGGGATGATAGTATTACTATGTTAAATTATTCAATTAATTAAATTTTGTTCTGCCTACCAGCATCATCACTAAATGAGGAAAGAAGTTCCTAGGGATCAGAGGGCATTAGGCCCAACAGGGATGTGCTGAGTAGGACCTAGTGAAGTATCAGGGAGAGGAGTCCGGGAGAGAACTTGGTGTTTACCTTTTATATTGTGTCATTAGCACCAGATAGACTCAGGTCAGCTGGCAAGGGTCGTCCATAGTGTTTTCTGGTGGTGTCGTCTCTCTCAGGTCTAATGGGCACATCACGTTCTATAGGAAAGCGGTGGCAAAGCATGCAAAACCAGGTTTCTTGATCCCTTTATAACTCACAGGGGTTCCTCTGACTGGCTTTTTCCACTGGGGTGCCATTTGGGGTGCTGATTTTGTCCAGAAGATGCCATTGGTACTCTAGTCCAGCCAAGTAAGGAAGTGCCATGTGCCTGGCCATGTCACAGATTTGCTAATAAGATTTGCTGAGCATATACTGTGTGCAGGTGATTGTGAGGTGCTAAGGAGGAATGGACTTTTCGGGGAGAGCTATAGGTGCTTCCTCGGGAAGTTTGTAAGTGGGGGTAATGAGACGCATCCATGGGACCCAATGTCAAGGCATCAGAGCTTGGATCTCAGTCAATGTGAAATGATTTATATGTGTTGAAGACACATGGGCTGAATGGTGGTTTATAGTTGGGTAAGATTAACCCAGATGATCTAGATCAAGAGGGTCTCTCAGACCTTATTTGTGGACATTCGGGGCACCTTCCTGTATCAGGTTATAAAGTCCCTAAATAAAGTGTCTTAGCCAACAGATTGGGAAGCATCTGTGGATTTGAGGGCAGTGCCCCCCTGCCCCACCACCCCAGCTCATCTCCTCTCATGGGAGCAGGAAGTGGTGGGGGAAATAGAATAGGCCACAGCTTTCCTTCCAAGGCCTCAGGATCTGTGCCCCTTTGTTATTTGGTTACCAGGCTACTGATAACATCCAAAATTTATTACTTGACCAGACCCGGTGAGCTCAAGCTTCTGCTTATGGGTGTTGAAACAAAAGTAATCATCCTATCTACCTGTTGCTTAAGCAAAAGGAAATTTGTTGTTCTCCCAACAAAAGGGTCCTATGACAGCACCCATGAACATTTACAAGTAAAAACGGGGCCAAGCTTTTAGTGGCTTCACCACAGTCTCTGGTCAAGCCTTGTGAGGCCTGCTTTCTCAAGGGTCCCCACCCCCCAGACTGCTCCCAGTGTCGGTGTCCTGGGAGATGTTCTGATAGTGACATAGCACAGAGATCTCTCATTTCTGACCCTGGGTCCCAACATTTGCTTTGCTTGGAGAGAGAGGGCAAGGGATTGTCCTAATAGTCTTTACAGAATTTCAGCCCTACCCCTCAGAATAACTCCTGGCCACATAATCATTGGTCAGTCCGAGCCAATGGTTCATCTGATTCTTTTAAGGAGCAAAGGCTGTGGCAAGAGGTCTTGGCCCATGAGCATCGGACAATGGCACGTGGGCCTGAGGTGTGGACATTGGTTTTCGTGGCAGATTGCAGAAATGGCCACAGTTCTTCCCTCCGGGGATGCAGGCCACTTTGCAGCTCCCCCCACCGTGAGGAGAGTCTTTCCTTCCTGCATCTTAAATCCTGCTGTCCTTGCGGTCGTGTTGGCCAAGGGAAGTGACCAGAGCCAGTCAGTTCAGAGCCGAGACCTTGGGAGGTTTGTATACTTCTGTCTCCCTCTTGGGAACAATCTGAGCTGCTATGTGAATAAGCCTGGGAGAACCTGCTGGAAGAGGCTGAGAGACAACCACGGAGGAGTCTTCCAGCTCAGCTCATTCCTGACGAGCCAGTCTCCAGCAGCCTGATGGTCACTGCAGGTGCAGAGGTGAACCCAGCAGAACCTGCAGATCTGAGCTAAATGCTCCATTATTGGGTTATTGTTTTAGGCCAACTAAGTTGTGGGGTGGTTGGTTACACTTCAGAACAGATTGGTACAGTCAATGTCCCCAGGAGTCATGAGCAACAGGTAATTAGATTACTGAGAAGTGTTTTTGAGGGCATAAACACATCCCTTTTCTTTATCTTTTGTGAATGCATTTTTCCCTTTTTTCTCTGCCCGAAAACAAGTGTGGACGATTGAGCCTCACTAATCGTTCAGAAGTGGCATTTGCTAAAATTCTGCAGGTGAGAGATTGCATGCATGCATGCGTACATGAGTGCTGAGCTTTGGAACAGCCTTCTAGAAGGACTGGATAGAATCTATTTGAAGAGAAAGTCTCAGCACACCAGAAACAAACATGGGAAATTTAGGCGCTGATTTCAGAAGTGTCGCCTGCTTGGTTTCCACTCAAAGCTGCCATAGCTTTGAAGGTTGGGAGATGGAGCACAGGGTGTCTGGCCAGCCTAGGCAGGAGATGCTCCTGGGACGGGACAGGGCGTATGGGAAGAGAGGCATTTGGAGCATATGGGGCAGGAAGCAGGGTACCCAGGCAGGAGCTGCTCTGGCTCAGACCAGTACCAGAGGCCCATGGCCAGCGGGTTTGGATTGGGGTGATATGGGAAATGGCATACGCCCCCCTCGCATGCCTATGGCCAAGCCCTCCTTGGAGGCTCTGTGGGTGGTATCTCAGCCCAGGAGTGAGGGTTTAGCTTATAAGGAGAAAGAGACCATTTCAGTTATTTGCATACAATCCCCATCTTGGCATTTACTTTCTTTTCCCATTACCCAAGCCTCTGAGAAGGCCTGAATCCCAAAGTTCCTAGGCACCGTGAAAATGAAATATGTTCTCCAAACTTGGTCAGCTCTGCACTTTGGCTGATTCTGTGACTCCACGTTGTGGTTTTTGTGGCTTTTCTTTGTTCATTATTATTATTATTCATAATTTAATTATCTGGAATGACGAAACCACAGCTGTTACACAGTGGGCATCAGATGACATTTAAACATCATTACCTGAGGCTCTAATGGGAGAGTTGGCTGGTGATTAAAAGCAGGAACTCCCCACAGCCATCCAAAGAGTTGTCTTTTGCAAATTGCCTGTTTTAAGAAGGGTCCTCCATCCTCCCATCTATTACTTGGTCTTTCAAAAAAAAGTATAATGCCAGCATCCTTTGCCTCTGGACTTTGAAAGAACCATGTGATTTTTAGCAGACGTTTCTCGTGTGATCCTGAAGGTTTGGTGTTTGCCTGTATAGACAGTGCCTTGAACTGACCGTAGCAGGTGATGTCTGTAATTATAACGTGATGCTTATTTTGGACATTATGTCAAGGAGCCAGAAATCCATTTTCAGGCTCTCCTTGGATTGTAATCAGGCATTCAGAATCTTGCATGATGTGCAGTTAGTGGGGTCTGCCTGAGTCTACCTTCCCAGTAATACATTGGCTGCCAGGGACAGTAGGTCTCGAGGTCCAGCCAGGAATGCAGACTTTCCATCCTGAGAAAAACTTCCCATCTAAAGACTTCAATTTAAAATGTTTACAAGTAATGATTGCAGCTCAGAGCACACCTCTTGGCCTCATGAAGAAATTTTGTTGTGCAGTTTGGTGGTTTATGCTTTTTTTCTTTTGTCATGTTATTTTTAGAAAGGCTAGAGGGTGAGTCTGATGATTGCACGAGGGGTAATACATACACAACTGCAGGATCTTTGTAGCAGCATGAAGTTGTTTTTGCTGTTGTGGGTTCTGAAGCCTTTAAAAAGGGCACAGAAAGAGAAGGAGACTTTGTCAACTTCCACCAAGGCTCGGTTTCCCCATCTATCCAATGGATTATGGCTACAGTTTGGAAGGAAAGGAAAAATGAGTTAACGAGGCTGCTCTGGTTCAAATGTTAGTGTCCACCCAAAATCCATGATGAAATCCTACCCTTGGAGGGGATATGTGAATGGGGTTTATATCCTGGTAAAGGGGACCCCAGAGAGCCCTCTCACCCCTTCTACCCCGGAAAGATGAAGGGAGAGCTGGCCAGCCATCTAAAACCTGGAGATGGTTCTTACTCCACCCCAACCCTGCTGGCATCCTGACCTTCTGACCTTGGGCTTCCAGCCTTCTCCTTCCACCCATGAGGGATAAGTGTCTGTCGTCTGCAAACCCCTGAGCCTGGGGTATTTTGTGATAGCAGCTCCTATGGACTAAGGAAAGGTAGGCTGCTACAGGAACAGGAGGTGGGTCCTCCTGCACCTGCAGTGGGTCACCTGGTTGTTATGCTGGGAGACTGTGGATGCTCCAGCTCTGGCTGTGGTAAGCACTGAGGGTGGGGGCTCAGTCCTGGGGTAGAAGGGCTGCTTGAACATCCTGAATCATCACTACAGGGACCAAGGGAAGGAAACACTCGAGCCCAAATGAATGACCCCTTCTCTCTAGCATCCTCAAGAGTCAGTGTTTGGCTGGACTTCTGTTGACCATGGTTGGGTCATGCACCCACCGCAGTGTATATGGCACTTTCCAGGGGCTTTACCAGCTTCCAGGACTTACTTTTTCACTAAGATCAGACCGTCTTGAAAGAGTGATATCCCGCCCCCCTCCACTGCCTCATGAAATCAGGGTGCTCACCCTCTTTTAGGGAGGAAGTTGTCAAGATGTGCAAATATTCACCCCCCGACCAAGGGCCAAAATGTGTTTTAGAAATTTAGGAATGTTTGGCTAAAGATGTTCGGAATCATTTGCACATAAATCTGTAAGCCCTAGCTCTCAGAATTTGAAAAAAAAAAAAAAAGATAGCAAAGCTATATCAAGAGCCCATATTTTAATGCACATTATTACATTTCACAATTGTTTTGCAGGATAAATTTCTATCAGGTGACATGAAAATGAGGCCAGATATTTCCATAATCTCCTGTGACCCAAATGTATTATGAATCCCTTCATCCAGTTTTAATATGACTCTAAATTATTCCTCGATGTCTATTAATAATTAAGGAAAGCAAAAACTGTATTATCACTTAATGGCATTTTGACTTTTTCGTTTCTTTTTGGAATAAATGTTCCTGGTGCGTTTCTTACACAGTCGGGATTCTCAAGAACTCCAGATCTCCTGTTCTGGGATGTTCATGCCATTGGTTGCCCGAACCCCGCCGTCACCACGAACATCCCCACCAGCCCCTGCACTCCCGTGGATCAGCCTCGTTACAAGGGGCCATCATCTCACTCTTCGTGGGGAAGCTACCTGCCTTCCCCCAGTGCCTCAGTGGAGGGTGCCAGACCCCAGGCTCAAGAGGCAGTCACAAGACCCAAACCCCCTGACAGCTGTGTATTTCATGGGAGTTAGTGGCTGGCTCAGGGGTTGGCAGATTTTTAAAGTGGGGCCAGTCAGACTCAGTGAATGGCAGTCCTGAGACTTTGGTTGCTACAATTAGACCTTTTTTTTTTTTTTTAACCTGAATGGTAACTCCTGGGGCTGCTGGTGGCCATCCTGCAGATAGACACAGCCTAGAAGCTCTTAGGACATCATCTGAGCTCTTAGGTCCAGGGTCTTTAGAACCCAAGCATCCCCCACCCTCAACCCCTGAGACTTCTCAACCATAGGATCCCACAAAATAGCCTCTTGGGATATTAAATCTCAGTGAGTTTAGTTGGTTTTTTTTGTGCTACTGAGTCTTATCAAACACACCATCCTATTTCCGTGTAGTTCCCGTGATGAGATTCTGGAAGTTCCTTCTCTTTATCACATTCTAGAAACACACTGCTCAGGACAGTAGATAGTACCGAAGAAGGAGCACAGGGACCAGTGTACAGTGGGACTAGAGTTGTGTTGGGCAAGTCATTGGCACTCGGCAAGATTGGTAGGATGGAAGGAAGACCAGGAAAGAAATGTAAGCATCAGAGGGCTGCTGTCTCTCCAGCAGGAGGAGTGGGCAAGAGAACCCTGCACCTGCTCTTCCGGTCCTCCACTGCGGCTGCCCTTTACTGAGCCAGCATCCGCTGAGCACCATGTCGACACTGGAGGTTTGCTCCCTGGGACTCTTCTGTGGCTCTCCCACAACTCCAGAGGAGATGCTAGAAATCTTCCGGTCTAATCGTTGTGGACTGGGGCTCTTCCTTCAAGTGAACTAATTAGCTCTCCGGTTCAATTACCTTGTCTCCCTTGGTTCCCACAGAAGGAAATGGTATTTTAAAAAGGTGATAGAAAGCATTTTCCCCCAGCTGTGGTGACACGGATAATTGTCATCTCTGATCTGGGATGAGGCCAGCCTTGTGGAATATTGGGTGTGTCTGGGATGACACAAGACTCAGGAGACACTTGAGAGGCATCTGTGTCCTCACCGGAGCAAAGAGAGGGTCCTTTCCATAACGTCCCTTGAGACCAATACGGCCTTGCCCCGAGAGCTAGTGGGCAAGGATGTCTAGATTCAGAGCCAAGCTGGATGCTCGAGATTGTGAGCCTAGGAACGAGGAGCCAGGCAAGAAAACGATGCACATCTTGATTTCTCTCTCTACCTTGTGACATTTGGCAACCTACCTGTCCCTCCAGAGCGTCCAGGTCTTCTTTGTAAACTAGCAATGCATAGCACGCAGTAGGGACCAGCATGCACATTTTCTTGGGGAACTGAAATTCTCGCAACATTCGATTAACCTTCTTAAAGTGTGCAGGTCAGTGACCCCAGTGCATCACAATGCTGTGCGGCCGACACCTCTCTGTAGTGTCAGAACATCTTCATCATCCCAGGAGGATTCGGGTACCCATTGGCACTCACTCTCTGCCCCCCGGCCCCCACCCCGCAACCCCTGATCTACTTTGTGTCTCTGTGGATTTGCCGGTTCTGGGCATCGTGTATAAAAAGCATCATGCAATGAATGCATGGCCTTTACGAATGGTTGCCTTTACTTGGCATGTTTTCCAAGATTCATTCGTGCTGTGGCCTGTGGCCTTCTTCGTTCCACTGTGTGCCTGGACAGCGTCCCCCTGAACAGATGAACCACACTTTGTGTTGCCGCTCATCAGCCGGTGGACATCTGGGCTGTTTCCAGCTTCTGGCGAGGGCGAATAGGGCTGCCGGGAATGTTTGTGGACAAGGATCTGTGTTTTAATGATGGTGAACCGTTATTATTAGTCATTTATATTAATACAGAATTAATTAAATATGACTTAATTGATAGCTATCAAATAACATCATTAGCCATATTCACACTAACTATTCATACCTCTGCATTAACATCATAACGTTGATACTCCTTGCAATAACTCACACATGCCAGCCTGCAGAGCCATTTAGTTAGACTGAGGCCCCGGGGGGCTCACCCCGGAATGCTCCCCGTTCCCCAGTGGTTCAGACCCACCATGCCAAGTGCTCTGATAAAATCAGGTCCGGACTACTTTGCCACTGTGACATCAGCCACGCCAGATGCAAAGGCGCATGCAGAGTGGGTTCTCATTGTTTTCCTCCTGTTACTTGGTGCAGCTGTGGAATATCACCCACTCAGTGAAGCAGATGCTGAGCTGCCTTTCCACGATGAGTGCGCACTACAGGGACGGGTCCTCTGGCCCTACCTGGGAACCACAGCAAGGCTGGTAAGAGAGGCTGGTGTCCCTGGCCCTCCACTCCACATTGGTTTTCTAAAGTCAGAAAATGCCTCCAGAGTGACCGAGTTGCCACCAAACACTAGAGTGGATCAGATCTGCCCAGAGGTGAGTTCCTCGCCCGCATCGCTTTGAGGATGGTTATGCTGTTCTCTCTCCCTTGTGGGAGACACGCGGAGGCACATGTGGAGGGCTGCTGTGTAGACGCCACCCCTCTGTGCGGCTCCTGCAGATGATGACACACGTGAGGCACCCTCACCTCCCCGGCTCAGCCTTCCTGTCCAGCTGGCTCTAGAGGGGTCCCTTCCTCCCTGGAGTCCTCAGCCCCTCCCAGCCACTATAGACCACATCTGCAGGCTGCAATTGCCTGTTTTCCAGGAGCAACTTAGACTCGGAAGGTGAGTCGGACCCTGGGCCTCATTCTAGGCTTGTTTCACAGTGAGTGCATCAGGATTCTAAATGGCAGGTGCCAGGCATCCGGCTTCAAATGGCACTGATGGGATCCACGGGACGTGGTTGACTCCCCAGGGACACAGCCCAGTGGGGGAGACCGTTCCAGGCACAGTGGGCTCCAGGTGCCAGCGGGACCTTCCAGTGTCTTTCCTCCCTCTCTCGGTCCTGCTGTCTTCTGAGCTGCCCTCCGTGGTGGTGTGAGCAGTGTCTCCCAAAACCCAGGGTTCCTGAAAGCTCCTTTGTGACCTTATTTGGAGATAGGATGTTTGCAGAGGTAATTAGTGAAGGTGAAGTCCTACTGGAGGAGGAGTGAGCCCTGGGTCCGATGACTGGTGTCAATGGGACAGGAAAGGATGGAGGAATTTGGAATCACGGATGCATAGGACAGACGCTGTGTGTGACCATGGGGTCGGAGACTGCAGTGATATGGCCACGAGTCAAAGACCCCAAGGATCCCATGAGCCACCAGGAACCGGGAGACAGGCTCAGACCAGACCTCCTCCAGGGTGTCCTGCCCACACCTTGATTTGGAGCTCAGGGCCCCCAGAGCGGGGAGGCAGTATGCTTTTCTGCCAGGTCGTGGTCATTTGTTAGAGCGGCCTAGGAGCATCGTGGCCTTCACCCACTGCCGGTTCTCACCCAGCAGAATCTGTGATGGCTTCGGCTGCACCGGCCTTGCCAGCTGCACCCCTGAGCTGGCTGGGAGATGAGCCTTTCCCCTTCCTTGCTGTTGAATCCGCCCGGTGGAGGGGTTGCCCAGGCCACGTGTCTGGCCTCCTGCCTGCACAGAGGGCATCCTCAGTTCTGCTTGGGGCCAGGCAGGCAGGCTCGGTGCTTGGGGGAGATGGCGTGGTTCCAGAGAGCCACCTGGTCACGCCTGTGTGTCCGGCATCACGTCATTTCATACCCACGAGCAGAGCGCAGAGAAGCCAAGTAACCCCCTCAGGGTGGCTCGGTGACGTTAAATCCAGAATCAGCCTCAGCACCGGGCTGTCTCCGGGCGAGCACTCCTGCACGGTCCCCCCGACATAGGCGGCGGAGCCCGGAAAAGCAGGGGGTTCTTCCCCGGGAGGTCGGAATTGCTGGGCATCATGACAGGCTCTCTCCGTTTTTATTAAGAGGGAGCCAAGTACGTTTCTGAGGGCTGCGCTGTGGATGACCTGGAGCAAGCAGAGACTTCCCTTCGATGAGGCCCTGGAGGACCTACGGTTTCTTTTTACTCTGATTAACAGATCAGTTAGGACGCAGCCCTAGATTAAGTGGTCGAACTGGGATCCCTTGGGGAGGGGGGCCACAGCCTTTGGATATTTGTATCCTACAAGGTGATGTCTTCCTATGGGCGCTGTGGGCAGAATCGCAGAGAAAACACAGCGCGTGGAACGAGGGGGTACAGGGATGGAACAGGAGGGTACAGGGATGGCTGAACATATGGGGATTAATTTACTTTATTATATTTCTTCTCCGAGGGGAATCTTTGAGTTCCCACAAAGAAGAAAGACCTACCCCCCTTGTTTGAGGCTAGATATTCTCTTTATACTGCAAGTTGTCTGAGAAGTTGATTAAATCCATCACTCACAGCAGAGAAGAAAGGGGTAGGAACCCCCACAAGTGGCGAGGGTCCCTGGGAGACACTTGAACTTGGAATCTGTTTAATAACTGTTGGCACGGGAAGCAAACAAGAGTCTCCCAGAGATCAAAGGGCTTTTATCTCGCTCAGCGGAGAAATCTGTTACTTCAATCACCGATTGTTTGAGCCAAAAATATCCCCGGAGTGGGAAAAGAGGAAGAAATGTGTTGTCCATTTCACTCTTTACTACAAATCTGAAGGTTTGCTTTTTGGTGATTCTGAGTTTTCTAAGAAAAAAACATTAATTGGTGAAGGCACGAATTAACAGCTGACTCTCCTGCCTTTTGTCCGGGCTGTTCAAAATTTGAAGAGTTTAGAATGTGTCATTGGCAGGGGTGCCTGGGTGGCTCAGTTGGTGGGACGTCTGTCTTCCACTCAGTTTGTGATCCTGGGGTCCTGGGATTGGGTCCTGTATCGGGCTCCCTGCTCAGCAGGGAGTCTGCTTCTCCCTCTGACCCTCCTCCCGCTCGTGCTCACTCAGTCTCACTCTCATAAATAAATAAAATCTTAAAAAAAAAAAAAACAATAAACAGAATGTGTCATTGGCAGAAAGCTCGCTCATTAATCCCTCAGTGTTTAATTGAGAGCCTACTATGTGCCACCCACCTTTGGGAAAACTTGGTGGTAGAGTGGGTTGCACACCATTCCCTAAAATTTCATGTCCCCTCAGAGCTTCAGAATGTGGCTCTATTTGGAAGTAGAGTCTGTACAGATGCAATTAGTTAAATTAAAATGAGGTCCTCCTGGATTGGGGGGATCCCTAAATGCAGTGACAGTGTCCTTGTAGGGAGAGGAGAGCACACAGAGACTTGCACACACACGCAGAAGAGGAGGTACGTGGAGACGTGGGCAGAGGCAGGGGGTGCCATGTCCACAGCCCGGAATCGCCAGGGACCCCAGACAATAACATTCTCTCCCGGAGCCTTCCCAGGGAGTGCAGTCCTGCAGACACCTTGATTTTGGACATCTGGCCTCCAGATTTTTGCAAGAATAAATTCCTGTTGTCTCAAGCCTCCCACTTTCTGGTGCTTTGTTTCAGCCGCTCCAGCCCAGCAGCCCAGCAGCTTTGCAGTGAGGTCCCCCTTAAGAAGGGAATAGGGGTGTTTCATAAGAAGAGAAAGAGAGGCTCAGGCAGGGGAAAGGGTGTGTTTGGAGGGGGGGGGGTGTGCGTGCAAGAACGGCCTCATTTCTTCCTTTGTCACCGGTCCAGGGGCCCTGTGCTACCGGGAACTCCTTGGCCTGCTGGTGCCCATGGTCGGGGCAGCTCTGGGTGTGTGGGATCCCAGGTGGTCCCACCCATCCTGATTCACTCATAAAGCCAGTGGGGCAACTTTCTCTCCTTCCCTTCCTTCCTCATCCTGTCTTCCTCTCCCAGCACTAAAACAGACCCGACAGACTTGCTAGAGGGTTCTTGGTTGATTCTTCCCATTCTAGGGAAGAGAGGACAGTTTGCACCCACGGTTGTCAAAAAGGACCTGGCTAAAGTCATCTGCGATGTCTCTGAAGGAAGTGGGCTTTACATTTGGAAATGCAGCTTGAGAAAGCCCCGGACGTATGCTTTGTGGCTTCTAGCGTCACAGACTTGGGAAGACCAGGTTGCGAGTTAAAATGAGACTTCCAAAAAAATAAATAAATAAATAAATAAATAAAAATAAAATGAGACTTCCCCGCGAACTTCTGGGGTGGAGGGAAGAGCAACTGTCTCTGCTTCATTATTGTTAACTGTTTTTCATTGGCTCATTATATTTTCTCTGACATTTTTAACATGACATCATCTTGGTTTAATTTTTTGTTTTATTTTTATGATTACTTTTTGGCTACAGGTGCAGATTTGGCTTAATCGTGACTTTTGTTCTGTGGCACTCCCTTCTCTGCATCATGTGTAACTCATTTATATTTATATAGTTATTTAATTAATTGGGTCTAAATAATGTGTTAAATACCTGCATACTCACCACCTAACACCAAATCTGGGACCTTTGGATACATCCATTTAACCTGAATTTTTTAAATAGCTGTCACCCCCAAGAATTTTTTTAAATTTTTAAAAAGATTTTATTTATTTAAGAGAGAGAGAGCATGTGAGAGAGTATGTGTGCACAAGCAGGGGTGGGGACAGAGGGAGAAGCAGACTCTTCGCTGAGCAGGGAGCTCAATGCGGGGCTTGGTCCCAGGACCCTGGGATCATGACCTGAGCCAAAGACAGACACTTAACCAACTGAGCCACCACCCAGGTGCCCCTGTCCACAAGCTTTTAAAAATCGAGCTATATAAATACTCTGAAGGTTTTGAATTCTTTGGTTTGCTCAATAATCGGATCTGTTTCAAGCATATCTGTAATTCTCAAGTTGGAGTTATCTGTATCCAAAACCAGATATTTCTCCATCGTCTTCTGTGTGGACTCTTCTCTACTGACCTGCATCAAATGTAGCTCTGGAAGCATTTTTTTTCCTAAGCAAAACTTTCGTCTTTCTTAACTGGTTTCTCGGAGGAACAAAGCCAGGAGCAGGTTGCCCTGTGGTTATATAACAGCAGAAGTAAGAACAGACATTCAGTAAAGTCAACCACTAATAAGCTTGTCTTTTCAAGCCAGAAACACATATTAAGTGTTGTGAGGTTCCAGATCACGGTAATAGATGTTCAAATACCAGATGATAAAACATGAGAGGGTTAAAAATAGACAAGCCAGTATCTATCAAGCCACAGAAAAGATGAGTCAGTAAACTTAAAAAAAAAAAAAAGTTTGACATACTCCGAGTTTCTTTTCTGTTTCCTTTTACATAACCCCCTTAGGGGTTTCTAGAAAAGCAGTGCTCTGTAGGAGAAGTGGGCTTATAAATCAGTGAGAATTGTAGAGATTTTAGAAGCAAGTCAATTCTAGGTGTTCAAGGATCTCAGATATGATATTAGAAATATAGGCAGTGTGGGATGTTTGTGAGCTCATGAATGCAGGAAGTATGTAGTGGAGAGACCTGCTAGATGCCAGACCGGGACTTGACCTTGAAAACCCCCTGAATAAAACAGACATGGTCCCAGCCCTACAGCTTGCCAAGGATGCATCGAAAACGGAATTTTGAAAGGGATATTGAACTTGACTTGTGTTCGAAGGTAAATTCCTACAGGGCCACTTTTGAGTTTGCTCTTCTGGTGCATTGTACCGCAAATGGCTCTTTATCAGTAATGAAAAACAATTCCAAGTTTCTCACTTACTGAGTCCCAGGGAGCAGGTGCTTGAAAAGTTATGTCTTGCATTTCCCTGGCATTGTAAATGCAACCAACCTATTGGCCAAGTGCCCATTCAAATTGGTTTATGTACTTAAATGATAAGTAAAAACATGCACTCCCCTAGAGGAATATTTGACTTGCCAAAGGATTTTGTTTAGGAACAAGGGTCATTAGGAGTCCTGGTGGTGTATGACATCAGTACAATTTCAAGAGTTAATTACATTCTTAATTACAGCTTTGTATTGAGTTAGGGAACTATCATCCATAGCATAATTGAAACCCTGCTGAGATCACGTCTGTTGCCAGCTAATTGCACGCCATTTTTTAACCAAACTTTAAATAAAAACCAGTATTTCATTTGTCTCTTCTTTAATTAATTGACAGGAGAAACTTAATCGAGGTGGGGGGTTGTCAATAGATTGAACATTTTTAAATGATCACTGAGAACTGAGTTACATTCTAGCACAGCAGCCTTCAGATATTAAACTATGAAGGCACTCACGTGATATTTAGGGAAGAAACCTGAATAGAAGTAATTTGTTGCCCTGTGAGAGACAAATTGGCCCGAAAAAAGAGGTAACCAGGTATCAGAAGTTGTAGGGTTCTAAGCCCCTGCTGGATTGCTAAAACATACCACTTCTCTTCTAGGGCTGAAGCATCTCCAGCTCAAGAAAGAGAGTTGGATATGTCTTAAAAATCCCTTTGGGTTCAGATATCCTACCTTGGTAACTTAGGGTAAGATGCCCAAGTTTGGGAGGGTAGATATGATGCCAGTGATGAGACCAAGTGTTTAAGGTCCTGAGTCACTGCTCTTTTACAGAGTAGAGTTCCTGGTTGGTCAGCAACAGAAACTCCCTGTTAACCTAACAGAGAAGGGATTCCAGAAAAGATCCCAGAATGATCGGCGTTAGCAAAAGCCAGACACGAGAGCCCTGCCAATGGTGTAGTTAACAGAAACCCAACAGCCCTATCAGAGCATTGCTAATGGAATGAAGTCTCCTTATATGTTTTCTGTCTCTGCCTTCACTCCACTCAAGCTTCAGAATCCATCTGGAGGGGCTGTTGGGTCAAGCAGGACTCCCATACAGTGTCTCAGCAGGGGGGTCACAGGATGCTCCCATGACAGTCCTGTCCAATTTCACATGGCGCGGAAGAGGCACTTACCATGATTAGAAATGACAGTGTGGTAATCAAAAGAAGGGGTATTGAATCCTGGACAGCCCAAATCAGCAAGCCTCACTGTCCTTTCCCACCTTGGACCTTTGCAAACATGTAAATGACACGTCTGACATCTGTCTGAGGAGAATCCCTGCTCTGTGTGAGATCTTGGACATTTTCAAGAAATGAAAACATTAACATCGGTGTTTAGAAAAGGGTTGTCAGCATAAAGATTGTGGATCTCAAGGACATTAAAAAAGAAGAAAAAATTTGACTTCTTTAACTATCTTGCCCAATAGTCTAGTAAGACTCAACTTAAAACTCCGGAAATTATTGTTAATAACACCTCTGTTGTTTGCTCTTGTGGGCTGTTTTATCTGCGTGTATTTTCCTCAGGTGAATTTTCCTTTTCAAAAAAATCAACTCATTTTATTTCACTCATCAAGATGTGATGAAATGTGAGATAAAGTGGGAGCCTACCTGTAACTTTTTTTTCTTTTCTTTGGGTTGTTGTTTTTTGCATGGAAGTCTTCATTTGAGAATTGTTCAAGTCAGTTTTGTTTTTGTTGACTTTTGTTGATTTGAGTGTGACTTTTTCTTGAATTATTTGTTGTACCAGTAATTTAGGATCTATACTTTTCTTTCTATTCTTGTGCTGATTCTCACCTGTCTTTTAAGGCCAGTTGGCAGTGGCACATCCCGAAGGCAAAGGTATCATGAAGGATAAGACAATAACTTATTTTCCAAAGAAGTTCCTGGGAAGTTGGAGGCTGTTACCAATATCTATTTCTTGGACTGTTGATGGAAAGCCCTTGTAGGTAGGAGTGTGTCAACTGCAGTTCTTGGTAGCCTACGTTAGGAACTGGTTTGGGATAATTGAAGCCAAAGAAAACTCATCCAAAGCTGGTCCATAAAATTGGTGTGAAAACCAGAACAGAGTGAAGGGAAGTGCAGCAATGGTTTGCAGTAGCGGGAGCATGCTGTCCAGGCTGCCATTCCTGAAAAACAGATGAATGATCCCAGCTGTTTCTTCAGTCCTTATGTCATGGTTTGTAACTTAAAATTCTGAGAGATCATGTCCTTCAACAGGGGAATGGTTGGGCAAGCTGTGGTCCATCTGTTCTGCAGAATACTGTACAGCAGTGAAGAGGAGCAACTGTGATCCGTGACACACTGAAATTTTGGGTGAATCTCTAAGGAAGTACATGGATGGTAACAAGCCATCGTCACAAGGCGACCTACTGCATTATTCCATTTAAATCACACTTTTAGAAATACCAGTTTTGAAATGGGTGAATGCATTAATGATTGCCAGGGGCTGGGGTTGAGGGGATGGGTGTGATTATAAAGGGCAACAGGAGGTATCCTGATACCTGAACTCTGCACTGTGACTGTGGTGATGAATCCGTGAACCAGGACATGCAATTACACCGTACAGAGCTAAATTAAGATGGACATAAATGACCAAATTGGGAATGCCTGAAGACGGCCGTGTCATTGTGTTGTTTTGCAAGATGATGCCATTGGGAGAAACTTGGCTAGAGCCCACGATCTCTCTGCATTACTTCTTACAACCGCATGTACATCCGTAAGTATCTCAAAAAAATTTCAGTGTAGGAAAGGCATTCTAGGTGAGAGTGCACATTTGACCGATTGCCTACCCCGACAGGATTGGGTAGGAGCTGTGGTGGGAGATCCATCAGAGACTCTGCAGCTTGCTTAGCTGGAAGCCAGGACCTTGATTCATTTAATGTGGCAAATAGATCTCCTCAAGAAGACTCTTCCAGAAGAAGAGGGCACATGGCATATGCCCCGATAAGAGGTGGAAATGATTTCCCTTCCCCTTGAAACTGGGTAGGCTTGTGATTTATATAACAAATCGAACATGCTGATGATGCCATGTGACATCGAGACAGACTGACGGAGGTGACCTGGCTTCTGCCAGTTCCCCGTGTCTCACTTGGGGGTCGTTTGTCTTTAGGACCCACTGTGTGCAGATGCTCAGTCCACGTGGCGGGGCCACGTGTGCATTACTGGCCAGTGGTCCCACCAGCAGGAGGACCCACTCCAGACCTGTGAGTGAGCGTCAAGGTGATTCTAATCCCCAGCACTGATGTTGCATGGAGCTGAGGCAAGGTGTCGTGGCCGAGCCCTGCCCAAACGATCGATTTGTGAGCCAAATAAAAGTTGTTTGTAGCCAGAAATTGGGGGGTGGTTTGTAATAGAAACGACTGAGCAGACCATCCTCTTTACAAACAGAGCACACAGAGGGAAAGTGGAAATTTCCTGCTAGGGGGATGCTAGAAACAACATATGGCTACTCCATGGGACAGGAGCCAGTGTCATCTCTTCCTGCACTGGTCACTCGTGAGAGCTCACTGTAGGGCTTGGAGAGTTAGGAAGACACCAGTGGCCAGAAGAAGTCAGACCAGGAAACCGCCCAAGAATATCCTTTCGAAGCATCCAGGGGGTGTTCTTTTATTTAATATTTTGGGCATCCATTATATGTGATCACTGAATCATCTCTAACTGAAAAACCACCTGTTCTCTTGAAGGTTTCCTGACTTCTACACAGACTATCCGTTCACCCTGCTGCTCTGTCCATACTGAAGGAGAGATATCCATTAAAATCAGATGCAGTTAGACTCAGGGAAGGTTAAATATGCAATTTTATTATGCAATATAAACCAGAACTCACCCATTCATTCAGCATATATTTTCAATCGCCTACACTGTCTGGGACAACAGATATACCAGGAACCAAGTTGCACAGGGTCCTTGCCCCTGTGGGTCTGATATCCTGGTGAGAAGACTGAGACACAGAGACAAGCAAACCAGCTCGCATCTGTCATTTTCTGCTGAAGCATTGAGAGCATCAGGAAAAATGCAGAAATCAAACGCTGACTCCAGGAGAAATACTTGAGTGAGGTCCCAGCTCCATGTGGGCGACATGAAATAAGAACCAAGAACTCTATCACTTAAGAGAGGCTAAGTTTTCTGAGCCTGGGCTGATTGGGAACGTGGAAGATAAAGTGTTAGGCCCATCAGTTGAAGATTGGCCCGGAGCCACTGTGCACAGCCTGGAGAGCCCACCAGCCTAAAAGGCGAGATTGTCAGGCGTGACAAAGCAGGAATTTTAGCCAGAGAATATTCACAAATAGCAGACCAAGAGGGAAGTGGGGATGTGCATCTTCTCTTTGCAGCTTTGCTCATTGGGGGACCCGCTGTCCTTTATTGTTAATGTAAAAATCAATATAGCAAGAGGCGAATCTTTGCTGTGATAATATTGGCTCCTTTCACCAGGCGTGTGGAATTAGATTACTGATAGACGGGCCTCTGCGCCTCCCCGGGCTCCAGATAGAATCTGCCGGCTTTGCCAATAAGCACAGTGACAGAGCATGGATCTTGGACCAGCAGGTGGCCAATCACAGCAGAGAAAATGTAATTCCCTTGCAAGACACTATCCTGGAGGGAGCCGGGGAGGCGGCTTATGTGAGTGTGTGTGCGCGGCTGCCCCAGGGCCAGAGTGGGCGCTTGTGTGTGCGGTGAGGATGCACCACGCAGGAAGGTGGCTGCCACTGAGGCAGGGAAAGGAAGGGAAGGAAGGAAGGAAGGAAAGAAAAGGAATGGAAGGAAGGGAGGGAGGAAGGAAGGAAGGAAGGAAGGAAGGAAGGAAGGGAGGGAGGGAGGGAGGAAGGAAGGAAGGAAGGAAGGAAGGAAGGAAGGAAGGAAGGAAGATGAGAAGGCAAGGAGGGAGTCAATGTGCAGAAGGCAGGAGCAACTGCCAGCAGTGCTTTGAGAAAAGCTGCTCTAACGACCTTGGCTAAAATGTGGAACTTTAAAGGAAGGGGATGGATCCTGTATGCACTTGCCCACACGTGCCCTGGCCACAGGGAGGCCTCGTTCGTAAGCACTCGTCGTCAGGATCTTCTCCAGCACTGCCAGCCACAGTCCTTGATGCATCTTTGCTAAGACTGGAAGCCAGGTGCCCTGACAAGGACCGCAAAGCAAGTTCTAGACCAAGGTTGAGACGAAATGGGTGTTTCTACCGTGCGGGTTTTTCAGACTGCAAAACTAAAAAGACATGTAAACAATAACATAAAAACTGAGAGTTGTCCCCACTCCGTAACATCGGCCGTCAACGATTTTACATATTTCTTGCCCATGTCCTTAACCCAGTGCTCACTTGCTTACTCTTTCTCTATATGTCTGCGTGTGCACGTATATAATTATATCATTTGTTTGCCAAGTTAAAACCAGATGGTATCTCCAGGTCCTCTTACAGATTTCTTTTGGCCACTTCATATCATTTTGTAAGCATTTCCTTACTTCCAGAAATTATCTTTGAAAAGAAGACTTCATTTATTTTTTTATTTTTTAAATAATGTCACTTATTATTTGACACAGAGAAGAAGCCAGAACACAAACGGGGAGTGGCAGGCAGAAGGAGAGGGAAAAGCGACTCCCCCTGAGCAGGGAGCCCAGACTCAGACTCAGGGCTCAATCCCAGGACCACAGGATCATGACCTGAGCCAAAGGCAGATGCTCAACCGACTGAGCCACATAGGTGACCTGAGAAGAAGACTTTAATGACTATGTCTTCGATTCAATCACATTAACAGACACTTGAATTATTTCCAATTTTGTGCTGTTATAATAATACTCCATAAACAGTGTTAGGTGTAAATCACTGTTTCATTTTTAAGTCAATTATTATAAACCCCTAAAAGTAAATTCCTTCAACCAGATTCTTAGCAGCAGAGCGACTGAGTTGGAGTCAAGGAGTGGGGCCGTCCAGGGTGCTGTGCAGCAGGACCCAGTCACCCTACAGGAGAGGCAGGAGTGGTCAGACAAGTTGTGGTTATTTCCAGTTCAGGGCATTACTAACAGAGACCCGATGTCACCCCAGTGCCATCCTGTTAGTCCTCATTTGGTAACCTGGAGTGGTCCAGGTGTGCTGTGCCCCCAGCAGCCTGACCACCAGGCTGTGCCCCCCCCCCCCCAGTATGAAAAGCCTTCTGGTGACCTAAAGCCAGCCCCACTGTGGCTGTTGGGCCACTAACATGTTTCTCTGTCTTCAAATCCTGATTCCTGGCCCCTTGGCTCCACATGGACGGACAAATGTGGCCCCTCCTTGAGTGCTTGTAGAGTCTGGGCTGGGTGAGATTCCTGGGGCTCAGGACATTGCCAGTAGCTGCTCAGTAAGGGGGTGAATAAATGAGTGAGCGAATAAATGAATGCCTCTGTTTTCCAAAATATAAATATCACCTGTGACATTGTGTTACATTTTTTATTCATTGCTTAGCAAACTCCAAAGAAAGCATCAAGGCAAACACCTCTCTTGGTGTCAGATCTCTGTTCATCCCACTGCCTCTCTCCACCAAACATCCTGCCTCCGCAGACCCTCCCTTGCCTCCAGAGTCTCTGGATAGGACGTGGCTGTTTTGCCTAACCTGGCAAGGCTGCACTTTCCAAGCAGCCAGGTCTGCTAGAAACGATTACAAAGAAGAATACTTCTTTGCCTTTGGCTGATGTCACCAGTCGTCCAAACACAGATTCACAGATCATGCCGGACCTGCAGAGGGACCTGGGTTTTCCATCCTCGCAAGCGTCACGTTCCATTGCGCAGCCCAGGCATCTCCAGTATCTGGAATTGAAACCATAGCGGAGAGGAGCAAGGTGGTAGGAGACAGCTCCCAGCAAGATCTGTCCACAGCCTGGGAGAGATGGAAAACTGGAGTGCGACGGTACCTGCTCCCAGAGCTGAGCCCGTGGAAGGGTGTCTTCACACCCCACTGAGTCCGTGCAGCTCCAGAATCTCATTACGTCACAAGATGGTCTTTTTCTTTCTCAGAAGTGCGGCAGAAGAACACCCCGGAATTAACTGTATTTTCTATAAAGCAGAGCCTCATTTTTCTGTTTTGATTTATTGAGTTTTACTTTGCATTTGCGTAATCCTGAGAAGCTTAAGAGTGATTACCTGTGTGGTAGGGGAAAATATTTTTAAAAATTATTTAAAAAGTAAAAAAAAAGTTTCAGCAATTATCATTTTTCCCTTTAGTTTTCTTTCTTCCCAAAACCCATTGGCTGTCACAAATGACATTATGAGGCAGGTGGGATCGGTGGTTGGTCATCCCCTTGATTTACTCCTTCTTGGGTGGCCTGCTGTCCCCGGGCAGGCAGTTCTGGGTACATGTTCCCCAGGCAGGAAAATGGGTGTGCGTGAACAAGTAGATGGACAAGGAAGCATCAGGTGTGATAAAAAGTAAATAAGGAAGGGGAAAGAGGGGGCAGGGGATTTGGTGGCCGTGCTTTTAAAATTATTTTTAAGCTGAAATATTTCAAAATGACTAGCTCGTTAAAGCAATAATATCCTGTAATTGCCGAGAACAAGGTTGACTTTTTACATGAGCAGATGGAGAAAAAGAGTCAGGTGAACAGTACCAGTCCTAATTAGATAAGGCCAGATTGGGATGCCAGTCACCTTGAGAGAGGGGGGCACACATGTGCTCACTGTCTAGGGACAGGAGACGCAGAACGGCTCAGTGATTTAAACCAAATACAAAACAGCCAGAGTCGTTGGGACTCTGGGGACCTGAGTCTCCCCTCCACATCCAGGGAGCCAGGATTCAGGTATATGTTGCCACTGGTTGCTATCCTGTCTGCTCATCGCTCTTCTCCCTGCTTCTCTTCCTGCTGGTTTCCATGGGAACCTCCATCCCTGACCTCTGAGTCAGAGACTTCTGCCCAGGGCCCTGGGACTTCCAAGGGAAAGGGCAGCCCTACTTCAAGCAACAAAACTGAGGTAGTCATCCCTGGCCAAGGAAAACACTTTGCTGACTGACGGGTTTCAAAAGCATTTCTACTTGTTTCATCGAAGTAATTCTGCATTTCGTCCTGAAAGGAATCCAGCATGCTTGAACTTTGGGATTATTTGGGGGATGAAAACTCTATTATTTGCATACTTATGTTTTTTTTTTCCTTTCTGTTTAAAAAACTTTTTCATTTTTTTTTAATACCCTGATCTCAGTACCCTGTCAGGGAGTCAGAAGAATGGGAAGCGGGTGGGAAGGCTGAGATTAATCCTTTGAGGGCCCATGGCCACAGAGCCTTCCGGCCATTTGTGTGCCACCCAGAGCATGGGGTCGGGATTGCTCTGTGGCAAGAGGATTAACTTTTATGGGTTTCTGAAAATATCAGTTTTGAGGGAAGTTGAACAAAAGTTGTGTTTTCCCTGCCTGGGATCTATAGAGGAGCTGGGTCCTGCTGTTCTTTTCTTCTTTCTGTTTAGAGACATGGAGATGGTTTAAATTATCATCCTGCAGATGGATGCCCCTTGATCTTCAGATGGTATGCAGAGGTCTGGCAGCCCTGGGGGCTCCGAGCTCTTGCAGCCTCCTGCTGTTCCTGTAATGGAGAGGCGGGCCGTGGAGGGAAGGGGGCCCAGAGCTGGGCCCCGTGGAGAAGGCATGTGGAGGCCATTAAGCTGGTCCCAAGATGTCTGGGCTGCTAAACGTTAATAAGGAAAAATGTCCCTCCGATATATAGAGCCAGATATTTGGTTAAGATCACCCTCATTAAAGGTGCCAAGGTTTGATTTATCATGTTGCATGGGGGCTCGTGACATGCAGGGTGACAGAGTTCCTTGTGGCTCAGGTGCATGTGTGCACGTGTTCCCTCACTGTCCTCTTGGCGCAGAGCTGGCGTCTGGCCTGCAGCCAGGGAGCCTCTTTTGTCCCAGTTGCGTCTGAGAAGTGAGGGACGACGAAGCAGGCTCGTAGTGGAACGGAGCCTCGCTCTGGCCGGTGTCGCCTGTCAAGCCCTAGGAAACGGACTGTTTATTTATCTTATTTCATCTCCGTCTGCTGGTAGGAAAGCAGCCACTCTGGAGGAGCCGCGGCCCACGGGTGCCTCTCCAGGTGCACAGGCAGACGTCCACAGCAGCATAAAGTGTGCGGCCGGTGGGTGCCTCCTGCTGATGCCTCTGGAGGCCCCGCAGAACTGCGCACAGTGTAGTTCTGCCCTGCTTTTGTGGCCGTGGCAAACAATCTGATTGTGTCAATGGACACGATTTTAGAATCTGGTGGTCGTTCCCTCTCGGCTCTGAACTAACCTTGAGCATGTTATGGTACCACAGGTCTTAACGTCTCTAACACATTTGTGGTAGGGAAGCCTGTTCGTTTTTATAGATTGTTTCCTGACTGCTCTGTTTCATTAGAATCCCTCTGTTCTCTTTTGTAAATCACGTGCACACGCCTGTCCTCACTTGTTACTCGTGTCCCCACTCTGGATCCCCAGTAGAAAAAATGTCTTACAGTTAGAGGAAAATATCATCCATTGGTTTCCAATTAGGAGGGAAGAATTTAAAAGGAAGCTGTTAGGGATCCCTGGGTGGCGCAGCGGTTTGGCGCCTGCCTTTGGCCCAGGGCGCGATCCTGGAGACCCGGGATCAAATCCCACATCGGGCTCCCGGTGCATGGAGCCTGCTTCTCCCTCTGCCTGTGTCTCTGCCTCTCTCTCTCTCTCTGTGACTATCATAAATAAATAAAAATTTAAAAAAAAATTTAAAAAAAAAAAAAAAGGAAGCTGTTAGAAACACCAGATTTCCTTATGCATGACTGTTAATCCCTGCTATAAAAATGAAAAGGAGGCCTTTAAAAAAAAAAGGCATTAAAGAAGATAGAATAGCATAGAAAGAGATATAACAAACATCCATCATGGAATAGCAGATGCTAACACCATCCTGTTTGCTTCAGATCTTGTTTTTTTTTTTTTTTTTTTTTTTTTTAATCACAAAGAATAAGTCAGATAGCACTGATAAGGTTGGAATTCTGTTCAGACCTTCCCAAGAACCTGCCTGGTGGTCCTTCCAACTCCATCCCTCCGTCTCTAGAGGCAGCCGCCGCCATGGGTCTCATGTCCATTTCTCAGTCCATGACTTTGAACCTTTCATCATGTAGACATATCTCAAAGTAAAGTTGCTTAGCTTATTTTGAAACTGGACAGAGTGCCCTAGTGTATCTTTCCCCATTTGCTTTTTTCCTCCAGTGTGACGACTTCACTCTCCCACCCCGAAGGCACCGTGGTTCAAGGCCATGCATGTCCTCTCTTGGCTTTGCCTCCACTGCATGGTGGTGCCTTGAGCTTGCAGCAACTCTTTGCAGATGGGCATGTAGGTGAGGCCCGGTGTGCCGTGAATGCATTTACCAGGGCCCTGTGTAGTGTGCTCACACCTGGAAGAGGACGAGGTCTTGGGCGGAGGGATCACTTCACATGTTTGCGGAATGTCTCCAAGACATATAAGTCCCGTGCAGGCCTTTTGCTTCTTGAAAGGCAGAGCAAGGTGATTTGCTCAAGGAAGGTCGGCCTTTTTGCTTCTCTGCTATCCTTTTTCTGTTGCTAGAGGAGCTGTTTCTGCACCCAGCCCTGGGGCTGTCATCTGGAAATATTAATATTAAGAACCACGTCACTTTTGCTGTCTTGTGTTTCACGATTGTTAACAGCTCTTCTCTGGACAAGTATTTTCTCTCCCTCATTCATCTCTGCTGTGAGCCGCCGTGGTTTCTTGGAAGTGATAGACCATATAATTCTCACATGTCAAGGTTCTGAGCCCAAACCCTCCGGCACTGCCTCTGATTTTCCTGGAGAATTAAAAATAGGAGGCCACAACCCTGTCAGTGGTGGCCCAGGCCAGCAGCTCCTCGGTGCACCTGCCGACGGGACACCGCAGGGACAGGCTGTGTGTCCTGTGCTGCAGGGTGCGGTGGCCACAGAGTGTCCACTGCAGAGGCCAGTGGCCGTGTCCCAGGGCCCTCTGTCTCCATCCATCTCCTGCAGGAGGAGGATCGGGCGGTTCCCAGTCATCTCTGAGATTGTCTTTATTCTTCAAAGAGCTGCAGTTGTCTGAGTCTCTGCAAGGCTTGCCAAGTGGCCTGGGATTTTGGAAACCAGCCCAGTAGCTCTTTGGAGGCCCTCCACCCTCTAGACAGCCTAGAATCCGCTGCGGAAATTGTGGGTCTTGGAGGCCAGTGTTAGAAAACACTCTGAGACGCCTGAATAGCATTAGGCTTTGAATTGTTAGGTTTAGAGGTCTCCTGGTTATTTGTGTGTGCATGAGTCTGTGTGAGCTGTGCATGCTGTGTGCATGTGTGCATGAGCTGTGTGTGCATGTGTGAGGTGCATTGCTGTGTGCATGTATGTATGAATAGCACATGCTAAGTGTACATATGTGAACTGTGTGTGCATGTGTTTGTGAGCTGTGTGTGTACTGTGTGCAAGCTACATGTACCGTGTGCATGTGTGTGAGCTGTGTATAAGCTACATGTGCTGTGTGCGTGTGTAAGCTGTGTGTATTGTGTGCATGTGTGTCAGCTGCATGTTTTTGTGACTACCTCCCGCTTACCCCAACTCAACAAAAATTGGAAAAGTCCTGGATTTCATGAAAGGCTGAAAAGAGTGATAAAGAGCATCTAGTCTCAGCACACACTCAGCTGTATGACCCAAAAAGGGGCCCTGTCGGTGCAAAAATGCTGAAGCGGCCACTGCCCAGAGCACCCCCTCAGTGTCAGCCTGGTGTGTCATGGGGCCCCCATGCGCACCCCTGGCTCCAGATTCACGGCATCAAGACTCCTCAGGCCCCAGGACCTGCTCCAGTTCTGGGGCTGGAGCACCAAAACGTGTTTAGTATTTTCTGACTCCCTGTGGCGCCTAATGGTTTCCAACTGCATTCCACGGAAATGCCTGGCCCTCTGCAGATACATAAACATGTACTTCCAATGTCATTAGCAAAACCCTTTAATCACTCTTAGTTTCTTGAAATGAAGCATTATTCGTTTATTGACATTCTTCTATTATATACACACGTCTAAGACTAGAGACTTGCCTGTCGTGCTGCTCTGGCCGAGTGTCACTGTGCCCTCGCTACTTAGCTCCAGAGAGTTGGGCTTTCCATTTAGATCACTGTTTATTTCACTCAAGGGTTATTTGGATGCATTGTGATTGCTGAAGCTATAGGGCCGGACCAGAACTTTTTTGAAAAGCATATTCCTTTTTGTAAAATTATCCCCTTTCCGTATCCTCAGCTCAGATGTTGCTGATGGTGAATGAATGATGGCTATGCCTTTGGTAATAGTGTGATAGCATGATAATCTTATTACTTTTGGGGCAATATCTGACTTTTTATCTGTGGCAAAGGAACTTTAGCTGTATGCGTATCTATCCTCTAAAATGCCCTCATCTTTCTCATTCATGAGGGCTATAATAAATCATTTGATCAATTTGAGTTTATGCAATAAATACATAATGACGTTTAAAGTGTTTTATATGTTGACATTTGATTTTTGAAAAGAGAGGTCAACTACTAAGATTTGCAATCATGGATATATTTTGACTTTCTATCAGTATATCCAGTGAGGTCCAGAAAGATCAGTAATAGCCAACATTGGTTCAAACACTTCTTATAATTTAGTGGCACCCATGCCTACAAAATCTCATCCGGTTATTCTGGTTCCTATGAAGAAGGGCCAGTGGTTATTTTCATTTTACAAAAGAAGAAAATTGAAACAAAACAGGTAAAAATAACTGACTCACTCAGTGACTGATAAAGCCAGATTTAAACTGCCAGTGCTCACTGCAGCCCCACTAAGTAGTACTTGCATGATTCCGTTCTACAGCTGGGGATACGGAGGCACAGAGCGGGTAAGTTACTTGCCCAAGGTTACCCAACAAGTATTGGGGGGCGGAGAACAATCTGGCGGCATAGCTGCAGTTCTGAACCCCTTTCCTGGATGTACAGGTGCAAATCCCCCACTCCTGTGTGTTCTTTCTGTCACTCCAAACGGCCTGTCCCGGAATTACTCTGTGGGAAACACAGAGTGTGGATGCTCTCCTAGATCTGATCCTTAATTATCCACAGTGCTTTATCCCAGCTCATTAAATTAGATCAATGGGGGAAAAAGTGTTATTTTGCCTCTGTAGTATTGGAGTTTAAGTGATCAGGGTAATTTTCCATTATAATTTTGTGTTTTAAATAAATAGAACTGGCTTCATTGTGAAAACATTTGTCTAATATCGGGCAATAAATGTTTAAGTGATTTGGGTTTAATTACTACTCATACTATTGCACTGGATAAAATAGAATTGTTTTTGGATTTGTTCATTAGATGGGAAGAAGCCGAATTTATAAAAATACATGTGTGCCTTTATTACTACATTTAAATATGTGCATATGTAAACAGATGCTTACTTATTTATATACATGGTCATTACAGGGCTTTTGTGAGAAATAGCATTCCCTCGGCACAGTCTGTGGTTCTGTGGGAGGGGGGATTGTGCTGACACGGGCACCCATTTCATAACGCAGTGTCTTCAGTTAACTAATTATACGATGAAGATGTCCCAGCTGCAACTCTATATTTAAGACCGAGTTACTATTTCCAGCAGGACCATTCTTTCGAAAGGTTGATAAGTCATTCCTTTTGTTTTGCTCTACAATTTAAATACCACATATGCATCATTTTTCTCAAATAGGCAGCCGTTTATCCACAGGATCTGCTACTGTTTTTACTATGCTCCAGGGCGAAACAAGCCAACCGTGATGAGAAGCCATCTCGGTGAGCCATCTGTCTGTCCCTGGGCTGTGGTGGCATTTCCTCTCCGTAGCAGCAGGAGAGAGACACTAGGTGAAGTGCCATTTATTATGCAGGAGTCCCCAGGATGCAGCTCCTTGCCAGCAGTTTTAGGAGGCCGCATCTCTGCCATGCTCTTTCTTTCCCTCCTGCGAGCCTAGGAAGAGTGCATCACGGTCCAACTGCCAGTCAGTCCAGAGAGACTTCCTGGAGAAGGTGGCACAGAGTGAGGTGTGTGCTCACCCTCCTGTGGGCGTTTGGGGAGCTGCTGCTCTGAGACTCCATTGCTTCCGAGTTGGAAGATTCCATTCATCCACAAACTGGCCTCTTTCCATGTTGGTATGACCAACTGGAGTCTCCAGGCATGGAAATGGGAGCACAGTCAGCCTGGAAGCCAATGCTGCAAGAGAGCTGGAGGAACAAGCCATAGAGCATCCAGGGGGAGCGCTTCCGGAGGAGACCGGCTGGGAGCTTCTTAGCTTCTTCCTCTCTTGCCTGTGTGAGCTCATGGTCTCTGATCTCGTTAGCATGTTCTTGCATTACTACAGCTGTTTCTGCAACATTTTGCCTACAGATTATAGTGTCTGGTTCAACAGGGAATGACAGGATAACAATAATTATCACTGTGCTGGGGCTTGGTGCCTTGATTATATTTTTCCATTGTTCCCCAATCTTCACGCGGTGTTCAGAGCTCAGCCTTGCCTGTGACTCTAGCTGATGCTAAATCGGGGTGAGGCTTCGGAAAAGAGTGTGAATTAATCCAAGGTGGGCTTTCCATCACATTTCCACCTTCTTCTTCTTCTAGTTTCTTGGGCTGGGATGCCCCTGGTGTGAAATGTCTTGAAGCCACACGCCCTTCCTGGGATGGAGCAAAAAACCAAAGATTTAACCAACCTGGCGTGTGGAATCCAAATTAGCTTCTGCATGGGGCAGTCCTGGAAGCCTGATTTCTGCTGCAAACAGACAGAGGGTCTGGGGTCTGGATGATCTTCACACTGTTCCCTGAAGCTCTTTGCAATTATAGCAGCCTCTCTGCTGTTTCTGTTCTTTGGGAGAGTTCATGGCATCCCTTCTCATATTTCAAAAGCTCTCTGTTGGACTTTTCCCCTCATGTTTGGATGATTTCCTGTCTACTTAATTCTTTCCTTGTGGAGTTCTCAAAATGGATGCATGAAGTTGAAGATATATACATATATATATATATATTTAATCCCAGTTCACAAACATGGGAGGCTCTGATGCTGTAGTCATGCTGCAGCTTGTAGCACCCCAGGAAAGGTCAGCTTCGAGGTTCCGGAAATAACCAGGAACGTGAAAGCCTGTGCATCCCCAACTTCATGCCCCTTTTCTCTGCTTTGAACTCCTTTCACTCTGATGCAGGCTTTACACCTGCCTTTTTTGCCTTCAGTTTCTCCCTGCTGCCTGGAGAAGTTCTCAAAGCAGAATGACTGATTTGTTCAAGGGCCAGGCATAGTGTTTTGTCTCTAACACGTAGTTCAGTGACTGGACCAGCTGGTTAGGTTGGCACATCGTGTCATGTAGGTTACAGCAAGGGGGAGACAGAACTGGCACGTGGGGAATCATTGGAATCCCAGGGAAGGGTGCGCTCTGGCTCACAGAGGTAGAATCCTTCAATCTGCACACACACACAGGACACAGACATCTCTAACGGCTTCCGCAGAAAATGAGGAACATCTTTTGTGTGGGGCTGGCTCTGTTCTGGTTTGGCATCAGCAAAGTTGACGGTGGCACGGTCCTCTTATTAAAACCTGTTGAGGGTGGTAGATCTGTTTATCTTTGTAAGGCATGACCCCACACCACTTGGATTTGTGAGCATCTAAGCAACTGTCTGCTTTTCCAACCCCTTCTGCTAATATTTATTACTTCCTACCTCTGTCCTTAGGGAGCCTCATGGGCGTTCTGGCTTTCTCAGCCCTAATCACCTCCATTTTAATTTTGCCCATGAAAAAACAAATGACTAAGAAAGTTAGACTCTCAGGAGGAAAGTAAGAACGGAGGAAGACTGGGATCTCTCTTCTTAGATGTTTCTTTACAAAATCAAGTCAGTTGCTCTTTAAGGAGAACTTTTGGATGCTCAGACTTGTTGTCTCTTTTACCTATTTCGGGTTGGGACCAGTTTCTGGATGAGGGGGTGGTTGATTTCACGATGTGCCTGCCAGGACGCATGATGTCTTCTTAGAGGGGGCTAGCAGTGGCCCGAAGTTCCAGAGGGAGCGTTTATTGGGTAAAAGTGTGGAGAGGAAAGGAAAGAGGAAGCTATTTAGAGAGGAAATTTATGGTGACGATCCCGGTCTGCTGAGGTCCACTGTGACCGTGGAGTTTATGTCGGGCACTTGAGTGGAAGGAAATAAAGTGTGTCCTCAAAAGCCGGTGGGTAGAAATGCAAGTTGGCTCTTGATATCCCAGGAGGCTGGTAATCCTGAGGGTACCAGCAATGGGATCCATCATTGGTTTTCTCCCAGAAGGGACCCAGGCTATTCCTCCTGGCTTGGGAGGCATTCTAGGTATGCTTGTGTATTTCCGGTGTGATGGTCCTATCCTGCCTGCACCCCAAAGATGCAATATTTCCGCTGCATCCCAGAAAGTAGTCACCAGTCTGCAGAAATCAGATGTTGAGAGGTCTACATGGCTTCCTCCTTCATGCCCATCGACTGTCTGTTTGGCGTCACCTTCCTAGAAGTCCTATGGATTAAAATTATAGCCTGCAATGTCTGCACACGTATCAGACGGCCTCCAATCCAGAATACCGGCCATGCCCAACGCGGGCAAGGATGTGGAGCAGCAGGAACGCTCACTCGTGGCTGGTAGGAGCACAGAATGGTGCAGCCACTTGGGAAGAAAGTTTGCTGGTTTCCTACAGGGCAAAACATAGGCTTATCATCTGATTTGCCATCGTGTCCCTTGTCATTTACCCAAGGGAGTTGAAAACGTGTGTCCACACAACAACTTGCACACAAATGTTTATGGCAGCCGTTATTCATACGTTGTCAAAACTTGGAAGCAACCAGATGTCCTTCAATGGGTGAATGGATAAACACACTGAGCTCCATCCAAACAATGGAATATTATTCAGTGATAAAAAGAAATGAGCTGTCAAGCTTTGAAAAGACACAAAGGAACCTTAAATGCATATTAGTAAGTGAAAGCAGCCACTCTGGAAAGGCTACAGACTGTATGAGCCCAGCTCTAGGATCTTTTGGAAAAGGCACAGCTGTGGAGACAGTAGAAAGATCAACGGTCGTCAGGGGCTGGGAGAGAGGGCTGAGCAGGTGCAGAGAGGATTTTCAGAGCAGAGTAGGACGCAAGTGGTGGCCATATGACATTATGCATTTGAGAAAATGTATGGTCTTTGCAGTGCGAGGAATGAGCCTAGCACAAGTGGTGGAGTTTAGTAGTGATGTATCAGTATGAGTTGTCAATTGTGACACATGTACCACACTGATGAAAAATGCTAATAATAGGGTAGAGTGTGTGTACCTGTGTGTGTGTGTGTCTAAGAGGAAAGGAGAGAAGTGGGATTTCTCTGTACTTTCCACCCAACGTTTCCGTAAACCTAAAAATGAACATGGTGGACATCCAGGAAGTCCAGTAAATATCGCTCAGTAGATGGATGGAAGGAAGGGGGTGGGGGGAATTCTCCAAAGCCAGCGGGCTTCATGTACCCCCCATGCCTGAACTCTGCTAAAGCCTTTGGCTGCCCCCGGCTAGAGCTGACTGCACTTAGATCCTCCTCTTAGTTTCCTTCTTGAGATTATATATACATACACAATTTCCCTTCCCCCCCCCCCTTTTTTTTTTTTGCACAGAAGATGAAATCCATCCCAAGGCCTTAAGATTTATTAACTGTTGGCTGATACCTTTCACATGATGTCAGGGGAGGAGGCAAGCCGCGTCTCCACTTAGAAGTGCCCTGCACAAAAGGGCTTTGGATAATTCCTTCGATTTTGTAAAGATGTTGGTTGGCTTAAGTGATTAGCAAGAGATCCTTAAGGAGGACTTAACTTAAAGCATTTAAGGATCTTCTGTGGCTCTCTGAGCACCCCTCCTGGGTTGTCTGGATTTTCACATCTGGAAGGCAAATTTAAAAAGGGTTTCCAGCCTCCCTTCTTCCTCTCTGCTTTTTTCTTTCCCTGAGCTGTGTTTGAGCGTGTGTCTGTGTTGGGGGAGGCCCCCCACTTCAAAGCGCTGGAGGTCAGCCTCCCCTGCAGGCATGTGGTCTGCTTACGGGGAGACTTGCCAGGCACCTCTGGGGCTTCCAGCTCACAGAGGCAGAGGGGATCAAGTTACAGAGGCTTCTGCTTTTAAGTACATCTGCCAGGGACTGTGTCAGCCCAGGGGGCGGAGGTCTGCCTCTCTAGATCTAATCTTGCCTTAGCTGGGTCATCCGGAGGAGCCGGAAGGTCAGAGCAAGGAGGGGCCCCCTGATTTCATCTCACTTGCATATCAAGGGCTCTGGTTCAGAGTAGGTCATCTTCACACGAGGTACCTGAGGGGCCCCTTCTCTCCCCCTCCCATGGTTGGGTAGAGGGAGGATGAAAGGAAAGTGGCCACATGCAGGGGACCTCAGGTGGCTCCCGACATTGGGACTGTGGTCTTGGTGTTGTTAAGTGTCTTCCCACGAAGATGGGGCTGTGGAGAGGGGTTCTTCGTCCCATGCACCCCACTGTGAGTCTCTCCACTACTCAGTTGCAAAACACCAGGATTTCCTAAGGAAACTGGGGCAGTGTGACTTTGTTCTCTAGGCTTCTGAGAAGTCTTCAGTCCTTCAGAATGGGAACCCCAAGACCAGTGAAGAGGGAGATTGTCAAGTCTGTCTCCATTGCAAGCAAGTGCCGAGCGGCTCTAAGATGTTGCTCTGGGCCTCCCCACGCCTGGTGCGGGCGGGACTGTGCCTGGGGACTCCCCTCAGGAGGATAGCCCCAGCTACTTAGCCTTCCTGGTTCCATGGTACGGACAAGGCATGGGTGCAAATCTTTGCACAGACAATTGGAAAGTGAATAGGAGAAGGAGAATAGTTGAATTATTCTCTTGAGCTTATGGGGAGCATCCACATACCTTCCCACACCCATGCAAAGCCCCGGTGGCTTCTTAAACTGACTTTCAGCTGCTGGGCCTTCCGATGCTTTTTCCTGGAAAGAGTCTCTCTGTTGGAAGTATGGGGATGCACCAAAGGTCTTCAGTGTTTGGGAGCACAGGAGTCTTAATAATATGAGGACTTCGGTAAAGAGGGACTTTCACGCAGAAAGTATGTTTGGTTTTCCCTCCTGTGCCTGGTCTAGAAAGCATCATCATCATCACTCTGTAGGTCAAACAAGTTCTCTACCTGATTCTGTTCACCAACTGGTTGTTCTTCATGCTGAGTTTTTCTTAAAGATCCCTTGTTTTATTAAAGCTTATGTTGAGGGCTCCTGGCGGGCTCTGTTGGTGAAGCGTCTGCCTACGGTTGAGGTCATGATCTCAGGGTTCTGGGATCGAGCCCCTTGTTGGGCTCCCTGCTCAGGGGGGAGTCTGCTTCTCCCTCTCCTTCTGCAGGTCCCCATGCTTGTGCTTTTTGTCTCCCTCTCTCTCTCTCTCTGTCAAATAAATAAATAAAATATTTTTAAAAAGTTTGCATTGATTTGAGCAGGATGACAGACATATTTTGTTTTTACTATATAAAGAGCTTTTATGAATCAATAAGGTGATATAAGTATAATGGTGTAGCAGGGAACAAAGGGCAGGGGTACGAAGAGACAAAGCAAGGACCTGCTATATTAAAAGAGTAAGTGAACCTATTTGTCTGTGATTTTGCCTCAGGCATTCCTCACTGACTCAGACTATTAACCACGTGCTGGAAGGGGGTTCAGGGAGGACGGGACGAGGTGTACAGTGCGTGGGGAGGCATGCAGCTCACGATCTCGGTACCCTGGACTCTTTCTCGGAGTCTCTGCTGGTAGAGCTCCTGTGTGGCTTTACTTCCCTGGAGTCATTAAGGATGGAAAGGCAATCTGACCGCTTTTGTTCTCTTTACTGGTGGTCAGGGGAATTCTCAATAAATATTTTAATTTGGAGTTGTAAAGGAAAAAAAAAATTTGGAGTTGTAAAGGAGATGGGAGTCGTTCCCTGATGTAAAAGAGAAATTACTGTCTTTACCAGCCATTTACCCCTAAGATGTTCATTTTGGTCCAAAGGACTTCAAAATCATTGAAGCTCAATGTCACCCACACATTTTGACTCAGGTAAACATGGGTAGTTTAGGAGAAAAGATGACATTATTCACCCCCTTCCCCGAGCTTCCCCCTTCCCTTGGAGCTAATTAATCTATACAACAGATAAAAATGGACACAGAAGGTGCACCTTTGTTTTTTTAATATTCACTTATATATGTGTGTGTGTGTGAGAGAGAGAGAGCGCACAAGCAGGAGGGGCAGGGAGAGGGAGAGAGAGAATCCTAAGCAGACTCCATGCTGAGCTCGTAGCCTGATACAGGGCTGGATCCCATGACCCTGAGATCATGGCCTGAGCTGTAACCAAATTTAGACACCCAACCAATTGTGCCGCCCAGGCACCCCAGGTGTGCACCTTTTAAGAAATTTGTTTAAAAGGACTGGGACAGGCTTCTTCTCTTTTCTTCTTGCTGCTGGCTAGAATGTAGATGCAATATCTAGAACTATGCAGCCATCTTGGGCCATGAGGTAGGCATCACAGAGAAGGTCATGTGAACTCATGGATCTCACACAATGATGCTATCAAACAAGCCTTGGACCACTTTACTTCTTTGGACTTTAACTGAGAAAGAAATAAGGTCTATCTGCTTTATAAACCACTGGTGCTTTGAGTTGTCCTGTCTCTTCCGGATCACAGTACCACGGTCAAGCCCATTCCCCTTGTTAAAAGTTCACCTGACCACGCTTCTTTGAGATTGTGTGGTAAGAAGAAGGAAGGGAATGAAAGCAACCTTCTGTGCTAGGTTCTTTGTCAGAACACGTTTCCAGCTACCTGGAGTTGGAAGTATCAGGCAAGGAGTGAGTCATGTGGATGGCATTGGGTAGAGGCTCCTAGAGACCCAGGTGAAGCAGGAGAAGGGAGCCCAGGCCCTGCTTCTGGCACATCCCCTGGCTGCAGTGTCACTCGTCACTCACAGAGTTTGATCACCAGCTGCCATCCCCTCCTTCCTTCTGTTCCCTGGAGCCTGCTGAGTGTTGAGAAGCCTTTACGTCTGATGCTCCACGAGCCAAGCCTCCTCTCCAGACCAGATGGGTTTTGTTTCATCCTGCTTTGATCCTTCCCAGGGATGGCAGAGATGGAGTTCTCTTGCCTCCTGCTGCTTTTCTCCGCCTTGGGGTGTCTCCTGGCTGGAGATGTTTTCTATTAGCGGGCAGGGGGCGTCCCCCTTGGAGTGCATGGAGGGAGGGCCTGCTCTGGCCAGCCGGTGAGAAGGCACACTGAGGTGTGCGGAGAGACATCGACGGACGGCAGCCTCCTTCGCAGTCTCGGGAGGCTCTGGACCTCTTGTTTATAGGGCAGAGTCCGCTGGGTCCCTGCACTGGCCCCACGGAGACTTAGCAGATGGGAGCCTCAGGGCCAGGCAGAAATTTAGGGTGACAGATGGTGCCAGGCAGTGGCTGGAGAAGTTTCAGGGCAGTCTAGCCATTAGTGTGGGTAGGCTGGGGGATTCGGGATTCGAGGGAGAGCTACTCGCTTACCTCTTTTTGTTAAAAAGCAACTCTGTCCTGTCCAAGTAACCTTTTCAAAAGCTGGGAGTACTCTGGGACTTCCTTGTAGTGGAGTATCCTCTTCGGTGGTCTAGGAAGTGATCAAATCATTCTATTCATTTGTAAATGTGTTTTATTAAGAGGTTTCCTTGCAGCCCAGGGGAAAAGGGAAATGTGAGTTAACACGGGATTCTCCCGGTTCTGAGGAGACAGGCCCCGCACTGCACGGGCAGCCAGGAGCGGGGAGTTTCTTACGGAACGGAGGTGCCCCCCAGCTGCCTAGGCCCTGGCAATCTGTCCCTCCTCACAGCGGTGCCCAAGGTGTCTGCCCCACGACAGGAGCCCAGGGCCCAGCAACAGAGGGCGGCCCAGAAAGAGTCATGTAGGTCAAGGTTCTTTGATGCAGTTCCTTGCTGAGGCTGTCCCTGGGGTGCGTGCTTCCCGTGACTCCGGCCACTGGGAGGGTGAGGCTTGCCTTCCTGCAGAGCACACGGTGGGCCCCTGGCTCTCCCCCCTCCGCTCCCCACCTGTGGGACCTGGGCTGAGGGGCCTGAGCTCCTGGGGCTTGCCTTCCCCCTCCCTTGCCCTATAGGGCCGGCCAGAGGATTAAGTTAGGCTACAGGAGAGACGCCCTGGGATGGGACTTCATTATTGCCCACAACCTGCTTTTCCTTTATAACGAATATGTTATTCTGAGCTACCTGAACTGAGGAGGGCATTTGACTCATCTCATCAAGGTATTATAAAGGGGAATGCTCTGGTGAAGTCTTTTTTTTTTTTTTTTTTTAAGATTTTATTCATTTATTCATGAGAGACACACAGGGAGAGAGGCAGAGACACAGGCAGAGGGAGAAGCAGGCTCCATGCAGGGAACCCGACGTGGGACTCGATCCCGGGACTCCAGGATCACGCCCTGAGCCGAAGGCAGATGCTCAACTGCTGAGCCACCCAGGCGTCCCTCTGGTGAAGTTTTGTACAAGTATAGACCGTCAGCAATAAAGAGACGTGGCCTGACGGGGCTGAAGCCTGCGGTGACCAGTGATGGGTGACCCCTGGAGAGTTGCTGCTGAAGGAAGGCTGAGTGTAGCGGTCCTGGGGGAGTCTGATGCAGCGGGGACACCATCGTGGTCACTCACCTGGACAGTTGCAGGGACCTCCAAACTGGTTTCCTGCTTCTACACTTACTCCCTCTCACTCCACACACAACCCAAGTGATCCTCTTATATCCCAGGTGCCACCCCTCTGCCCAACACCCCCGAGGTCCTTACAGTCACCTACAAGGTATGATCCACACCTTCCTCCACACAGACTCTTCTCCCTATTCCCCTCCCTATTCCACTCGGGGCTTCTGGATAGTCCTCAAATACTCTGGGCAAACTCCTACCTCAGGACCTTTACACTTGCTCTCTCCATTGCCCATAAAACTCTGCATGCTCTATTTTGCCTCTTCTGGAGTGTTACTTAAATCCCATCTGCTCAGTGAGGCTTCCCAGGGCAACCTATTTAAAGCTGTCTCCTCCTACTCCCTTCTCCTTTCTGTCTCGTTTCCAGCTCATCTGCTGTGTATTTTATTTACTTTATCTTGCTTGCTGTTTGTTTTCTGTCCTAAGCAGCTCATCTCTGCCTGGGGAGGTGCTCTGTCTGTTTTCTCCTCTGCTCTATCCTCAGCCCCCAGAACAGTGCCAGGCATCCAGCAGGCACTCAACAGATCTGTGTTGGGAAAGTGGATAAGGAAATGCATGCTCACAGACGTGAATTCCCCTCGAAAATCCTTAGGGCTTGAAAATTTGAATCTTTTTCCCCACTCGTAGAATTGATGGCTCTTTCTGAGATAGAGCTCCCGAAGAAAGAGTTTGCTTGTATCTCAGGGCCACGTTGAATGGAGCTGAACGGAAAATATGTCTTTAAAGACTAGAAGGACCAAGCAGCAGGGGAGGCTGGCATTGAAAGAAGCCAGGGATCCAGCACCCAGGGAGTGAATACAAACCCAGATCATCTATCACGGTGCTCCCCTGGGCACACGGTCACGGTGCCGAGCAGTGGCAGCGTGAACAACACCCCGGACTGTTCTCCTTCTGGACACAGCATCTGCAAATAGCGTTCAGTGACCCCATCACATACACACGCACAGAAGTGTGCCCTTGTACGCACTTGCTCTCCTGTCTGCTCAGTTAGGAGGAAGTCAGTGACTCTCCGATGGACCCAGGCCCCCCCAGAGGACAGGCTGTGTCCAGCCAGAGAGGACAGAGCTAAAATGGAAAGATGGAGGTGTGGGTCTGCGCACTCAAATGGCTTTAGCACAATAATTAGTGATTTTCCAGCTTTGAACAGGATGCTTCCTGCTTTCATGGGAAAATCAGGTTGCTGCTGACCATCCCTAATTTCTAGAGCGCCGAGTAACCAGCCTCTAATTTGGTTGTAATGAACCGTGTGCTAATGTTACAGCCCCACTCTGGAGACCTCACGCCATGTCTGGCCTTGTAATGAGTCTTGTCAGCGCCGTGGTCCGCCTTTCTTGGGAGGCTGCTTTTGTTTTTCCTCTGAAAATGTGCTTGTTTCCACCTAAAATAGAGATGGATCCTGCAACTCACCCAAGATAAATATAGGAGATAGAAATCTCATTTATATTTAAAGTTATGTAAAAGTCACCTTCCCTGCCCCCCCCACCTCCTGCCACCCGACGCATGTGCACCACACACACACACACACACACACACACACACACACACCCTAAGCATCTCCATAGATGAACTGGGAGACCCCTTGAGTTGCAGACAGAACAGTGTGCCCCTCCCTCAAATGGACTAGATGTTGGGGTCCACGCATCCACTTGACTATGAGGGTCTGGTAACTGAGCTGAGCTCCTTGGGGACAGTGCACAGACCTGTCACTCCCTGCACCCAGGACCGCTGTCCTGACCATGGTTGCAAGATTCCCCACTTGTGTCTGCATGGAGGCAGCATGCACTTTCTCAGGGACAGCACCAACTGACTCTGGAGCTGACCCTGGAGCAGCCACCCCAGTGGCTTGCTCAATTCAGAGAGAGCCAGAAGATGCCCCCCGGCCCTGTCCCTGCCTCCAAGGGCACAGCCTGTGCTGCAGTTTATACCTTTATACCTCTGCTCTCCTTCCTCCACCCTTACCTCCCCAACTCATCTCTCCTTGGGGAGCTGCAGGGTGCTAGGGATGGGGGGATGGCACACAGGGCCTGCCCCACTCAGGGACCACTGTGCGCTCAGGGTGCTGGAGGCTCGCTTGGGGCCTCAGGGCGGTGTGTGCGGGGAATGCTTCTCATGGGCAAGTCAGGCTCCTGGGAACCCCAGCAGCCAGCCTGCACTCCAGGGTGGAGAGGTGAGAGCAGGCTGGCTCCCCTCCCTGGGTCCTCCCCTCCCTGGGGCAAATTTGCTTAGGGCTGGGTGGGCAGATGGAGCTGGTGGAGGGAATACTGTGGCCTCAGGTCACAATGACTCCAAGAAAGGAGGTTTACAGAATCTCTTCTGTAAAGAACCAAGTATCTGACATATCCATAGGATGCTACTTTAAAACTTTGAAATCCACTTACCCAGCTCAATATCATCGAAGAAGAGCCTGTGGATGGGAGGCCTTCTACATTGATGAGCAGTGTTCTGAAGCAAAAACAATCGCTGTTCTGTTTCACATTCTCTAATGTAAGAAGTGGATTTTTTTTTTCACTGAAAACACCAGTAGTGTTATGGAGCGATAGTAGAAGAATATTGTGACCACTTTTATTTTTATTTTTTTTTATTTTTTATTTTTATTTTATTTTTATTTATTTATGATAGTCACAGAGAGATAGAGAGAGAGGCAGAGACACAGGCAGAGGGAGAAGCAGGCTCCATGCACCGGGAGCCCAACGTGGGACTCGATCCCGGGTCTCCAGGATCGCGCCCTGGGCCAAAGGCAGGCGCCAAACCGCTGCGCCACCCAGGGATCCCTTGTGACCACTTTTAAAATTGTGTGTGTGTGTGTGTGTGAGAGAGAGAGAGAAAGAGATTGGATCCCGTTGAACCAGTCCCGGGTGTGAGGGTGGGGGGACCTGTCTCAACCACCGAGGACACTGGAATAGGGCTGGGAACCAGCCATGCAGCCCCCAGGGCCAGGGGACAAGAGCGTGTGCATTAGGGCCAAGCCTCGGCAAGCCCCCGGGACGCCAGAGCCCTTCAGGGCATGTCAGAGGGACTTTGTATCAGACTCCTGCGTGGAACAAACCCAAAGAGCATCAGGGAAAATTACATACAAGCTTGAGTTGTGCACAAAGCCTTTCAAGATGTGAGGTAGGAAAACCTACTCACACTTCGATGATACTTGAGTTTGTTTCCTGTCTTTCTAACTGACATAAGAAGAGAGCACACAGACTGGTGCAAGCCATGACCGTGGCCACAGCAAGCACATGGCAAGTGTGTAATGTGGCCGGTCACTGTGCTGGAGCCTCTGCTGTGCATCAGCCTATTTCATGCATGGGACATCCCCAATTCTCAGACGACAAAACTGAGGTTCCAAGAGGCCCCAGATGCACGTGAAGCCTCAGAGGTACCATGGGGGCAGAGTCTAGGCTCACTGCTAATCACGATGTCCTTCCACCTCATGGTCTTTCTGAAGAGCTCTTAAGACCTTTGTTTGTCATTTTCTATCGCTACGTGAGAAGCAAAGCCACCTGCTCCTTCTGGATGTAACTTTCCACCAATCCTATTCTAAAACGTAAATAGGGGATCCCTGGGTGGCTCAGCGGTTTAGCGCCTGCCTTTGGCCCAGGGTACCATCCTGGAGTCCCGGGATCGAGTCCCGCGTCGGGCTCCTGGCATGGACCCTGCTTCTCCCTCCTCCTGTGTCTCTGCCTCTCTCTAAGTCTATAATAAATAATAAATAAATAAATCTTTTTTAAAAAATAAAATAAAACGTAAATAATGCCCAATATTCATACTTGTGTTGGGGTTTTCTGAGGGTGTTTTTGTCTTGCAGGACCCCTACCCCACACGGTCATGTAGTCTCCACTTTCAGTGTGGCTGCCAGTCAGACCCCCAGCAATTCCAGAACGTGCCTTGCCCTGGGTTGTCACGTGACGACCGCTCATCAAATAGACACCACTCAACAGGACCTTGATTGGTGCTAACTGAAAGATAATGGCTAATTAGTCTTTATACTGAGATAAAACTAATTTGAAGCAAGCTAATGAGAGTGATGCTTGTAGCATAGAAGGCGAAATACCAGTTTAGAACCCCAGAGGACTGATGATGAAGGATGACTTAATTTTTTAGTCATTTCTGTTAAATTACAAGGAGAATGATAGTCATTGCAGCTGGTTTGAATGCCACTCCTGTATTTGTTTGGTATTTATTGAGTGTCCGCTCCAGCCTAACCTCTTACCCAGCAGCAGATACACAATGGTGATAAGAACAATCCTATGCCTGCTCTCGATGACCTGAGTCTAACAGAAGAATCAGATGTGGAGCACCTGGGGCGCTCAGTGGGAAGCATCTACCTTTGGCTCAGGTTGTGATCCCAGGGTCCTGGGATCGAGTCCTGCATCAGAGTCCCCGCAGGGAGCCTGCTTCTCCCTCTGCCTGTGTCTCTGCCTCTCTCTGTGTGTCTCTCATGAATAAATAATAAGTAAAATCTTTTAAAAAAAGATAGAATCTGCAGTTTATGAAGCTCAAGTTACAAAATCAGGGCAAAGAGGACATCATGTACCCGAGTTTGATACTGTTTGTTCCCCTGCAACTTACCCTGGCTCTCTGGGCCTGCGTTTCCTCATCCGCCACCCAAAGGGTTGGCTAAGGTGGAAAAGGAAGATTCCTCTGTCTTAAAACCTGTGTCACTACAAAGCAGAGAGAGGGCCGGTGTGCCCAAACATGTGTAGTGTTCATCAGGCAGGGAGACAAGTTGCAAAGATGCTGTGTGCATGGCCACAGGCTTGGCCAGAAGATCCCAGGATGCCTGTGTGTCTGGGTGGGGACATCTGTCACAAGTGGGCACCAGGGAAATCTGAGGGTGCCTGCCTGGTCCTCACCATCACATCACCCTCAGCAAGAGCAGACCATTTGAAGTCAGGGCTTCCCCAAATAGCAAATGTCTCCATCGGTGGTATTGCAACATTTAGTAATTGGTTGCAGAAAATGCCTGGTGACTTGTGTGCTTGATGGGCAACATCTTGAACTGCTTTTGGGTGCTTTAGTCTCTCCAAACTTGAAACACATTTCTCCCAAGTGCTCTTTCTTTTAAATTTCTGTGTACCCCATGCCTGTGGCAAGAAAGGAGGGCCATGTGCTTCCAATTCTGGAGGACTCAGCCCTCTAAATCATGCACTCAGAAGGGCGTTTGCCATGCAGCCAGCCAGGGCTTTTGGTGCCTGTGGCCCCGAAGAGGGTTTCTTTAGGAACAGGAGGCCACCTTCTTTCCCATTAAGAGACAAATGTGAATCACAGAAACGTTTGAAACTCCAAGACTGTGTAGTCTCAGCGGGTTGAAAACATAGGCAACCCATCGATCAGAGTGAGGGGAGTTGAGGAAGGAGGAGGCGTCTGCCCTGAATCCTCCAGGGAGGGGACTCTTGCTCTAGATGTCACAGGCCTAAGTTCCCCCTCAGGATGCTGCCACTTGCACCTGTGAATGGCCAGGTGAGGTGAGCAGCAGCTACCAGCTCAGCTCCACACCAGCCCAGGGACCTCTCCCAAAATAGGAAGACATCACAGTAGAGAGCGAGCAAGATGACCCTGACATCTCAAGAAAAGGAGTGAATGCGTTCCGGAGGCATGGTGTGGTGTGGTCCTCATCACCCACAAATCCTTGCAGCTTGTCACGTGGCATTTGAGTGGCCACAGTCCCTGGTCAAGGTGATATCCTCTGCTGGAGAGTTTCCTTCATGGTGTGACTAGTGAAGAGGCAAGCTGAGCATCCCACCTGCCGCGCAGTGAGAGCCTTTTCTTGCCCACGTTCTAATTTGGGAGTACTGGAAATACCCACCCGTGTGATGCAAAGCAGTGCAGTGATGCAATGCAAACATGCAATGTTTTCCCACAGTGAATCTGCAAAATTTACAGAAGGTGCAGGGTTTCCTGAAATCCTCAAAAGGGATTGTGTTGGTGGGCCGCTTGGTGCAAAACCTGTGAGAACATGCCCGGGGAGTTGGAGGGGTTCAGCCTGCTTGCAACTGAAGAAGGGGACACAGAAAGGGAAGGACTGAAGTCTCAAGAGAGGGCCTTAGTAAAATCGATAAAATAGTCTAAGCCTTTGTGAAAAAACAAACAAACAAAACCCTAAAAAGTCCTGCTTTATGACTGAGCTGCAAAAACCCACATATAAAAACATGTTTATAGCACCATCACTCAATTTTGTAGAAAGAAGTCAAGTTGCCAGTTTTTCATTTCATAATGCTTATTTCACTCTGTTCTAAAAGTGAGCACGTGGTTTTAATTAAAACCTGCACTTTGTTAAAAGGCAGATTGATTTTTTTTTTCATAACACTCATTTTCCAAAAGAAAGCCCTAGACAATGCCTTCTCGTCCCACCCCACTTCAACTCTCCAGTGAGGTTCAAGACTTCTCAAGGTTAAAATGAGCCCCTGAGAGCTCTCATGTTGAGACAATGAGGTAGGGGACACCAGGTGATCTCTCTAAGGTGGGTGGGGACTAGGTGAGGTGGAGGGAGTCCATATGGGGTCACACGGTATGCTCCTGCCCTGGGTCTGCCCCTCAGGTGGGCGAGGGCTTATGGTCCCTTTGCTCCATGGAATGGGCCCAGTGCCCACACATAGGATTGTTAAAAGGACGAAGATTCCTTTCCTTCAGATGGATTCCATAGGACGTGAACTCATGATCCATAAGAGATTTCTGTGCTCCCGTGTTCACTGCAAAAGTGCAATGGCCGAGACACAGAAACAACCCAAGTGTCCACCAACAAATGAATGGATAGAGAAGACGCGATGTGTGCACAACAGGATAGCTTTCAGCCTGAGAAAGAGGAATATCTTGCCACTTGCAAGGTGGATGGACTTGGAGAGCATTATGCTGAGTGAGAGAAGTCATGCTGAGCAAGACAAGTACCACACAAGCTCACTTATGTGTGGCATCTTAAAGCATTGAACTCCCTGGAAAACAGTAGAGGGCTGGTTACCACGGACCAGGTGGAGCAAGTGGACAGAGGGCCGAGGGACACAGGCTCCCAGCGATGAGATGAGTAGGTCCTGGGGAGTGTGGGGTTCAGCACTGACTGTTACCAACACTACCGTATTCTTGAAAGAGGATATTCCTGCTACGAGATGAGATCTCAAAGGTTCTTATCCCCCCACAATTTTTAAAAAATAATAATTTACTTATTTATTCATGAGAGTCACAGAGAGAGGCAGAGACACAGGCAGAGAGAAAAGTGGGCTTCATGTGGGGAGCCCGGCGCAGGAATCTATCCCAGGACCCCAGGATCATGACCTGAGCCGAAGGCAGATGCTTAAGCACTGAGCCACCCAGGTGCCCCCCCCCTCAAATTTTAAAAAAAGGCAACGATACAAGGCAATACGTGTGTTAACTAACCTCACTTGACAGTACCTGTGAATCAAATTGTCACACTGGCCTTCAACATATACAATGTGATATGCCAATTAGAGCTCAATGAAACCAGAGAGGGTGTAAAGGAGAGAGCCCTGTTCAAGTGTTTGAACACCTGGCCAGCTTTATGTGGATCTCACTGAAATCGCTGCCTGTTGCCCCTGCTGTCGTTCCTACCATACTACTCTTTATGATACTCTACGATTTTACTGCTGCCGCTATTCTTAATTTACCGACATAACATTTTACTAGTAAGTGATAAGTGACTTTATGAATTTAAAATCATCCTTGTTATCCTTACGCTTTTCCAATCAGATGCACATTTCTTAATTCCTTTTTAGAATCCAAATTCTAGAAATCTCTGAAGCCTAGAAATTTCTGTCTGCCACCTGAGGTTAGCATGGGATTTTTGGAGCACAGTTTTGGCAGGGGGCGTGATTTCCATTGAGCTCTTAAACCAAATAAAATGCAAATCTCCCAGGCGGATGGCTTCCCTCCGTGCCCTCTTGGTTGTGGCTTCCCTGGAAGGGTGTCTGAATTTCGTTTTTACAAGGGGCCTTTAAAAAGCCCCTGGGCCCCCTGGGAAGCCCCAGCCCCCTTTGTCCAGATGGGATGGAGGAGGCCAGGCTTCCCCAGGGGATTGTGCTCCGAGGAGCCCTCCCCGAGAAGGCTGTGATTTATATGCCAAGGCTTGTCACGGGGTGAAAGGAAGGGCCACTTTTTCATTTTGATCAAATGTTAGGTTTGAAAGCCACTCGCTGCTGTAAACTCAGCCGAATCCGAGGGCCAAGATGAAGCACATTGCCCGCTTTGTTGCAGAGATGGTGTTTGGGAAGGCACCGTGAATGGGCTTCCCTTTGCCCCGCGCACAGAGACAAGATGTGTGCTGGGGAGGGCGAGGTGCCTGGCTCCCCCACTGCCAGGGCACCAGCCCTTGTCTCCATGCGCGTCTTCTGACATGCAGACCCTTGATCCCTGCCTTTGCTTTCCCCACTGTGTCCCCCCATCATGCGAGCTCCCAACGTGCCGGTCTTGGAAGGAACGGTGCTGTTTGGGGCATCGTTCCCAATGTGGACAAGTACACAGTGCAAACTCGCTTGCTTCCCTTGGTGGGTCCTGTGGGGTTGGGTTTAAAAAAAAAAAAAAGGAACCAGTGTGTCACCAGAACATGCAGTCGCTCTTAATGACATTCCAGCTTCCCAGCTGGACAGGGCTCCTCATACCCCGGGATCACAGAGCTCTTTGATGGTGTCCTGGATCTCTGGCGGCTGTCTGATGCCTTAGTAAACAGGACATGGAAATAGCGCTTGTCTCTCTCCTGTTGGTTAAGCCGGAGCTTGTGTGATGGGCAGGCAGCGCGGGGGGGTGCCGTGAAGTGGTCTCAGAGGTCTCATCTGTGACATTTGGCGATTGCACTAGACGGTCTGTAATACTCTTTCCAGCTTTATTCATTCATCCAGCGTGCATTGATGAAGCTCCTGTTGGTAGCTGGGTCCTGTGTTACAGGAAGGGAAAAGTAACCCAGGATAAGAAAGACAAGGTTCCACATGACATCCCTATGGCCAGAGCTGGAAAATAAGCAAGCACATAAATGATCAAAGTGAACTCAGAGAAGTATACACAGAGAGAAGGAAACCAAATAGGTAGTGTGAGGGTACCTGGGAAGGGGTGCGGTCAGAGAGGGGCTTTTTGCAGAGGTGACATTGGAGCTGACACTAGAGTCAGATGGATGAACCAGCTGTGGGAAGAGTGTTCTGCACTGCAAATGGAATGTGCAAAGGCCCAGGGGCATGAGAAAGTAAATCCCCGGGCTGCAAAGAAAGGCCACCAGTGTCATCGGAGTCAGAAGGTAAATAAATGGGAGTGGAGGCCTCCAGACTAATTACCAAGGGTTTTGGTAAGCGTGTTTGTCTTACAGAGTCCTCCAAAGCTGTGTCCATTCTTGGGATGAGTCCTTGAATCGTGATTCCTGCAGATGCTTCATACCTGAGCTCTTGTACTGTGCTCCTTATGCAGAATGGCCATGGTTAAGGGAGGAACCGGCAGCTTGATCTGATGGTGGTCTCCATCTGCCACCCAGAGGGTTGGGAAATGTCACATTTTTTTTTCGCAGCAGCCCCCTTTGACATGCCCCACCTGGGCTGATGCCCTCCCCCGCATAGTCCAAATGCTCAGCGGACCCTGCTCCCACCCCAAGTAATGACGTTCTCCAGTTAGCTGAGCCAGATACCTCGGAGTCGTGCCTGTCCCATCTCGCCTCCTGTGGGTCACCTGCCCTGTTGATTCAGCCTGTCTTGTTTCTCTGGAATCCTTTCTTTTTCTGATTCCACTGCTTTGTTCAGCTCCTCAGTATTCCTGGTGGGACATTTGTCTTCATCCTCTAAAAAAAAAAAAAAAAAAAAAAAAAAATTGATGCAATTCCAGATTTAAGAAAAATTGTAAGAACGGTACATGGAATCTCATGCCCCCTTCACCCAGATTCTCTGTGTCCAGCATCTGGATGTTAACATTTTACCACATTTGCTTTATTCTTTCATGACCCCTCCCAATGCATGTGCAGATAAACGTGCATATTTGAGAGCGTATTGAAGACCTACTGCCCGTTCACCATGGAATTTTGCAAAAACGAGGACATCCTCTTACATCATCATGGTACCGTTCAAATCAGAGAATTAACACTGATGTAGTATTATAATTGTTCTACAAACTTCATGTAAATGGCAAGTCCCAGGGACATGTGGCATTCGTTTGTTACAGTGGCTTGCTCTATGTGAGTCCAGAACTGCCCCTCGGCCTCGGGCTCGCTGTGACATCATGGTCAGGCCACACCTTCGAAGGGAGGCCGGAATGCACCTCCCTCCCATCTCCTGGGGTTTCCTCATGGTCAGATGCGGTCACCAAGCCGGGGATGTCACGTCCTTCTCAAGCGTTATGTCAGGGGACGTCCCCTCCTGGGCGCGACCATCACTCACCTACCAGGTGTGTCCCTCTGTGAAGCCACTGCTTCCCTTTGTGGCCAACGAGTGTGTCGTGGAGAAATGCTGCACAACTGCAGAAAGGCCTTGTTTGTTACTCCTCCATTCTCTGCTCGCTTTCTCGTCCCTGATGATTTCTGCGTAAAATAATTGTGATTCTGGTGGTTGTGAATGGTGATGTTTTCCTAAGGTGTGTCTTCCTATCTTCCTTCTCCCTTGATCCCTGGCTTCCTGCTGTAAGAAGGAGCTTTCTCTTCTCTGTCATTTATTGCCTACTTATTTGTCTGCTTGCCTTGCATTAGGTACTGGCCACTGGCTTCTTGAAATAGTCCTTTTTGCCTTCAAAACCGCATCCCCTTCAGTCTCCTGGGTTTTTACTTAGAGTTTTTACCCAAATACAGATATGAATTTTTCCCTTCTTAGGGATAATCCTGGCTGCTGCTCTGGACTGTCTGGACCAGAAAATCAGGAATGTGACTGATTAGAAGTGAGAGTGTTGGTATCCTGTGCCTTCCCCACTAGAGGCCTGTGGGCCACCCTGGTGGCACCTGCTGGTGACCCTCACCCTGCTCTGCCCCGTGCACTCTCGAACCCTTGGCAGTGGGCGAGTCAAATTGAGATGTGCTGTTAGTGTCAGAAACACACTGCCTTTTGAAAACTTGCAGTGAACAAAAGAATAAAAAAAATCTCTTGGATAATTTATAGTGATTGCATATTGAAACCATAATGTTTGGATATATTGGGTTAAATAAAATATGTTATTGATTTTACCAGTTTGTATTTATCTTTGACTGTGGGTGCTAGGAAATTTTCTGTGTTTAGCTCACGTTTGAGGCTTGCACTGTGTTTGTATGAGACAGCCCTGGTCTAGCAATCACACCACACTTCCACTGAATTGAGAGGAATAAGAGGCAATATCATGTAGGACATTCCCAGAGCTCTGGCTTGATGCATGGCAACTTTGTATGAATTAGAAAAATCTGGTTCCTCTGTGCACAATGAAAAGAAAATATCTCCTTTTCCAAAAAGATCCAGTTCCTAGCTGGGGGCATGGCTTGGAAAGTGGAAAATGGAGCATACTTCAAACTCCACCAGTGCCCTCTTGGCCAGGAGCGTTTGTGCAGTTCACAACCTGCTCAGCTGTCTATAGCAGCCCAGGACTGATTTGTCTCCTGTGTCCTGCTGCATAGGCAGAACCAATATGGTTTGGTTTGGGTGCCAGGAAGTCTTATTAGAAGCAAGTTAGCCTAGTCGTCGATACTGTAGTCTCTAGGGTTAGACATGTGTGAATTCTGGTCCAGCTGTGAAAACAAAGTACCAAACACCTAATCTTGGACAGGTTACTTACTTAAGCCCTCTGAGATTCCATTTCTTCATTTGTAAAACAGCAGTGGCAGTAATAGGGCCTTATGGGTTTGATGCAGGCATTGATGACTCTCCGCTGTGTCCGGTCCTGACATGTGGCAGTCACTCCACTGCTGTTCTCTGCTGTCTTGATGTCAAGTGTCCTTGTTATAGCTCAACAGGATGGGCGCGGGACATGAAGTGTGAATGGATGAGCTTGATGAAGAAACTCCTCTCTGGCTTTGGAGGACCCTCGATCTACTAGTTGGATTATTTTATCCTCCCACAAAATGATCCTGTGAAATACAGATCATGTTTCCTGCTCACCATGGTTAGGTGTGGACTTATACATTATGTCACTCCCAAAGCAGACATTGTCAGTGCATTCCATAGGTTCGGAAACGGAGTCAGTGGGTCAAGTTAGAGGGGAACAGTCCAGGGGTGGGAGGACAGGCTTTGGGGACAGACCTTCTCCTGAGGGTGTAGAGAGCTTGCCACATCTTGCTGTTTAGGGATGGCAGGGAGAGCCCTCCAGAGGCTGAGGGCTCCAGAGGCTGAGATGGCCTCTCAAGGAAGGCACGTGAGCTGGTGGTTGTTATCTGTTGGCCTTGTTTCTTAGGCTACTACTACTTTGAGGAAGCCACTTAATTTTCATGACAGTGCAAAGATGATGATGAGGTGAGGTGGTGGTCATGGTCACTATTGTTTTATGATCACTTTCTCCTAGATACTATTTTAAGCACCTTATCCAGATTATCTCAATGGCCCTCGAAACAACCCCCAAGAGGCCCTGGTGCAGCCCTTCGCCCTCCACGCGCAGGTGGACTGCAGATCTGCACTCCTGACGTGGAGCTGGACAGGTGTTCTGACTCTTGGAGTCTCAGTCTTGTCATATGTAAAAGAAGGGGTGATTGTGGCATCATTTCACACAGTTATAGGGCCAGTTAACAGGAAGCTGTGGATGAACGTCAAACAGGCAGAATGAGCAGCCGGGAACTGCCACCTGTCTTTACTGCTTTTCATTTGAATGAAAGGCTTCAGGATTGTCACCTGCATGGAGAGTGGTCACCGCAGTTTCCGTTCGTGAGTCTAGACCTTGAGATGGACGTGTCTCGTGTTGAGTGGGGGTTTTCAGCCAGTCCTCAGTGGGATAGACTGGGGATTGAAGCCATGCTCTCTTGGAGGTGATCCTAAATTGGTATATACATTACGCTGTAGCCACTCACATATTCCCAGGGCTTCCCTGGCTACCGCTCCACCCCAAACTGGTGTCAAGTCTAGAATTGGGCTCTCTGCTCTGTTTGTTCCTGATCAAGCTTCCATTTCTTAAAACCCTGTCCCTTCTTCCCTGACTGTCCCTGTTCTCAGCATCCGCCCACTGCTGTGTCTCCTTACATCTCTGGGACCCAGGCTTGGACAGGCAGATGTCCCAGTTAGCAAGCCTTGGGCCAGAGCTACACCCCAGGATCCATGCCTTCCATTGGCATGTGCATGATGACACCCAGTGCTCTGGTTCTGGAATGGTTTCCTTTTTCCCACTGTAAATAGGGTGAGTTTGGACATTTCAGGGCAGCTATAGGTGCCTCGAACGAACACAGGCATGTCAGGGATTATTCCTATATTGGTGGCATCCCGGCAAACAATAGAATTTACCCAGGGTGGTTCAAAAAAATGCATCTTTATTTATTTTAAGTCTTAAATTTTTAATTCCAGTATAGTTAACATACAGTGTTACATTAGTTTCAGATGAATGAATGGATAAAGAAGACGTGGTACATATACACAGTGGAATATTACTCAGCCATCAAGAAGAATGAAATCTTGCCATTTACAACATGGATGGAGCTGGAGGGTATTATGCTAAGTGAAATAAGTCCGTCAGAGACAGACAAATACCATATGACTTCACTCATATGTGGAATTTAAGAGACAAAACAGATGAGCAAAGGAAAAAGGGAGAGAGAAACCAAATGAAACATCTTTAGTGAAAGGACAATAGACCGAGCTGGGGCCAGAGTGAAGGGAATAGAAAAATAGAAAAAATATCCCAAGGCACCCAGGAATATGCAGCAGAGGGAAGCCGAACCGTTTAGTGCTCCTTGAGCCAGTGATGTCGAGAGCTGCCAAGGATGGAGAGATAAACCAGGAGACAAGTGGCCACTGCCATAGATACAGCATCAAAACTAGGAGGGACATGGAAAGACATCGTGATCTCATGCTCTTCCCACATGGTCTCCTCCCTTGCCAGTATGTAAGGAATCCAGGTGATGCACTTGCAGGGCAGGTCCCCAGGGCACAGAGAAAGACAGAGATGAAAGGAGGTGGGGTAGGAAGGCTCCTAACACTAACTTCCATGTATATTCCTAGAGCTGAACCTCTCCTGCGGAACATGAGAGTAACAGCAAAAACTCAGAAGGAGCCTGCCATGCTCCAGGCATTGCTCGCAGGGCTTTCTGTGGACTAAGCCGTTTTCTCCCACAGCTCTTTGAGATAGGTGTTATACTGTCCTTGCGCAGCTAGAAGGGGTGAAGCTGGCATTGCAGTCTGTGTATTTTGGCTCTAGAAAAATCTGTAGTCTTCATAAGCATGCCCAGGAGCCTCCTGTGACAGTGGCAGGATGGCACTGTGCCCCCAGTTGGGCAGAAAGTGTGTTGGTATGTGGGTGTTGTTGCTTTGCCTACTGAAAATCTATTTCAGTTTTCCCGTTAGTAGCGTCCAGATTTTCCTTGGGGAAACATCCTCCCTAGCTCTCTGTCAATGGAAGTCAACTTTGTCTGGGCTCCAGGTGAGGCATGTGAGCCAACCCTGTCCAATCCAAAGGTTCCTCTCCCTGCCAGAGTGATTGGGCCAAAGATGGGCATGAACACAAATTAGACCCATTAGAACCAATGGGACTAGTCCTGGGTTCTTACTGGCTCTGTTGAGGGAGAGGCATCATCTTTGCATTGGGAACGATGGGGTGATGGGATGTAAGCTTCCAACTGCTGTTCACTTTTTTTTTTCATTTAAACAACCTTGTTGAAGTATAATTTATATACTCTAAAATATTACTCTTTGAAGTGTACGACTCAATGATTTTCAGTAACTTCACTGAACTGTGCAGCCATCACCGTGAGCGCAGTTTGAAGAGGTTTCCATAATTCAGTAAGACCTCTCTTTCCCCTTTGGAGCTAATCCACAATCCCACCCCACCCTGCTTGGTCTCTGTGCATTGCCAGCTGCCATCCTGGCACGCTGAAGATAGGTCTTGTCTGAGTTTGGAGCAAGGCAGAACAGGAAGTGAGGTGAGCCCTGGAGAGGCACTGAGTCCTGTGACATTGTTTGAGCCCCTGGATCTAGCCAGACATTGCTCAATCTTTGCTCCCAAAATTTCCATCTGTAAGAGGCAATAAAAAGCCCTTACCTGTAAAAAAGTATGTGTGCGTGCACGCGTGTGTGTGTGCACATGAGTACTCACGCACGTGTATCTGCATGCATTTGCTAACAAGTTAGATTTTCTGTCTCAGGTAACTGGAAGTATCTTGACTTCCACAAAAATGATAAGTTATTTTCCAGAGGGGGAGAGAGAGGCAGAGACATCAACATGAAATGAATGTAAGAGAGAGTACAGGTGAGATTTGCTGGTGACGATGAGCCGGATACGATGTGTGCATGTAATTATTCTCAGCTAAATTGGCATCGTGTTTACTACCCCTTTGCACAAAAAAAAAAGTGTTTGAATGCATACTTATTAATTTCTTATATTCTGTCTTATACAAAAAATAAGACTCACAAAGATGCTGACAAGACAGAAAGAGGAAGTAAAAAAAATAAGAAACGTGAAGCAAAGAGGAAGTGGGGGCTGGGAAGGAAGTGGCAACTCAGAGCTCAGTAAACAAAAAGCTTAAATGAAGACTTATATGAACAATTATTGAAGGCTGATATTACAGTTGAACTCTAGGCTTTATAAGTATCCAAAATTAAGGGAGAAATATGCTTAGTTTTTAAAACATGATGTTTACAAGTTGGTGCAAAACCAACTAGTTGTTGGATTTCTCTCTTGAGCCGCTCGCTCCACAGTACAATGTGCTAAAAGCAATTTTATAGGGGCCCAGATGACCTAGTCCGTGGGGAGCACAGGATTGGTCCTAGTTGAGAGACTGGGTGCTTTGTGCTGTGCACTGTGCACTGTGTGCTCAGCTATTAGGGTATTAGGATACTCATGAATCTTTCTGGCTGCAAGTAATAATACAAGAAGCCACAAAGGCTTATAATTATTTTTAATAACTAGAGCTCTGACAGGGGCAGGGTGGGAGATGGAGGTTCCAGGTGTGGTTCAATGACTCAGATTTCCTCAGAAACCTAGGGTCTTTCTCTCTTTCTGCTTGGCTTTCCTCAGATTTGGCTTCTTTCTTCAGGATCCAAAAGTTACTTGTGTCCCTTGAGCCATCACATCCTTGGTCATGAAAGGAAGAAGAGTGGAGTTAGTCTTCTCTGCTTGTTTGTTTGTTTCTTTGTTTTCTAATCAAGAAAGGAATCTTTGCCCTTAAGCAGATATACCCTTAATTATAGATGAGCAGAATTAGATCACCTCTACCTTGCTTGGCTGGGAAATAGAGAAACCCGTTCAGTGGCAATGGGATTGGGGATTAACAGACCAATTATCACCACCTTGCTGAACTCAACACAATCCAGTATCACTTGGCAAGGAAGAATAGGGCTAGGGCACTGGCAATGTTCGGGAAAATGATGAAAGTGACCAATTCCTGGGCAGATGATTGCTCTCTCTTGTGCATAAGACAGAGAGAGGTATGGTGTGCTACAGAGCATAGAAGGTAGGTACCTGGCCCTATAGGGCTTTGGGGAAGATCCAGAGTTGTTGACTACTGAGCTTATCTTATTTTTTTTTTCTTTTTTTTTACTGAGCTTATCTTAAAGGATAAGTGAAGAGTCACTTGAGAATGGAGGAGGGGAGATAGAAAAGGCTTAGTAGGTAGAGGCATGAGTTAAGAAAGGGAGGTCTCAGTCTCTTCAGTGTATTAAAAGAAGCTCAAGCAGTTCTGTGTTCATATATCATAACATGAGATTCAGGGAGATGAGACCAGGA